>NC_067398.1:161705553-162023886 GCF_016432865.1 Antechinus flavipes
TTGGCGAAATGGAAAAAAATTCCACGGAACAAAAGAACTCAATTGGACAATTAGAAAAAGATTTTTAAAAAGTGAGTGAAGAGAACACTTCACTGAAAATCAGACTTGAACAAGTGGAATTGAATGACTCGAGGAGACAAGAAGAATCAGTCAAGCAAATCCAAAAAAATCAAACAATGGAGAAAAATGTGAAATACCTTCTGGGGAAGACAACAGACCTGGAAAACAGATCCAGGAGAGACAAGCTGAGAATCATTGGACTCCCAGAATAACATGATGAAAAAAAGAGCCTGGACACTATTTTCCAGGAAATTATCAAAGAGAACTGCCCAGAAGTCATAGGAACAGAGGAAAAAATAAACATTGAAAGGATTCATCGATCACCCACTGAAAGGGATCCTAAAATCAAAACACCAAGGAATATAGTGGCCAAATGCCAGAACCCTCAGATGAAGGAAAAAATATTGCAAGCGGCTAGAAAAACCCAATTCAAGTATCAAGGAGCCACAATAAGGATCACCCAGGATCTGGCAGCATCCACATTAAAAGATCGAAGGGCCTGGAATATGATATTCCGAAAGGCTAAGGAACTTGGTATGCAATCAAAAATAACTTACTCAGCGAGAATGAGCATCTTTTTCCAGGGAAGAAGATGGACATTCAACGAAGTAAGCGAATTTCATCTATTTCTGATGAAAAAACCAGAACTTAACAAAAAGTTTGATCTACAAATATAGAACTCAAGAGAAATCTAAAAAGGTAAAGATTAATCTTGGGAACTATATTTTGACTATATAGATGTATAAAGAATACATGTATACCTTGTTCTAGAAATTGATGTGACATTGTATCAGAAAAAGGGTAAAGTGGGGGTAGTACATCTCATGAAGAGGCATAGGAAACCTATTATATCTGAGAGAAAGAATGGAGGGGGATGAATATAGTGGGTATCTTACTGCCTTCAGAATTGGCTTTAAGTGAAAAATCTTAAGACATATTCAATCTATGGTAAAACTTCTCCCATCTCATTGAAAAGTAAGAAGGGAAAAGTGAAAAGGGAAGGAATAAGCTAAGCGGAAGGGAATATGGGAACTGGGAGGGAAAGGGGTAAGATAGGGGGAGGAACTCTAAGGCGGGGGGAGGTATACTAAAAAGGGAGGGCTGTGAGAAGCAAGTGGTGCTCACAAGCTTAATACTGGGAAGGGGGGAAAGGGGAAAGAAGGGAGAAAAGCATAAACCAGGGTTAACAAGATGGCAAGTAATACAGAATTGGTCATTCTAACCATAAATGTGAATGGGGTAAACTCCCCCATAAAGAGGAAGCGGTTAGCAGAATGGATTAAAAGCCAGAATCCTACAATATGTTGTTTACAGGAAACACACCTGAAGCGGGGAGATACATGCAGGTTAAAGGTAAAAGGTTGGAGCAAAATCTACTATGCTTCAGGTGAAGTCAAAAAAGCAGGGGTAGCCATCCTGATCTCAGATCAAGCTAAAGCAAAAATTGACCTAATTAAAAGAGATAAGGAAGGACACTATATCTTGCTAAAGGGTAGCATGGATAATGAAGCACTGTCTATATTAAACATATATGCACCAAGTGGGGTAGCATCTAAATTCTTAAAAGAGAAACTAAGAGAGCTGCAAGAAGAAATAGACAGTAAAACTATAATAGTGGGAGATCTCAACCTTGCACTCTCAGAATTAGATAAATCAAACCACAAAATAAATAAGAAAGAAGTCAAAGAGGTAAATAGAATACTAGAAAAGTTAGATATGATAGATCTCTGGAGAAAATGTAATGGAGACAGAAAGGAATACACTTTCTTTTCAGCAGTTCATGGAACCTATACAAAAATTGACCATATATTAGGACATAAAAACCTCAAACTCAAATGCAGTAAGGCAGAAATAGTAAATGCATCCTTTTCAGACCACGATGCAATGAAAATTACATTCAACAAAAAACCAGGGGAAGTAGACCAAAAAATAATTGGAAACTAAATAATCTCATACTAAAGAATGATTGGGTGAAACAGCAAATCATAGATATAATTAATAACTTCACCCAAGAAAACGATAATAATGAGACATCATACCAAAATGTATGGGATGCAGCCAAAGCGGTAATAAGGGGAAATTTCATATCTCTAGAGGCCTATTTGTATAAAATAGAGAAAGAGAAGATCAATGAATTGGGTTTGCAATTAAAAATGCTAGAAAAGGAACAAATTAAAAACTCCCAGTCAAACACTAAACTTGAAATTCTAAAAGTAAAAGGTGAGATCAATAAAATTGAAAGTAAAAAAACTATTGAATTGATTAATAAAACTAAGAGTTGGTTCTATGAAAAAACCAACAAAATAGACAAACCCTTAGTAAATCTGATTAAAAAAAGGAAAGAGGAAAATCAAATTGTTAGTCTTAAAAATGAAAAGGGAGAACTCGCCACTAACGAAGAGGAAATTAGAGCAATAATTAGGAGTTACTTTGCCCAACTTTATGCCAATAAATTCGACAACTTAAATGAAATAGAAAAATACCTCCAAAAATATAGCTTGCTCAAACTAACAGAGGAAGAAGTAAATATCCTAAACAGTTCCATCTCAGAAAAAGAAATAGAACAAACTATCAATCAACTCCCTAAGAAAAAATCCCCAGGACCAGATGGATTTACATGTGAATTCTACCAAACATTTAAAGAACAATTAACTCCAATGTTATATAAACTATTTGAAAAAATAGGGATTGAAGGAGTCCTACCAAACTCCTTTTATGACACAGACATGGTACTGATACCTAAACCAGGTAGGCTGAAAACAGAGAAAGAAAATTATAGACCAATCTCCCTAATGAATATTGATGCTAAAATCTTAAATAAAATATTAGCAAAAAGATTACAGAAAATTGTCACCAGGATAATACACTATGACCAAGTAGGATTTATACCAGGAATGCAGGGCTGGTTCAATATTAGGAAAACTATTAGCATAATTGACTATATCAATAACCAAACAAATAAAAACCATATGATCATCTCAATAGATGCAGAAAAAGCATTTGATAAAATCCAACATCCATTCCTAATAAAAACACTTGAGAGCATAGGAATAAATGGACTTTTCCTTAAAATAGTCAGGAGCATATATTTAAAACCATCAGTAAGCATCATATGCAATGGGGAAAAACTGGAACCTTTCCCAGTAAGATCTGGAGTGAAGCAAGGTTGCCCACTATCACCATTATTATTTAATATCGTATTAGAAACACTAGCCTCGGCAATAAGAGTCGAGAAAGAAATTAAAGGAATTAGAGTAGGCAATGAGGAAACCAAACTATCACTCTTTGCAGATGATATGATGGTATACCTAGAGAACCCCAGAGATTCTACCAAAAAGCTATTGGAAATAATTCATAATTTTTGCAAAGTAGCTGGCTACAAAATAAATCCCCATAAATCCTCAGCATTTTTATACATCACCAACAAAACCCAACAGCAAGAGATACAAAGAGAAATTCCATTCAGAATAACTGTTGATACCATAAAATATTTGGGAATCTATCTACCAAAGGAAAGTCAGGAATTATATGAGCAAAATTATAAAAAAGTCTCCACACAAATAAAGTCAGACTTAAATAATTGGAAAAATATTAAGTGCTCTTGGATCGGCCGAGCGAACATAATAAAGATGACAATACTCCCTAAACTAATCTATTTATTTAGTGCTATACCAATCAGACTTCCAAGAAAATATTTTATTGATCTAGAAAAAATAACAACAAAATTCATATGGAACAATAAAAAGTCGAGAATCTCAAGGGAATTAATGAAAAAAAAATCAAATGAAGGTGGCCTAGCTGTACCTGATCTAAAATTATATTATAAAGCAGCAGTCACCAAAACCATTTGGTATTGGCTAAGAAATAGATTAGTGGATCAGTGGAAAAGGCTAGGTTCACAAGACAGAATAGTCAATTATAGCAATCTAGTGTTTGACAAACCCAAAGCCCCTAACTTCTGGAAAAGAATTCATTATTTGATAAAAACTGCTGGGATAATTGGAAATTAGTATGGCAGAAATTAGGCATGGACCCACACTTAACACCATATACCAAGATAAGATCAAAATGGGTCTATGACCTAGGCATAAAGAACGAGATTATAAATAAATTAGAGGAACATAGAATAGTTTATCTCTCAGACTTGTGGAGGAGAAAGAAATTTGTGACCAAAGATGAACTAGAGACCATTACTGATCACAAAATAGAAAATTTCGATTACATCAAATTAAAAAGCCTTTGTACAAATAAAACTAATGCAAACAAGATTAGAAGGGAAGCAACAAACTGGGAAAACATTTTCACAGTTAAAGGTTCTGATAAAGGCCTCATTTCCAAAATATATAGAGAACTGACTCAAATTTATAAGAAATCAAGCCATTCTCCAATTGATAAATGGTCAAAGGATATGAACAGACAATTTTCAGAGGATGAGATTGAAACTATTACCACTCATATGAAAGAGTGTTCCAAATCATTATTGATCAGAGAAATGCAAATTAAGACAACTCTGAGATACCACTACACACCTGTCAGATTGGCTAAGATGACAGGAAAAAATAATGATGAATGTTGGAGGGGATGCGGGAAAACTGGGACACTAATGCATTCTTGGTGGAGTTGTGAACGAATCCAACCATTCTGGAGAGCAATCTGGAATTATGCCCAAAAAATTATCAAATTGTGCATACCCTTTGATCCAGCAGTGTTTCTATTGGGCTTATAACCCAAAGAAATACTAAAGAAGGGAAAGGGACCTGTATGTGCCAAAATGTTTGTAGCAGCCCTGTTTGTAGTGGCTAGAAACTGGAAAATGAATGGATGCCCATCAATTGGAGAATGGCTGGGTAAATTATGGTATATGAATGTTATGGAATATTATTGTTCTGTAAGAAATGACCAGCAGGATGAATACAGAGAGGACTGGCGAGACTTACATGAACTGATGCTAAGTGAAATGAGCAGAACCAGGAGATCATTATACACTTCGACAACGATATTGTATGAGGACATATTTTGATGGAAGGGGATTTCTTTGACAAAGAGATCTGAGTTTCAATTGATAAATGACGGACAAAATCAGCTACACCCAAAGAAAGAACACTGGGAAACGAATGTGAACTATCTGCATTTTTGTTTTTCTTCCCGGGTTATTTATACCTTCTGAATCCAATTCTCCCTATGCAACAAGAGAACTGTTCGGTTCTGCAAACATATATTGTATCTAGGATGTACTGCAACATATCCAACATATAAAGGACTGCTTGCCATCTAGGGGAGGGGGTGGAGGGAGGGAGGGAAAAAAAATTGGAACAGAAACGAGTGTCAATATAAAGTAATTATTAAATAAAAATTAAAAAAAAAAGTAATCATATATCCCTCAATTCAGATCCAAAGACTAGTTAAGTGGAGCCAAAGATGAAAATACAACAAAATTAAGAGAATTTTAACATATTATAATTAATTTTAACATGGTCATTGGATCCCCCTATTATAAATACAGACACACTTTATGTGTATCCTCAAGCCAAGAAAAGAATAGTTTAAATAAGGGTAGACCTCTAGAAAATATTATGGCTACTTGTGTAGATCATAATGATATCAACTCTTCTATCTCTTTCTTTTGCTTAAGTCCCTTGGTTTTATGTGATGACCGTGTATTTAAAATCAGCCGGAGTCGGGAATTCAGGTTAAGGGAAAAAATCTTCAACCTTTATTGAATTGAAGAGGTGAAGAAGGATTGTGATAGCAGTATGGGCAGCTGCGACAGGAAGCCAGCTAGCAGAGGGGGATCAGAGGTGAAGGGCAGTCATGATCACAGTGAGAGCAACTGTGTCAAGACGCCAGCCAGTAGTCTCTCTTTCCACTCCCCTGCCTCCATCCACTAAAATCATCATTTCCTATATAACACATCAGGACTTGCACAAAGAGTAGACAGGGCTATTCTTTCTCCCAACATATATATTAATAGAGTATGGTCCAATTACTATTTAATCAGGTGCTTGGGACCTCAGTGCATCGGCTTGAGCCTCAGCCCATTACAGTTTTATATAATCTTCAAGGGGGAAATTTTACTCAATTATCAGTATCCCTCTGTAGCCAGGAACTGCCCCATCTATTCCCGTGGGTTGTATTACCCAGATTCCATCCACAAATGTCAAATTCCATGCATTGATGCATTGATCCCTTGCTCCCTTGAATGGCAACTCTGAGTCCTTGTAGTCTAGCTTGCTCTATACCTATCCTTTTGAATGATGTTTTGCCTTATTTTAATGAGAGTCTTGAGAAAGGCCACCCTTTTGTCCCTTCTACCTATGCACCAGGAAGTGGGAATTTTCCAAGCTCCTTCTGGCCCCTTAGTAGAGTTAATATTAAGTTCTTTTGAGATATCTCTTATGCTTAAATCACTCCCCACCCCTTTATTATGGCTACAGTAAGGAAGGCAAGGATCTTGAACTGTCTTAAGTAGAAAGTAGCAGCTATTTCTACTAGGAGTACTAAGGTATCAGCCTCTCTCTTACATAGGCTTCCTGAAGCCAGCATTGTAGGAGCAGGAATATATAGAGCTTTTCTACTGGCATCTGAAGTCTGATCAACACAGTGTCCAAAAAGGAGTTTTATGTTTTTGTCTTTGTTTTTGTTTTTTGTTCAGAAAAAAAAAGTAAATCAGTGTCAGGAACTTGGATTGCAGTAAAATTAAAAGTTGAAAAGAAAAATATCCATATCTCATTATAGAAAGTTTCCCTCCGTCTTCTGTCTTGTCATAAGGTGCCTATGGGAAGGGAAGAAGAGAAGGAAAGATTTATTGAGCACCTACAATGCATCAGGCCCTGTGCTAATAACATTCCAAGTATTATCTCATTTATCCTTACAAGCCTAGGAGGTAGTGCTCCTACTATTAGTATTACCATTTTACAAATGAGGAAACTGAGGCAGAGATTAAGGAACAAACTGCTAGTAAGTGTTTTAGACCAAATTTGAATTTAGATCTTCTTGACTGCAGGCCCAGTAAACTATCCACTATACCATCTCATTGCTTATGGAAGGAGGCAGATATAATTTTGAAAGAGGGGTATGTTTAGGAGTGTCAGGAAGTAACTTCAAGTCTGGTGTCTATCATTTGATGGTTTCAGAAAACTGTGATTGCAGTAAAAAGAAAGGTAATTCGGTGGTTGTGATGAGAGTATTTTCTCTTTGTGCCATCATTAGAGTGAGAAATAGAAGTATACAGAAAATGATTGCAATGTTTGAATGCTTGGGATTGACAAAGTAGTAAAAGGTTCAGTATGGACAAATGGAACACTTGGAAGTGATGAGAAGGTTGAACATTGAAACCAGAGGGAATGAGCCTATAGATAGAGCCTGCCTCTCTCTCTCTCTCTCTCTCTCTCTGTGTGTGTGTGTGTGTGTGTGTGTGTGCATGAATTATTCCTTTTGCACTCCCTCCTGCATTCAGTTTCAGACATTATCCTGGGATGTGGGAGGAGCATCAGAGACAGATTGATATAGTGTACTGAACATTGAGGCAGCCAGACAGGACCTAATTATTGCTTAAGAAAAATAGCATGTTCCTAGAGATTTAGCATTCTTGACTGCCTTTGCCTGCCCTTCTCCACTTGTGTCCCCTTATCTTGTATATGTCACCCTGGAAATCTTGTGTGCTGGAATATGCTGCCAGTTGCCTGAGGTCTCGACCTCAGAAAACAGTAATGGTACATGGCAATGTTGAATTCATGTTATAAGTATGGCAAAAGCTTTACTACTGAAATCCCTTATGAATGAAGAAAATAACCCATATAGAATTCAAAGCCATCATCACCTTAAAAAGAAGAACTTAAATGCTAATTAAGGGGTAGTGAGAAAATAACAAACACTTGCAACTTTTACCTATAGCTCCATTTGTTATTATAAAGTCTCATTCACAATTAAAGTAAAGTTTGAGGCTATATTCCCATGAGAGAGTCTTCACTTAATCAATACTTCACAAATATAATGACAAACTACATTTCTAGAGGATTGGTGAGGAAACAATACTATTCATCTCCTGATAGAAAGGTGTTAGAATAAAGATGCATCATGAAACATAATTTTTTAACATGGCCAATATAGAAGCACATCTTACTTAAAGTTATATTTATTATAAGGATTTTATTTTGAATCTCCTTCTCTACCTTCCTTTTGGTGTAGGAAAAGAAGAAAATCAATGTTTGCTAATTGAAAAAATGAAATAAAACTTTTTTTTTTTAAGAAATCACTACTGAACTTCTTTCTTTTCCTTTTGATATGTTAGCATCAGAGGTCATGGAAGCCTGACAACCAGCTTCAAACTTGCCTGTTCAGTCCTGAGTGCTATAGCTTAGATAATAAAGCATGTCTCTACATGCCCAGGAGAATAGTAAAGCTTGTGCTGAGCTTTTATACAGGAAATAGTCCATGGGAGTGAAATACTCTTTTGCATACAGTAAGCTGTGGCCTTTTCTAGTGTTCACTTAGTTTAAGACTTCAAAAGATTTCCCTTCAGCAGAGATGCAAGCCCAAATCAGAATCAGTAGTGTATTTACTACAACATTCTTCTAAATAAAAGTGGATCTCTTAAAGTAAGTGAAGTAAGAGGTGAGATACTAATGAACATGAATAGAACTAGTAAACATGTCAAAATCTTTGGATCACAGTAATTTTTCAAACTTATTTGGAGCTATTGAGAATCTTTCTCACATGCATTTCTGAAGCTGCTTTCCTTTTTAAAAAATATTATTCCAATTATATGTAAAAAAAAAACCATTTCAAACATTTTTTCTTAAATTTTGAGTTCTATTCTTTCTTCCCACATCTCTCCTTTCATTGAGAAGGCAAATAATTTGATGTAGGTAGTACACACACAATCATATAAAACATATTTCTGGATGAATTTTATTATTGTTTCTAGCTGTATGAAATAATTTTTGGTATTGTGATTGCTATAATACTGAATCAGTAAATTAATTTAGATAGAATTGTAATTTTTATTATCTTGTCTCAGCCTGCCCATGAGCAATTTATAGTTTTCCAATTGTTCATAATCTGAACAATTTTTTTTAATTTTTTTGAAATTGAGTTCAAATAATCCCTGGGATTTGTCTTAGCAGGTAGACTTCCAAGTATTTTCTATTTTTTACAGTTATTTTAAATGGTATTTTTCTTTTTACTTCTTGATTCTGGGTTGTTCTGGGATTTTTTTTAGTAATATATGGAAACATCAGTGATTTATTTGGATTTATTTTGTATCCTGTAACTTTGCTAAACTCGTTCATTATTTCAAGTAGCTTTTTAGCTGATCTCTAGCATTCTCTAAGTATACCATCATATCATCTGCAAATAGTGATACTTTTGTTTCCATGTTGCCTATTCTGAATCAGTTTATTTTTCTTCTTTTCTTGCTATAGCTAACATTTCTATTACCATATTTAATAATAGTGGTGATAATGGACATCATTGTTTTTACTCCTGATCTTACTGGGAATGCTTCTGGCTTATCCCCATTATATATAATTCTTGCTGATGGTTTTAGATGTATGCTACTTATTTTAAAGAGAACTCCATTTATGCCTATGCTCTCTATTTTTTTTTAAACAGGAATGGGTGCTTTCAAAAGTTTTTCTGCATCAATTGAGATAATCATATGATTTCTGTTAGTTTTGCTATTGATATGGTCAATTATGCTGATAGTTTTCCTAATAATGAACCAACCTGATATTCCTGGCTAGGTCATAGTTTATTATCCTCATTATAAATTGCTGTAATCTCTTTGCTACTGTTTATTATTTTTTGCATCAATATTCTTTAGAGGAAATGGTTTCATAATTTTCTTTCCCTGTTTTGACTCTTCCTGTTTTAGGTATCAGCATCAAATTTGTGCCATAAAAAGAATTTGATAGGACTCCTCCATCTATTTTTCCAAATGGTTTATATAACATTGAAATTAATTGTTCTTTAAATTTTTGATAGAATTCACTTGTAAATATAGTTGACTCTAGAGACTTTTTTCTTAAGGAGTTCATTGACGGTTTCTTTCATTTCTTTTTCTAAAAGGAGGTAAGTATTTTATTTCCCCTTCTGTTAATCTGGACAATTTATATTTTTGTGAATATTCATCTATTTTATTTAAATGGTAAGATTTATTGGCCTCTAGTTGGGCAAAATGGCTCTTAATTATTGCTTTAATTTCTTCTTCATTGGTGGTGAATTCCCTCTTTTTATTTTTGATACTGGTGATCTGGTTTTCCTCTTTTTTAAAATCAAATTAAAGATCTATCCATTTTATTGGTTTGTTTTTTTTTTCATAAAACCACCTGTTTTATTTATTAGTACATTTTTTTTTGCTTCATTGTTTATCGTATCTTTAAGCAAGATGTAGTTTCCTTCTTTATCTCTTTTTATCTAATTTATTTTTGCTTTTCTTTTGCTTTGTCTGAGATTAGAATTGCTACCCCTGCTTTTTTTTTTTAACTTCAGCTAAAGCAAAATATATTCTACTCCAGTCTTCTGCCTTTATTTGGTGTGTACCTCTCTGTTTTAAATGGATTTCTTGTAAACAGCATATTGTAGAATTCTGTTTTTTAATCCACTCTGCTATTCACTTCTGTTTTATGGGAGAGTTCATCCCATTCACATTCACACTTATATTTCATTTATTTCCCTCCATCCTATTTTTCCCTCTGTTTATACTTTTCTCTTTCCTTTAACCCTATCCATTCTCAGCAATGGTTTACTTCTAACTACTGTCTCTTTCTATCTGCCATCCCTTTTGGTATCCTTCCCTTTTCTTTCTCCTTTTTCCTTCTCTTTCCCTGTAGGGTAACATAAATTTCTATACACAACTGTGTGTGTATGTTATTCCCTCTCTAAATCAAATCCGAATAGGGTAAGTGTGGTGAGTTCAAATGTTGGAGTTCTTGTTCTTCTCAAAACACAGCCAGTTTAGCTTAGAGCCCTCCAAATATCTCCAAATCCAAAGGTTCTGTCCTTTAGCCTCTGCCTCTGCTTTCTTCAGCCTCCAACCAGCACAGAGATGGAATGAATCTCTTGTCTCCTTCACTTGGGGCTCGGCTAGCTTTCTGGTGAGTCTTTCAGACCAGCTTGATCTCAGTGGGGGAAGTGCAGGAGCCCAGCCACCAACTACAGTGGTGTGAGATGAAGATGAATCTGGTTGTCCACTGAACTCTCCACTCGTAGCTTTATCCTCTGAAAACTCTTCTTCTGCCACCAGCCAGCTAAATGGAAAATATTCTGGAATAGCTCTCTTCACTGGCCTTATATCTGACTCTTCCGAGAGAATAGGATTATGGGTTTTCTCCCATAGTGCTCTTTGGCCCAAAGAGCTTTAAGGGAGGTGTGAATTCACCAAGTTACAAAGTTTACTTTGTGAATCTGGCATACTTGTGAACTCCGATGAGTAAAGGTGTAAACACAAGCATTGAACTAATTAGTTCTACTTAGTATCTTGTTTCAGGTTCTGGCCCAAAACATCTTGTAAGATCAGATCAACTCTAATTAGTTAGCAGTTTGTAAAGATTCCAACAGGTAAGGTTCAAACAATGCGCACCTCCTCCCTTCTTTTCTTCTACTGTAAAAGGTTTTTTTTTTTTTTTTTAATGATTTAATTTACCTCGTTCTGACTCTTCCTTTTGTCTTCTCTCAGTACAATCCTTTTTCACCTCTTAATTTTTTTATATCATCAATCAAAATCAACTTATACTCATGCCTATGAGTATATGCATACACTGTCTATGTATATTCCTTCTAACTGCCCAAATAGAGATAATAGTTCTCAAGAATTACAAGTATCATCTTCCTGTGTAGCAATGTAAACAGTTTAATCTTATTGAATAACACGTTTATTTGTTTGTTTTTTCCTATTTACTGTATTATGCTTCTCTTGAGTCTTGTATTTAAATAACACTTTTTTCCTTTAGTTCTGATCTTTTTTCCAGGAAGATTTGAGTCCCTGCTTTTATTGAATGCCCATCTTTTCCTCTGAAAGCTTATGCTTTATTTTGTTGGGTAGCTAATTCTTGGTTGTAATTCAAGCTCTTTTGCCTTCTGGAATATCATATTCTAAGCCCTCTGATGCTTTAATGTAGAAGCTGCTAAGTCCTATGTAATTTTGAATTTGTTTCTTTCTGGCTGCTTGCACTATTTTCTTGACTTGATAGTGCTGGAATTTGGCTACAATATTTCTTGGAGTTTTCATTTTGGAATCTTTTTCAAAAGGAGATTAGTAGATTCTTTTCACTGACTATTTTACCCTCTGGTTCTAGGGTATAAGTGATGTTTCCCTTGATTATTTCGTGAAAGATTCTATTCAGGCTTTTTTTAAATTATGGCTTTCAGGTAGTTTGATCATTCTTAAATTATCTCTCCTGTACTTATTTTCCAAGTCAGTTTTTCCCCCCAATGAGGCATTTTACATTTTCTTCTGTTTTTTCAATCTTTTGATTTTCTTTGACTGTCTCTTGGTGTCTCAAAGAGTCATTAACTTCCATTTACCCAATCCTAATTTTTAAGGAATATTGTTTTTCAACCAGCTTTTCAATTTGGTCAACTGTATTTTTTAAGGTGGGATTTTCTTCAATTTGTTTTGCTTTCCCCCCAAAAATGTTAAATATATTTCATTTTTTATAATTCTATATAACTCATTTCTTTTTCCATTTTTTCTTCAATCTCTCTTACTTGGTTTTTAAAATCTTTTTGAATTCTTCTAAGAGGGACTTTTTGGGCATGAAATCAATTCATATTCCCCTTTAAGGATTCACAAGTAAATACTTTGACATTGTTGTCTTCTTCTGAGTTTATTTTTGATCTTCCTTGTTACTATAACGACTTTCTGTGATCAGGGCTCTTTTTGCTTTTTTTTTTTTTTTTTTTTTTTTTTGCTCTTCTTCTGGGGTATAGGGGAGCCCTGTCCCAAGCTTCTAGTTATTCTAGTAGCCTAGTTATTGACTTTCCATGTAGGGGCCTTAGTTACTTGCAACTTGTCCACTGCATTGGCATGGCCCAGCCTAGTAATGCCTTTCGTACCAGGGTTTCCCAGCTCACAATTTGTATTTTGTGCGGCGCTTAGAAGCCTCACAGTTGGTCTGCTGTTAGCCTGCTGAGCCAGGATGGAGGAGCCTTGATTGCTTATCTATGCTGTGGCTAAGTGCTTCCCGCTGACTTGCCCAAACACAGTCTGCTTTGGGTTGTACACCCCTCTTCCAAGTGAAACAGATCTTTCTTGAAACCCTTCTAAGTTATTTTAAGCTGGAAAATTGTTTCACCCCATCAGTGTGTTCTGTCACTCTAGAATTCATTTAGAGGCTTAATTTAAGGCTGTTTCTAAAGGAAATTGGGGAGAACTCAGGCAATTTTCTGGCTTCTCTCTGCCATCTTGGCTTTGCTTCCTGCACACCAGTTAACGGATTCTTAACCTTTTTTATTTTTATTTTTTGGCATGGATTTCTTTGGCAGTCTGGTGAAAACTGTACACCTCTTATAATATTTGTAAGTGCATAGAATAAAATCCATAAGATCAAAAAGGAAAAATGCAGTTAATAAAAAAAATTAAAGCAAGTTCAGGGAATCTGGGAAAAAAACATATTGAGAACCCAAAAATTGAGCATAGTTTTTAATCCTTCTCTGTCTTTCTAATCTCCTACCATGGACTCAGTCCCATCTCTTTTTTTTATAACAATTCACCCCCTATATATTCAGCTATCCTTGAATCCTTTTGCCCCGCCACCATCTCCTATTTCCTTGAGAAATTTCAACTGTGGTTTGAACTAGAGAAGAAAGATCCTCATAAACTACCTTGTCATTCATTTAAGTTCTTTATCACTCATTTGTAGCATTTCTTCTCCTTAGCATATAAGGAAAGGACCTAAAGTAGAGGAACCCATTTATAATGAAAAATGTCTTTGTGTAATTAGAAGGGAAGCAGAATAGATCACTAGCCTTTTCTGCTTCTACTCTTCTCCAAGGGAGACTTTTATTTCTCCTGGGAGAGTAGGCAGGAAGTTGGACCCACTATGCTCTCTACAGAGAGAGGTGTACTAGGCTAGAATTGTAACACTCTCCTCTCTTGAATGTTATTAATCTAGGGGAAGTGATTGGGTTTGATCTAACTTGATTGCTTTGTCATCAGTATTGGGGGTGCTAAGTTGTATATTCAAGGCTTGATGTCTTTCCTACCAAATTCTACTTCCACAATGAACATCCATAGCAAATAGCCAAGAAATATGTTTGTCCACATCATAGCAAAAACAAATCAGAGAAATTAAACATGGGAGAATATAGAGTAGAGAGTACAGAGTGAAGGAGCTCTCTTTCATTGGTAGTGAGGTAAGTCAACTAAACCCAGAGAGAGGTCCCTGTATTTTACCCAAGGGAAAACTCCCTAAAATCTTTATGGTAGCAACCTGGCAATAGGGATTTGATGGAGGCTGCCTGCTCCTCTCATATCTTCTTGTGTACTTGAATAACTTGAGGATAGGTTGACTTCTTCCATCTTCTCTCAAAACTGGAAGCCAGAAGAATTTAAGGTGACTGAATACTTGATGAATGCTGGAAAAGACTCAAAGTTTCAAGAATTTCTGCAGGATAATGGCTCTGAGGACTTCTGAAGAAGGCTCCTGAAGATGGAGCTCTTATTCTTGACAACTTCATATAGGACAGGAAATTTATCTCCACCAATAGAGGGTGAGTCCCATACCAATGGACTTTGGAAGAGAAATCCCCAAAATTTTATCACTCTGTAACAGAATTTCTTCTGTTCTATGGTGGAAAGGGAGCAAAAATTGGCGCCATAGACATGGTAGAGAAGGTCCAGAAATATTGAAGACATAGCTGATCTGGTCACTTTCCTTCAAATAGAAGTTCTGGGAGGATTTAACTAAGCAGAGGATCTTCAAGGGCCTAAGTTCTTTCCAGAAGGAAATTGTTTATTCCAGCATTGACACATGGAGGCAGAATTTATACCTTCCATCCTCACCCAAGATACTCTTCTGTATTCAATAAGGTAGAAACCTTCTCATACATCAAGCCAATATCAGTTGATGCCTAGAGCATAATGTCAGCTATCAGGGGGCCTGCCATACTCCAAGGCAGATACTGTGATAGTAATTAAGACTGTCCATTGAATGAGAAGCTTCACTTTCCTACTATTTGATGTAGAAAAAGTTAAAAATGAAAGATTTATTGTTTTAATTAAACTTGTTCTTGTTTTTGACAACTTTCTCTTTATCCACAGTTCTAGACTCTTTATTGTGGCAAGACATTAGTTGAATGGTCTTGAACCTTGGATCTACCAGGATATTTGATGAATTAAAGCTGTAGGGGAATTTATAGCTATCACTACTGATGTCCCCCTCCTTGTCTTCCCTTTCCACTTTTTAATAATTATGTTCTCACATGCTACCATTGAAACAGATGTTTGGAGGGCATAGGTCTTATCCTTTTCTTTTTTATATATAATTGATGGAATATAACAAGCATTTCCAAAACATAGCCCTAAAATCAGACCTCAACCTTTTTTTAAAAAATGAGCAAAAAAGCAAAAAGAACTTTTGACTATAGATAGTTTTATAGAGAAAGAGAAGAACAGATTTCAAATCCCAATGACATTAAAAGCAGATCATCTCCAGATGAAGCTCCAAAGGGGTATATGACTTGGTTCCCATCTCATGAAACTCTCCTGGAAGAATTCAAAAAAGATTGTAAAAAAAAGAATTAGAAGAAAAATGGAGGAAGGAAATGAGAACTTTGCAAATGTATTTGGAAAAGGAAACACATTTCAGAAAAGGAAATTATCTGAAGAAAATGTCTTACAAAATAGACTCGACAAAATTAAAAAGCATATAACTCCTGTATAGATTTGACAAAATGGACAAAGAAAACAACTCCTTGAAAAAAAATTGAAATGAAAAAAAATCCTTTGAACAAAACAACTCATTTAAAAATTCAATTGGCCAAATATAAAAGGAACTTAAAAAAAGGTAACTGAAGAAAATAATTCACTAAAAATTAGAACTGAACAGATGGAAATGAATGACTCAATGAGACAAGAAGAATCAGTCAAACAAAACCAAAAAGAAAAAAAAAAGAAAAAATAGAAGAAAATGTAAAAAAAATCTCATTGGAAAAACAACTGATCTGGAAAATAGATAGAGGAGAGACAATTTATAATGGACTTCCTAAAAAATCATGATTAAAAAAAAGAACCTAGAAATCATCTTTCAGAAAATCATCAAGGAAAACTGCCTGGGTGTCCTAGAACCAGAGGGTAAAATGTTCATTGAAAGGATTCACTGATCATCTCCTGAAAGAGACCCCAAAATAAAACTCCAAGGAATATCATAATTAAATTTCAGAATGATTGGATCAAGGGGAAAATATTGCAAGCAGCCAGAAAGAAATAATTCAAATATCGAGGAGCCACCATGAGGATTACCCAAGAACAAGCAGCTTCCATCTCAAAGCATCAAAAGGCCTAGAATCTGATATTCCAAAAGGCAAAGGAACTTGGATTGTAGCCAAGGATCAACTATGCAGCAAAATTGAGATTTACATTTCAGGGAAGGAACTAAACATTCAAAGATACAGGTGAATTTCATTTATTTCTTATAAAAAGACTAGAGCTGAATAGAAAACTTGATCTCCAAACACAAAACTCAAGAGAAGAATAAAAAGATAAAAAGAAAAGAATTCTTGAGAATTAAATCTCTATTATGGGTACACTTAGAAAGTGGAGATATAATTTGATTTTATTGCAATAATATAAAAAAGAAACTAAAGATGGAAAGGGAATTGTACTAGAAGAAGAGATGGAGGTAAACAGATAAATTATATCTCATGAAGAGGCAAAGAAGAGCTATTATAATTGAGGGAAAGAAGGAAGGGTGATGAACATTGTTTGAATCTTACTCTCATCAGATTTGGTTCAAAGAGAAAATATCAGACATGGAGGGGGAAGGGGAAAAGAAAGGCAGACTCTAAGAGAAGAGAAAATAGAAGTAGTAGGAGAAAATATAATAAAAGGGGAGGGACTGTAAATGGGGAGAGCTGTTTGAGGGAGTTGGTGGTCAGAAGCAAAAAACTGGAGAGAAGGGAGAGGGAGGAAGGGAAGAGACAAGTATAACTTGGGGAAATTAAGATGGCAGGAAATGCATAATTAGTCATTTTATCTGTGAATGCAGATGGGATGAACTTTGTCATAATAAGAAAGTGGATAGCAGACTGGAATAAAAACCAGAATGCTACAACATATTGTTTACAAGAAACACATTTAAAGCATAGTGATATAACAGAGTAAAGGTTAAAAAGTTAGAGCAGAATCTATTATGCTTCAGGTGAAGTTTCTAGGGAAAGAAGAAATCCTACCAAATTCTTCTTATAATATAGACATGCTACTGATATCTAAACCAGGTAGGCTCAAAACAGAGTAAGAAAATTATAAAATACTGAATATTGATGCAAAAATATTAAATAAAATGCTAGCAAAGAGATTACAGCAAGTTATCCCAAAGATAATGAACCATAACCAAGTAGGATTTATACCAGGAATGCAGGGCTGCTTCAATATTAGGAAAGCCATTAGCATAATTGACTATATCAATAATCAAACTAATAAAAAAATCATATGATTATCTCAATAGATGTAGAAAAGGTATTTGACAAAATCCAACACCCAATCCTATTAAAAACACTACAGAATATAGGAATAAATGGAGTTTTCCTTAAAATGATCAATAGCATCTATTTAAAGTGATCAGCAAGCATCAGATGTAATAGGAATAAACTAGAACCATTCCCAATAAGATCAGGAGTGAAACAAGGTTGCCCACAATCACCATTACTATTTAATATTGTTTTAGAAATGCTAGCTTTGGCAATAAGAGTTGAGAAAGAGATTAAAGGAATTAGAATAGGTAATGAGGAAACCAAATTATCACTCTTTGCAGATGATATAATGCTATAGGTTAGAGAATCCTAGAGAATCAATTAAAAAACTACTAGAAACAATTCAAATACAAAATAAATCCACATAAATCATCAGCATTATATATATATATATATATATATATATATATATATATATATATATATATATATATATATATAAAACCAACAATGTCCAGCAGCAAGAGATACAAAGATAAATCACATTTAAAATAATTATAGATAATATAAAATATTTGTGAATCTACCTGCCAAGGCAAAGTCAAGAACTATATGAACACAATTACAAAACACTTTCCACACAAATAAAGAATGGGAAAACATCAAGTGCTCATGAGTAGGCCAAACTAATGCAAGAAAAATGAAAATACTACCTAATCTACTTATTCTGTGCCATACCAATCAACTCCCAAGAAATTACTTCAAAGAGCTAGAAAAAAAATAATAACAAAGTTCATTTAGAAGAACAAAAGATCAAGAATTTCAAGGGAATTAATGAAACAAAATGCATACCTGTATAACTGTACCATACCTAAAATGATATTATAAAGCAGTGGTCATCAAAACCATTTGGTACTGGTTAAGAAACAGAGTAGTTGGTCAGTGGAATGCATTAGGTACATAGGACAAAAAATCATTGACTATAGTAATCTAGTGTTTGACAAATCCAAAGACCCCAGATTTTGTGATAAGAACTCACTATTTGACAAAAACTTTTGGGAAAATTGGAAAGTAGTGTGGCAGAAACTAGTAGTATGGCCCACACCTAACATGCTATACTGCAAAATAAGTTTGAAATGAGTTCATGATTTAGACATTTAGAGTGATAATATAAGCAAATTAGAAGAACAAAGGATAATTTCCCACTCAGATCTGTGGAGAAGAAAGGAATTTGTGACCAAAGAAGAACTGGAGTAAATTGTTGAATGCAAAATGGATAATTTTGATTATATTAAGTTTAAAAGTTTTTGTACAAACAAAACCAATGCAGGCAAGATTGGAAGGGAAGCAATAAACTGAGAAAACATTTTTACATTCAAAGATTCTGATAAAGGCCTCATTTCTAAAATAGAGAAATGACTCAAATTTATAAGAATTCAAGCCTTTCTCCAATTAATAAATGGCTAAAGGATATTAATAGGCAATTTTCAGATGAAGAAATTAAAATCATTTCTAATCATATGAAAAGATGCTCTAAATCATTATTGATCAGAGAAATGCAAATTAAGACAACTGAAGTACCACTACACACCTCTCAGATTGGCTAAAATGACAGGAAAAGAAAATGATGAATATTGAAGAGGATATGGGAAAACTAGAACACTAATATATTGTTTCTTGGTGGAGTTATGAACTGATTCAACCATTCTGGAGAGCCATTTGGAACTATGCCCAAAGGGCTACCAAATTGTGCATACTCTTTGATCCAGCAATGTTTCTACTGGACTTGTATCCTAAAGAGATCATAAAGGAGGAAAAAAGACCCAGCTGTGTAAAAATATTTATGGCAGCTCTTTTTGAAGTGGCAAGAAAATGGAAAATGAGTGGATGCTCATCAATTGGAGAATGGCTGAATAAATTATGGTTTCTGAATATGATGAATTATTATTGTTTTGTAAGAAATGATCAGTAGGATGATTTCAGAGATGCCTGGAGAGACTTATGTGAACTGATGCTAAGAGAAATGAGCAAAACCAAGAGATCATTATACACGGTAACAAGAAGATTATACAATAATCAATTCTGATGGACATGGCTCTTGTCAACAATGAAATAATTCTGGCCATTTCCAATGTTCTTGTTATGAAGATAGTCATCTATACCCAGAGAGGGGACAGTAGAAACTGAATGTGAACCATAACATGATATTTTCACTCTTTTTGTTGTTGTTTGCTTGCATTTTGCTTTCTTTCTCATTTTTTTGATCTGATTTTTCTTGTGCAGAATACGATTTGTGGAACTATGTATAGAAAAATTGCACATGTTTAACATATATTGTTTCATTTGCTGTCTTGGGGAGATGGTGGTGGGGAAGGGAGGGAAAATTAGAACACAAGGTTTTGTAAGAATGAATGGTAAAAATTATTCATGTATATTTTTTGAAAGTAAAAAACTTTAATTAAAAAAAAGTTTTGTAATTCCTTTACTTATATTATCTTAGTTGACCTTCAACTAAGGGAAGAGATCAAATGAGTTGCCTAGAGTCATTCAGCTAATAAATATCTAAAATAGCATTTGAACTCAGGTCTTAATTGTTTCTCGGTCCTCTAAACACCTACTTCTTAAACTGTCATTTGTGATCCCCCATGGGCCTCATAACTGAAGGTAGGGATTGAAAAATTATGATTTATTTTGTTATATGTTATTATATTATGTTATATATATATGATTATATATGTTATGTTATGTTATGAGAAATTATGATTTGTTTGATTTGTGTACTTATTTTATATTTACATATACTCAAGGTCATGTAAAAATTTCTTGGGTGAAAAATGTCATGGGTGGAAAAAATTTTAAGAAGCCCTGGTCTACACATCTAGCTGCTCTGTAGAGGCATGAATCTATGCTTTCAGTTTTATTGTTTTATAATAGACTTTTAGCCTCTCCTAGCCCCATTCTTGGATTGCTTTGGTTTTTTTTGACCACTAGTTCCTTAGATGTAATAGCTTTAGTGTAAAGTTGATAATATCTTTTGTCTATCTATATTATTGAAAATCTCCTTTAAATAAAAAACAAACCAATTAAATAAAAAACAACTGCAAATTTTCTTTCATGGCTATTAAGCTGGTGTGATTCAGAAACCAGGCAATAATTAGCTAAAATTGAGATATATCACAATTTTCTTACATGAAGGTTTCCTATGGAAAGCCTAGCACTTGGTAGAGAATAGTTTATAGCATACAAGAAGAAACCAAGAAAAAAATTTCAGAATGGTCAAGCTTTTCTCCTCCTTTAACATACACATAAGATTTCAGAATGGTCAAGTTTTCAGCCTCCTTTCACATACATATAACATTTTTTTTTCCAATAAGTTAAAACTTATTCTTCCTTCTTGGCTAAATTTCAAGCCAAGACTTCGGTGAGAAATTTGAACAAATGAGAGAAGCTAGTGGCCAAATCAGTGAAGCAAGAGAGCCTTCAGGTGGCAAATTGGCCTGCTGCCTGACTCCAATTGCTGAACTTAGTGGGACTGACCCTGTACCAGCTGCCAGACTGTTCCTGGAAGTGATATGTTCAGCAGAAGCAAGCATTCCACTCTGGTGGGGGGTAATAGAATCTTCCCTCCAGCCTGGAGTACAACTCCCTCAGTGACTCCCATTCATTGCCAAAGTTTGTGTATTAGGCATGCTTATATAAGGGTGTGCACACAGTTCACAGTTGTATGCCATACACTAAACAGACAGCATATACAGACAGGCTCCACAACAGGAACCTCCTAGACACAAAACCCCTTTATCGTCTAATCTTATGAATCCACCTGAAAATTTGGGGGAGCAAGGACAGAAAGAAAACTTTAAATTGCATACGTCTGTCTTTTTCCTTATGTCAAGAAAGGAGTTTTAATTTTTTTTAATCTTTATTCTTTTTTGTTAAATATGAATGTAATCCAATAATTCCTTATTTATTCAGAGGTCATTTATCCAGTAACCTCATCATCCTAAAACAATTAAGAATTATGTTTTGGAGGAAAATGTCTTTGAGAAGCTAAAATAGATGTTACATTAGGTTTTAAGATATTTGAAATTGAAATAAGACATACATTTTACTTAGGGGAGAATTTCTCAGGTTTTCATTCACAGCTTATTTACTCTTATTTTATATGTACTGCTACCTAACTAGAATAGCAAGTTTTCCAGTCGACATTGGATTAGAAACAACATCATCAAAAAGGGAGATAGATGCCTTTAGAGGCAGACATCATCATGATGATAATAACAACAGCAACTAATATTTATGTGTTGCTTCAAAAGTGGCAGAGTATTATAACATATTATCTCAGTTTGATCTTCATAACAATCCACAAAGTATATCCTCAATTTCTCACTAAAGCTACTTCCCATTTCAGACATATACATGTACATGCAAGAAACCCTTTGGCTAAAACAGATGATGTAAGAATAGAAAAAGAACTAAAACTTTCAGCTATGGAAACATAATATGTTTCACAGATGAGGAATGTGAGGTCAAATAGCTAGTTAAGGATCTCAAACAGAATTTGAACTCAGATCTTCTTGGTTCCAGCTCCAGAGCTCTATCTATTGTATCACCAGATGTCTAAAAGCAGGGAAGGTCAACATTAGACATGACAATACAGAAAGATAAGGAACAATACATCAAGGTTCTATAATTTTGTCTCTGTAGATGAATCTCAATGCACTTTTTGCTTCTGTTTTTAAGGAGTGTCCTCAAAGTCAGAGGAGTTACATGACTTGCCCAAGATCACATAGCTAATAAAAACCAGAGGCAGGATTTGAGTCTTCAGGAGCCCTGCTCTATTTACTACACCTTCTACAAACATAAGAGCAGACATAAGAACTTAAAGAATTCAGCCACTGAGAGACAATTTGGATGAAGAGACAAACAGTGCTATGAGCGTTGTTAGCCTGAGAGTACTTGACTGAACTGCATAGTATGACAAAATATGCTTCATAAAAACCCTTTTCAGTGCCTCATTGTATCATGCAGTGACTCTTAGTCATCCAAAGCTATGCCATTGGAGCCCAAGTTATGGCAGACTCTCCCATGCTGGAAAAGATCCCAGCACAATGTAAGCAACAGGCTGTATCTACTCTCCAAGAACCAGCTCAGGGACAAATGGAGAAGTTCATCACTAGTAAGTGATGGAATTTTGGTATCCATAGCAATATAGAAAATATTTTTTCTTTTATTATTATTATTATTGTATTTTTTATTTATTTTTAGCACATACTGCTTTATGAATTGATTATATTGAGAGAGAAAAAATTGAGCTAAAGGGAAAAAATCATGGAAGAGATTTAAAAAAAAAAACAGGAAAAAAGTGAACATAGCGTGTGTTGATTTACATTGTTTTCTTAGTTCATTTTCTGGATGCAGATGGCATTTTCTGTCCAAAGAATATTGGAAATGTTTTAGATCATTGAGCCACTGAGAAGAACCAAATCTTTCATACTTGATCATAGCATATTCTTGCTATTGTTGTGTACAATGTATTCCTGGTTTTGCTGTTTCACTCAGCATCAGTTCATGTAAATCTTTCCAGGCCTTTCTATAATCATCTTGTTCATCATTTTTATAGAACAATAATATTCCATTACTTTCATATACCACAACTTGTTCAGCTATTCTCCAATTGATGGACATCTACTCAGGAAATAATTTTTTCAATGATATTTAGTCTCATGCAGTCACTGGAGTAAGCTATGACCTGACATATCTAGGAGAGAGGAAACCAATTCTGGGATACAGATAGAATTTCAAAGAGAAGAGAAGTTCTTGGGTTATGGCACAAGCAGAATTACAATTAAATGGAAATTAGGAAATACTATTGACCACTTGTGGTCTTGCCAAGTAAGTAGCTGGAGCGCAATAATTTTTTTTTTGTTTTAAAACTATGAAAAGGCTTTGCACAGGTGATATAGGACTTGACAGTCCTACACCCAGTCATATAAAGCATCCATAATGGGAGGTTCTTGGACTCCTTAGACATGGTTAGTTCCACCAACAACAAGAACTGTATCAGCTGCCATTTTGATTTTAACTTTGTGGAGATAGGAAGGGTTGAAGGAAATGAAAAGACTCAGCACTCATTCTTGCTCTGTATTTGACAACTGTATCTAAAAAGTTAAAAAATCACATTATATATATATATATATTACTTGTATCAAATAAGTCATTTATACAAGTCTGATATCTTCTCTTAGGACAGCTCCCTACAGCAATCCTCTTTCTGATTATTCAGAAAGTTACTAACTTATTTACTTTCTGCTCAGTCACATTGGTGTTTGTAGAGAGGTTTAAAAAAAGAAGGCAGAGGTTTTTAAGAACCTCACTGTTTTTAAAATAGTTATAAATATTTAATTTTGGTCCTCTCAATGTGAAACCAATATCTAACCACTTAACACATCAACATGCTAAGTCATACAAATATTGACATCTGTGCTATTAATTATTAGGCAACTACATGCTATAGTAGATTAGAGGATTGGATTTGGAGTTGGGAAAACAAGCATTGTGAACAGCTGGGTGGCACAGTGGATTGAATACTGGGCCTAGAGTCAGGAAGATTCTTCCTGAGTTCAAATTGACCTCAAACACTTATATGAGATAAGAGCTTTGCAAAATGCTATATAAATGTCAGCTATAATTATTGTTAAACTGGAAGAGGAAGAAAAAGGTAAAGCTAAGTGCAAAGATGGGCCACAGACTCTTCTTAGAGACAAAAATGAAAGTTTTAGCAGAGCTTTTCCATCATATGTTCAAGGCCAGCAAGAAGAGATCATTTCATGGAATGTAGCCATCTTACGTAATGGGACTCATGAAGACTATAAGCAAAAAGGTCACTATGAAAATAATTATTACTTAAGTACCAACATCTGCTGAGAAGATGAAGAGTTAGAAAAATGCTATTTATAATTCAACAAGATACTGTGAATAATGTTAACAAATACCTTAATACTCAATGACTTTGATGAAAAAGTAAACATAGAAGAGGAGAGCACACTCCCCCACCAAAATGGAAAATCTAGTTCAAATCAAGAATAAGCCTTGTACATTTTTGTGTTATTAATATTTTCTTCAAAAAGATGCTCTAGACATGACAAATACTGAATACATACCAAGAATCATGAAACTATTTCTTTTTCTTTGGTTTTTAATTTTTTTGTTTGAGACAAATACAAAAGAAAAAAGAAAAAATATCATGTACATAGTAGAACATAAGAAAGGATTCAAAATACAAAATGATAAATTTCCGTTTCAATAAAGCTTATATAATACTACACATTGTGTTCAGAGATGTCCATTTTTTTCTTTTGCAGGTTTTCTTTTTTTTTTTTTAGCCATAAACTTATTTTAAAAGATAGGAAACAACCATTTACCTAATGGGAGCTATCTCTGAATCTCTGTTGTCAGACCATCAGCATGTTAGAGAGAAAAAAAGCAATATAAAGTTGGAAAGAAAGAAAAAGTTGAGAAAATATAATCTGTAACTAAAACAGCTTCCATCTGATTAAAGCTATGAATGTCACATGCAAATATATGTACATGTGTGAATATATAAACATGTATAATATACACATGCATGCACACACATATACACACATGTTGTTTTTGTTCCTCCTTTATTTTCAAAAGAGGACCAAATGACATCCCAAATGGTGTCTTGACTTAAACATAATTTAAATAATAAGAATTGTACAAAATCAGCAACTCTCTCAAAGTTATGAAAGTCCACTGGCAGGACAAATGTCAGGACAATTGGTAATGACTTGGGATGCAGTGGAATAACCTTGGAGTCTTAAATGTCTGATCAAACTTCAAACCTTTTGCAAATTAGGGAAAGGTCTACTCCAGGTGAAATGGGCAGACAAGTGAGAAGAATTTGTTCCAACAGCCTGGTAAAGGTTACTGAAGGAGCAACTATGAAGTGCTTATATAGTTTGGCCAGACATTCATGCATACAGAATGTTCCAAAGGTTTTAGTGCAGTTTTAAGCATACTGAGCTGCACTAAGATTTTTGAGGGCACCTTGCTTATACAAATGTAAATGTGACAATATCACAAATATCACAAGGTAAAGATATTGACTCTAATAATCTCCATTTTTATGGAAGTTTAAGCAAAACACAATTAACACAATGAAAATCACATAAGATCTCTGAAACTATCTCAACCAACAGATACTTGACTCCCATCTTTGTTAAATAGAGAGAAATGGCACTCAATGGAAATACTAATATAGAGAATAGTCTCATTTTTAAAACTTTAAATAGAAAAAGAGTAGAGAATTATAAATAGCATTCCCTTATAAAAAAATGATAGATGAAAAAAGAATTTGTAGAAAGTTTAGCAGATTATTCATGAATAGTTAAATTTGAAATCAGAATAAGGATAAAAATAGTTGTAAAAAATGGAAATGTCAGCTTTCCATTATAAGCAATTTTCTCCATTAATGACATTGGAACACTCACATTTGGACTCTAGTCCCTTAATGTGCTAAATGGAAAAAAAAATGTAAAGAGTCCTAAATAAAAGACAAACAGATGAGTAACATCAGTCTCTTCTCTGCAAGGAAGTGCTAATTACTCTTTTGTGAGTCAAATCTACAGTTTCAATAATATTTCAGTTCTTTTAATCAGACCCATAATTATACCCAGCTAACAAAGTGGAAGCATCAAGAGCAATCAGAACTTTCAACTGTTTGCTTCTACCACAGTGGCTATTTCCCCCTATAACCCTACTTGTTTTAGGTGGGGATCAATACATTCCTTTCAACTTGGAAAAAATACATACCAGAAATTGAAGCTTTGAGTACATTAAGAAATTAGTTCTTAAGATAACTTGAAGAGGAGGTAATTCTGAATAAATGAGAAAAATCATATATGGTAGCTACTAAAAGTCAGCAAGGGAGAGAAGGTGAACTAGCAACTTATATAACTGGATCCTAACTTCTCCAGAATCTTTGTGAAGGTAATTTGCACATCTATCCAGCATAGCTTTGATAAAACATAAGAAGAGAACAAGAAAGTACCATGTTCTTTATTTCTTTGCTGATTCTACAACTTTAGGCAATTCTAGCTGTCTAAGCTTTAGTAGTTCTACTTATAAATAAAAATAATTTATTGTGAGGTTTCTTCAGTTATGGCTGTATACATAAATATAAAATATAACCTTGAATTTCCATCATTAATATTAAAGAGTAAGTCAACATTTGATGTGAAATGCCTTCAGTGAATATGCCCTTTGTACATGGTTTATGCTTACAAACTCATTCAATTATTTAATTACCCAATTACCTGCCATCACTTACAAAGCGGGGATTAGATTAATAATACTATGGTTTATTTCAAACAAACCCATACATTAAGTAAGGTTGACATAGTTTCAGTCTAACCTTGAGCATAGCATTTATGCTAGTTTTCGGCACTTGGCTTTGAATGAGTTGTTTCTATTTCTGCTTTTTTCTTCCTGTCTTTTAAATTTATTTTTATCATCTTTCAGTATTTTTTTCCAAACTTTCATCTACTTTCACCTCCACTCCACCACCTAGGAATTTGCTCCATAGTAAACTAAGTAGCTTAACTAAAGATTGTGGTTAAAACACAGTTGCATATCCCAGATACACAGGGGGAAGCAATCTCAAGTCAAAGAGAGGTATAGTACTTATAGAAACCTTAGAGAACACATCTACTAAGTATAGGACAACGGTTCAATTCACCCCATGCAGTTGCCATAGCAGCCATTCTGTCTGGAGGATTGGTTGGCACCTAGATGGACCCAATTTCTCTGGCATTTGGAGAGGAGGGTGAGAAGAATGCACTAATAGGGAGACTGGACAGTAGGAAATTGCTTTCCTTTGTGTTAGTTGTATTGGTCCAACCTTTTGGGCATTTTAAAGATTGCTTTTGTTAACTGGAGAATGATAAAGGCAGCCTTTGGAGGGGGGACTAGGAGAGTGAGTGGACCCAGGAGGGGCAGCAAGCGGGGCTAAGAGAACAGCTGAAATGTGGTGGACCCAGCAGTCCTTTTGTTTTGTACCATCTGTGTGTTGTGGTTTTGGGAGGAGAGCCAAAGAAACGAGCGGTTACCTGGATTGTGCAGCTCTAAGCTGCGGAGCAGGGAGCCCCTTCTGAAGCCGACACAAAGGCTTCACAGAAAATGACAGGCTCATAATAGCCTGGCAAAGAAAACGCTTGAACATTTGGCTTTATGAATATTGAGTAAAAATTCCTAAAATAAATTATGAAAATTACTCAAGTAAAGGAACATCTGAATCCCATCTCAAGCCTAGGGCCATTAATTTGTAATGCAGGGTATGATAATAGCTGTATAAATGTTGGAGATTGTCGAAATACTGGTGAAAGTTTGTCAGCCTGCTAATGATGGTACTACTTAGTATTATTTTTAAACAGCACCAAATGCCTGGAATCCCAGCCATCTTAGGATATGGAAGACAATCAAACACATGTATAAAATTAAAATTAACTTCGTCTGATTCAGTACCTCTACAATGGCAGGATTCAAAAAGCAAATCACACACACACACACACACACACACACACACACACACACACACATGATTGCAGGGGGAAAATACCAAATTAGAAAATGTTGTCTTTGGTATATCTATCTTGTTATTCAATTGTTTTCAGTTATATCTAACTCTTCCTAATCCTATTTGGGATTTTCTTGGCAGAGATACTGGAGTGGTTTGCCATTTTCTTCAATAACTCATTTTATAAAGGAAGAAAGTTAGAACAATAGAGTTAAGTGACTTGCCCAGAGTCACACAGTTAGGAAGTGTCTAAAGACAGCTTTGAACTCATAAAGATGAGTTTTCCAGACTACAAGCCCACTATTCTATTTAATGTACCACATAGCCACTTTCAATATTTCTTATCTGCACAGTTAATAAGAAACAAAGGTCCTAGTATAACACTTTGATACAGTCTCTGGTACAGAGAAGGGTGGTATCAGTTAAGGAACAAACATTGGGAAGTCATGTATATTCTCCCAATTCTAAATTTTCTTTTTTTCTCTTTGATCACATCTGATTCTTTGTGACTCCATTTGGAGTTTTCTACTAGAGTGGTTTGCCGTTTCCTTCTTCTATTCATTTTGTAGATAAGGAAACTGAAGCAACAGCGTGAAGAGATTAATCCAGGGTCATACAGCTAGAAAGTATCTAAGGCCAGATTGGAACACATGAAAATAAATCTTCCTGATTATTCCAGGTCCATGCTCTGTCCACTGCACACTTTGCTGCCTTGCTCTAAAACTTAAGTCCTTTGAAACTGAAGTTTAATGAACCCCTTGTTCAGAATGGAGAAAAGGGGAAGTTAAATATTTATTACAGATCTACTATGTGCCAGATATTATGCTAAACTGTTTTTGAAAATACTCTTATTTGGTCCTTAAGATAACCTTGAGAGATAGGTGCTATTACTATTTTTGTTTTATTTGAGGAAACTGAGGCAAACAGGGTAAGTGACTTGCCTAGGGCCACAAGACTTATAAGTATCTGAAGTGAGATTTGACCCCTAATCAATCTATCCCCCTGTTCCACTTATTGTCTAGAGGGTTGGGTGGGTTGATGGTATGTGCTATTGAGGACGCAGACATCCATGGATTCCATGGATTGAAGATATTATTTTTAAAAATACAAAAGAAATTAAATAGTACAATGTGATAAATTTTCTTTCTTTTTTCTTTTTTGAATGCAGGAAAGATTTGTTTTACTTTCTTGCAAGAATGAATATCTAAGTGAGTAAACACCCCTTGGAAACTCCAAAGGCAGCATTTAATTTATTATCTTGAAGCACATTATAATGAGGACATTATAATTAATGATTTCCCAACATCGATTCCTATTAAAAACATTTGAGAGTATAGAAATAAATGGACTTTTCCTTAAAATAATCAGTAGCATCTATTAAAAACATCAGTAAGCATCATATCTAATGGAAACAAATTGCAACCATTCCCAATAAGATAAGGAGTGAAACAAGGTTGCCCACTATCACCGTTACTATTTAATATTGTATTAGAAATATTAGCTTTGGCAATAAGAGTTGAGAAAGAGATTAAAGGAATTAGAGTAGGCAATGAGGAAACCAAATTATCACTCTTTGCTGATGATATGATGGTATACTTAGAGAACCCCAGAGATTCTACTAAAAAGTTATTAGAAACAATCCACACTTTTAGCAAAGTTGCAGGATACAAAATAAACCCACAAAAGTCATCAGCATTCTTATATATCACTAACAAAACCCAACAGTTAGAGTTACAAAGAGAAATTCCATTTAAAGTAACTACTGATTGTATAAAATATTTAGGAATCTGCCTGCCAAGGGAAAATCAGAAACTTTATGAGCAAAACTACAAAACACTTTCCCCACAAATTAAGTCTGATCTAACCAACTGAAAAAATATTAAATGCTCTTGGATTGGGCGAGCAAATATAATAAAGATGACAATACTACCTAAACTAATCTAGTTATTTAGCGCTATACCAATCAGAGTCCCAAAAAAAAAACCATTTTAATGACCTAGGAAAAAATAACAACAAAGTTCATATGAAAAAATAAAAGGTCAAATATTTCAAGGGAATTAATGAAAAAAAATCAAATGAAGGTGGCCTAGCTATACCAGATCTAAAATTATATTATAAAGCAGCAGTTACTAAAAGCATCTGGTATTGGTTAAGAAATAGACTAGTTGATCAATGGAATAGATTAGGTTCAAAGGACAAAACAACCAATAACTTTAATAATCTAGTATTTGACAGACCCCAAAGACCCCAGTTTTGGGGATAAGAATGCATTATTTGACAAAAATTGCTGGAAAAATTGGAAATTAGTATGGCAGAAACTAGGTATTGACCCACACTTAACACCGTATACCAAGATAAGGTCAAAATGGGTTCATGACCTAGGCATAAAGAATGAGATTATAAATAAATTGGAAGAGCATAGGATAGTTTACCTCTCAGACCTGTGGAAGGGGAAGGAATTTATGACCAAAGAAGAACTAGAGATCATTATTGACTATAAAATAGAAAATTTTGATTATATCAAATTGAAAAATTTTTGTACAAACAAAACTAATGCAAACAAGATTAGAAGGGAAACAATAAACTGGGAAAACATTTTTATAGTCAAAGGTTGTGATAAAGGTCTCATTTCCAAAATATATAAAGAATTGACTCTAATTTATAAGAAATCAAGCCATTCTCCAATTGATAAATATCAAAGGATATGAACAGACAATTCTCAGACCAAGAAATTGAAACTATTTCTAGCCATATGAAAATATGCTCCAAGTCATTATTAATCAGAGAAATGCAAATTAAGACAACTCTGAGATACCACTATACACCTATCAGATTGGCTAGAATGACAGGGAAAGATAATGCGGAATGTTGGAGGGGATGTGGGAAAACAGGGACACTGATACATTGTTGGTGGAATTGTGAATACATCCAGCCATTCTGGAGAGCAATTTGGAACTATGCTCAAAAATTATCAAACTGTGTATAACCTTTGGTCCAGCAGTGTTTCTACTGGGCTTATATCCCAAAGAGATACTAAAGAAGACAAAAGGGACCTGTATGTGCCAAAATGTTTGTGGCAGCCCTGTTTGTAGTGGCTAAAAGCTGGAAAATGAATGGATGCCCATCAATTGGAGAATGGTTGAGTAAATTATGGTATATGAATGTTATGGAATATTATTGTTCTGTAAGAAATGACCAGCAGGATGAATACAGAGAGGAATAGTGAGACTTACATGAACTGATGCTGAGTGAAATGAGCAGAACCAGGAGATCATTCTATACCTCAACAACGATTTTGTATGAGGATGTATTCTGATGGAAGTGGATTTTTTTGACAAAGAGAAGATCTAACTCAGTTTCAATTGATCAAGGATAGACAGAAGCAGCTCCACCCAAAGAAAGAATACTGGGAAATGAATGTAAATTGCTTGCATTTTTGTCTTTCTTCCCAGGTTATTTTTACCTTCTGAATCCAATTCTTCCTGTGCAACAAGAGAACTGTTCGGTTCTGCACACATATATTGTATCTAGGATACACTGTGACATATTCAACTTGTATAGGACTGCTTGCCATCTGGGGGAGTGGGTGAAGGGAGGGAGGGGAAAAGTCAGAACATAAGTGAGTGAAAGGGATAATGTTGCAAAAAAATTACCTGGCATGGGCTCTATCAATAAAAAGTTATTAAAAAAAAAGAAATAAAGGGGAAAATGATATTCAAAAAGAAATAATTAATGATTTCTCATCAATTGGATGTTACTGAAGTTAAACAAAATGAATTTCTACCTCTTATTATATAACCAGTCACTGCCTCCAAAGAGCTTACATCCTAGAAGGAGGAAGATAACAATGGAGGGTTAGAGCAAAGAACAAAAGATTCTTTGAAAATCTCAGATCACCACCTTTCTGTGGAAACCAAATAAATGCCCATTCATTTTGCACAATTTTCCCATTTTTGTGATAAATTTTCATGAGTGATTTATGGAATCTGTCTCATAATTGTATCATATTGCTTTAGTGAGAAGATGTCATCAGGACATCCCTCCCTCCTCCCTCTTCCCTCCTCTCCAAGAATCCAATTCCCTATTCAACTCAATTCAATTCAGCTGCATCTATAGTTATGCAGGTCCAGTTCCTGGACATCTGCTTTCTCCTACAACTAACTCTCCCTCACTTTCCAAACTTTTCTCAGTTATTAAGAATCAAATCAAAACTTTGGCATTGCTTTTACTAACGTAGGGGGTCTAATGGTATAGGGCTTAATGGCCCCATTTAGAATTCCGATGCTTCCTAATTTCATGCTGGTTCAGCCTAACCTCCCTTCCCTGAACAGCACTCCCACTTCCCACATCCTCATTCCTATAAATCCAATCCCTCTAGTTTCACTAACCCATGTTCCCCTATCTTGCCACTGGTTCAGAGTCCTTCCGGAACCATTGTTCTGTTGTTCATAAACTGCCTTCATTTTAGATCTGTGCTCTGCCCTCTCCAAATTACTGTCTGTATACTTTGCATTTATTTGTATGTATGCATATTTTTTCCAATAGCATGTAAGCTCCCTGAGGGTAGTATCAGTATCATTTTGTCTTTATAGCCCTGCCTAACATGTAGTAGGTACTTTAAAAAGTTTGTTGAATGGAAGAAATAAGTATTTATTAAGCACCAGATATCTAAGGCACTGTATTAAACATCAGTCCTTAAAACATTTCTGAGAAGTAAATACAATTATTCCCATTTTACAAATGAGGAAACCAAAGCAGGTAGGAGTTAAGTGACTTGTCCAGGATTACACAACTTATAAAAGTCTTATTTTAGACTTCAACTCTGCTTTTCTTGCCTTGGCTTCTAGACTCCAACCTCAGCTCTTGAGGGGTCACCTAGGAGTCTCAGTGAAGTGCTTATTATGTGCCCCACTCTGCAACTGAACATACAAGGAGAGAAAAAGCAAAACTCTTTAGCTTACATAGTACTGAGGAGTAGTGGGTAATCATGATGGTGGTGGATATCACTTGTACTTGAGCCATTTTTCATTCCTGTCTGACTTTTCATGACCCCATTTGGCAGTATTTTTGCCAAGAAGAAATTTGCCATTTCCTTCTTCCACTCATTTTACAGATGAGGAAACTGAGGTGAACAGACTTTAGTGACTTGCTCAGCATTACACAGTAAGAGTCTGAAGCCATATTTGAATTCAGGAAGATGAAGTCCTGACTTGTAGTCTGACATTCTGTCCACTGTAGCACCTAGCTGCCATAGTTTGCACACAGATAAGTTAACACACAATAAATTCAAAGTTGGGGAGGGAAAGAAGTGTAATTAAGACTGGGGGAATCAGAAAAAGACACTTAAACTGAACTTTGAAACAATCTAGGGGGTTTGAAGGCTTCTTATTCCCCAACAAACTTCTCAAAGGACATAAGTCCCTTTGGGAACAGCTCTTTCCTGTCTTTTTCATTCAAAATCTGTCTTTGATGATTTTAACCAGGTTTCAAACATATCCAGATATTTTGGAGAAGAGTAGGGTGTGGAAGAAATATATCAGGGGCTTAGGTGTAGGTTGGCCTCTGGCAAAATCCTCCTGAGACATTTCTGTTCCTGGGCAAGGCTTTTCCAGGCTTTACCAGTAACCTGTCTTCACCCAAGTGCTCTTGAGCACTGAGGGCTGCAATCTAACCATTTATAAAATTACTTCCTACTTAAATGTTGCCTGACAGTCATGTATGAACTAATATACATCAAATGCCCTACATTCTTTCTCTAAGTATAGATTATGTCTTTCAAAGTATTGTTATTCAAAAAATCCCTTATGGGCCTAGGAATTCTGACAAATGCAATTTGTGGAAATTCAAAATGCTTTACAGAAAACTTGTGCAAATACAAAAAAATATTTATTATAATAGTTCTAGGAGGACAAAAGGCACTTAATTGGTTCCTCCCCACTGAGCACCAGATAAAAAATAAGATTATAAATAAATGCTTTGTCTAAGAGTTATTTTTTTTACCTGTGGTTTCCTTAATCTTGACAGTCTTTGCATAAACTTATCATGCTAATCAAGTTATATGAATTTGATTTCAAAGGAAAAACAGCTTCTCTCTGAAGGAAAATAGGCAGTCTCTCCTCTGAGTAAACAATATTCCACTGAGAACAATGCTCTTTAATTTGGTAACGTGTCTTTTGTGCCATCTGCAGCACTAAGCAATTTTCAGTGCTGCAATAATAATTGAATTACAGAGGGAAATTGCAAAGAATAGAGGGGAAGGAAATTGATTGCTTAATTTTTATTAACCGAAAGGGAAAAAACTGGGGCTTCCTGCTATGATTCAAAATGAAACAAAGAGAAAAAGATGCAGAGATGGCTCCAGGTGGCAGAAGGACTATTCTGTGCTTACACAAACATAAGCAAAATCCTTTAGGGAGGAGAAGATATCAGACAGGAAAGAGAGGGAAATAGAGACAGATGAAAGTACTCCCCCCCACCCCATAAAGAACGAGGACACCTGGAGGTTAAGAAGAAGGGGGGCAGGTCATGAATTACTGCAAAGAATAACAATTCAGCCCCCCTTCACTGACAGCTTGAATTCCAGTGATCCACATTTTCACAATATAAAGTTATAATCTGTATTTCCTTTTCCTTTTCTAGAAGAGAATGACAGTGACTTCATATCTTTGTACTGCCAGGGAGGAGTGAGAGCCTCTCAGGAAACTGAAGGCCTATAAAACGCTTGATGAATTCATCAGGGTCTTTCCCGGATCTTGCTGGGCTGGCCAGGATCCCCTGCTGCCTGGGCTGCTCAAATATCCAGGCCAGTGAATGATGACATGGGGGCTGAAGCTGCCTGTTTTCTCTCTGGGGATGCTACAAGGAGAACCTCTTCGCCTTCCTGTGGAGTCAGTTTCCTTCCTCTCCCAGGAGCAGACCCTGGCCCAGATAACTTGCTAGTGACCTTCTCAGGCTAGCTGCTGTCAGGTGATCATTTTCAGATGTTTGATCTGTAGGTTGTAGAAAAGGAAACAGAATGGAGAGATGTCAGGAGATACCACTGGCCAAGAAAAAGGCTTCACATTTATCCCCAAGAAGAGATGTACCTTCTTTTCACTGGAGAGGTGGAGAATGATAGATAACAAATACTATGTATACTGTCAGGCTCAAGTGACAATATGATTAGTTTTACTGAACTTTTTTCTTTCTCTTTTCTTTCCTCCTTTTTTTGATATAAGTGATTGCTCAAGAAATTTGTATAAAAAGAGGAGATATGAACAAAATGTTTAATATTTTAAAATAAAGATGAAAAAGAACCAAATGTTATTATCACCAACATTCTTGCAAATAATTGCATTCCCATACTCCAGCACAGAGCCAGGTTTATATTATTCATAGAGCTGAATTCAAGGTTCAGTTTCTCTTAACAGAGTAAATTTCAAGAGTTTCAGAGAATGCTAAAACGTCTTGTATGAACTGATGCATAGTGAAACGAACAAAACAATTTATACAATGATAATACTACGAAACCAGACAATTTTGAAAAACTTAAGAATTCTAATAAGAGTTGTGACCAGATGCTAGAAGACTTGTGATGAAGCTTTCTATCTAAGTCCTGACTGAGAAGGAATAGATTCATGGTATAAAATGGAACACATTTTTGGGACATGACCAAAACAGTATTTTATTTTGCTTGAATATGCATATTTGTTACAAGGATTTTCTTTTGTTTTATATTAATAGAAGGGGAAGAACAATATATTTATGTTCATTGAGAGAAACAAAGAGGCAAAGACAGAGAGATAGAGAAGCAAAAGGGGAAAGAGAGATAGAGAATGAAAGAGAGACAGAGAAAGACAGAGACATAAAGACAGAGACAGAGATAAAGACACACAGACACAGACACAGAGAGACAGAAAGACAGAGACAGAGACAAAGACACAAACACACACACACAGAGACGGAGAAAGAGAGAGAGAATGACACAGAGAGATCGACAGAATGACAGAGACAGAGACAAAAGAGAGACACAGTGAGAATGGGACAGAGACAGAAACAGAGACAGAGAGAAAGAGACAGAGACAAACAGACAGACCAAGACAGAGACAGAGAGAGTGAAAGAGAGAGCCTAGAAAGGGAAGCAAAAACTCCCTAGAAAGATCCAATTCCATGAACTTTCTGGCAAGCACCTTGATGCTGAGAGGGAAATTCAGGGCCTTCTCTAACTAAAAGGTGTGTTAAATTAATTCATACCACAGTTGTGAGCTTAGAGTGTTCACTAATGAAATGGAAAAGGCCACAAATCATCCCTTGCTTTCCCTAGAGAAAACACAGGAAAGAAAGTTTATAGAAACATTCAACTAATTAAAGGAAGTTGTTTTCTTACATTTAAACTCTAATTTGGAGAATGTCTGGCTACAAAAGGAGAATCCCCTAAACTATTAAGGTGGATGATGACAATTCCATGAATAGAATGAAGAGTCATTGTTCCTTCAATTCCATTATTTTTTTAAAGTAATGATTTTCTTAATTGCTCAGTGTTACTAAAATCACTGAGATTAAGCCTATAGACAGCTTTCTGGTTTCCAGCCCCAACTCTCCCATCATCATTGTTTAGTGAGCCCACTTTTCTAGGTTAAATAGCCTACTTTTCTAAAAGTAAAAGAGGAAAATGCAATTGGATACTCTCCAGTATCTAGTGACCTTTGGAATACCCTTTGTTTGTGTAGTTCTTACTTATAAGCTGTACTCTAACTTCAAACATGCTTTTAAAATGCCTGCTACTTAAAGTTGCCTACAGCCAAATCTTCCCTGAAATGTTTACACCAAAGGAAAACATTGAATTTGTGGTCAGGGTTTTACCTCAAAATGTAATCTACAAATCCTGAAATCCTCATATTCCAGCTCCATCTTGAAACTTGAGTGATCTTGACCCTTTAATTATGAAGCCCCTAATAATCTTGATGACTTTGGTGGTAACATTGTTCTCCCTGTGGGACTCAGAATGGACAGGATTTCTGACTGCAGTAGATACCAGTGCTTCTATTGCATTTTGGTTAATATTGGAGGGCATGCATTCACCTAAATTTAGGTCCCCATATTGTGTTCTCCCAAAGACAACTGGCATAAATTCTACCTGTTGATAATGGTCCCTGATATTTCAGACATCTCTGTTTTTTAGCTTCCTTTCCCCCATGCTATTAATCAGATTCTGGACACCAGGTCAGAAACAGGAGGATCAGAGAGACCTTAGAACTCATCTAGTCCCATCCCCCTTGTTTTACAAATAGAAATTCCCAGAAAAGAAAAGTGACTTTCTTAAGGTGATGTAGCCCAGGTCTTTGGACTCCAAAGCCAGCAATCTTTCTACCTTACCTACTACCCCTCAACTTGGAAGAATCATGATCACTCTCTTTCACCAGAATCCTTCTCTTTCTTCTCCCAAACTGCATTGCTAACCTGAAGAATTCTCTGCCCTTAAACCCTCCTCTCTCTCCATCCAATTGATGGCTCCTTCCCAAGGAAGGATCCTCCATTTGAAGATGCTGTGTTTCACCTTAATCATACTGAACCCTTTCTTCGGACTTCTCATCTTGACCAGCTATATTATTCTCTTGCTCCTCCTCCATTCAATTTCAAGCTTCTTTTTATGTGCTATTTTCCCCCAGTGGAAGATAAAGATTGACTTGCTTACATAAATGTGTATCTCCATTGCTTATCCAGTGCCTGGCACATAAGTTTTTAAATAAATATTTCCACTATCTGTTTATCTATCTACTACTGGTTTACCCATCTTCTCTCGCTCCCTTTCCCTCTCCCTCTCTGTTTCCCTCTCTTTAATTCTCTCTCTTTATCCTCTTTTTTTGTCTCTGTCTCTTTCTCATTCTATCGGTCTTTGTCTCTCTTTGCATCTTTCTCTCTCTCCTCTCTATCTATATATCCGTTTTTTTTTACTTATCTATCTATATATCTTTCGGCCAGGTTTCCTATCACTTTGCTTAATTTTGTTATTGTTTAATTGTTTTTCAGTCATTTTCTACTCTTGATGACCCCTTTTGGACTTTTCTTGGCAAAGATATTAAAGTGGATTGCCATTTCCTTCTCTGGATCATTTCGCAAATGAGGAAATAGAAGCAAACAGGGTTAAATGACTTGCTCAGGGTCATAGCAAAAGTCTGAGGTCATATTTGAACCCAGATATATGAGACTCCAAACCTAGCACTATATCTATCTAATCATTTACAAGCATTTTTTTGAGGTTTTACTCAGTTTTTTCAAGTCCCATAATATAAATTCTTCAAGGCCAGGGACTGTTTTTGCTTTAATATAGTGCATAGCACATAAGAGTTTAATAAATGCTTACTGGTAAATTTATCATGAATGCCAAAGGAATCAAATAGCCCTGTACCAATCAGCCTTGGGTAACTGGCCCAGGAGGCAAAAGGACCTCTAATTGTTGGGCTTTTCCTGTTAGGCATCATTCCTATAGCCTATGGGGGCCTTTTTTCTGTGAGAATCAGGCACCTTAGGGACAAAAATGTCCTTTTTAAAAATCTCCCAATGCTCCTTTTCTTTAGCCCTGGCAGCATTTTCCAATTAGTTGGGCTTCTGAGTAGGTAACCAATCTGATTTCCTTACCCCCTGTGCATCTCATATAGAAGAAAGCTGCCTGATTAACTAAAAAGAAATACTGTTGAAGAGCTGGTCAGCTTAGGAGTTGCCCTGTGAGCTTATATCCTCTTGATTTACTTCTTTCTTCCTCCTGCCTCTCAATTAAGATTCCCACACTAAATATCCTATGTGTTATCCTCCAGTAAACTGGTTTTTAATAGACCATGTAAGTTGGAATTCATATCTTAGAATGGTGTCTTTTACAATGCATGGAACTGTCCAGATAGGATAACTATCAGCTAGCTGAGCTTCCCATTCTTCAAAGCAATGTAACATTCCCCCAGGGCTATTTCCACAAATGAGGCAGTCCACAGAACACAGAGAGCAGCATTTATGTGGCTTGAGAGTATAGATTTATGAATCATCAGCTCTCATGGACTTCTCCTTTACAACATCTTGTCATGAGAGACAATGATGCATTGCCATGTGCTCTCAGAGAAGATGCTGGGCCAGCACTCTCAGGAAGCTCACGTCTGTGCATTAGAGGGTGGAATTTGGCCCCCAAAGTTATAAGAAAACAGTAAAGTGATTATGCTACAGTCAAATATTTTCCAAGCATTCAATATATCTCTCTGCATCGTGGGAATAGAGAGGAGCTTTCAGAAGAAGGTTCAAAGACAAATCCTGACACAGGCTGTGATGTAAAGCACTCATATGCTCTAGCATCCCTGGGAATTAAGTCCCCAAGAATAGTGGGACTACAAAACCACCCACTTCACAAGAGACTGAGCCAAAAAAAGTCAAGATAGGTTTAATGCAAAATTCCCAACTTTGGTGAAATTTTATTTCTGGCTTTTCCCCCCTTCTCTCAAGTTATCTGGCAGAGGGCTAGAGTACATGGAAATCAATGGCTACTTGATGACTTATTGAAAGAAAAAGACCTCTGAAGCATTGCTTAATTACCTAATGTAAAGGTATCTCCTATAATACTTGCAAGTAACTGGAATACAAAAGCATTTAAGTCATGGGTCATATGGATGTATAGGTTATAAAAGCAGAGCTATAGAGATAGAAGAGATTTTTGAGACCATCTAGTCCAACCCATTCATTTTACAAATAAGAAAACTGAGACCTAAGGAGGCTAAGGTCAGTGAGAGTAAGTATTGGAAGTAGGATTTGAATATAGGTTATCTGATTTGAGACCCAGCAAGGCTCGCTCTTTCTACCACACTGACTTTTTTTTTTTTAAATCTTCAAAGCACTTGTATTAAAAGTGTTTGTTTTTTAAGTCAGTGGTTAAAATTCAAGGAAGTTTATTTGTGGAAGAAGGCAATTGAATATATGGTGGAGAAGACGCTGGCCTGAGAGTCAGGGAAATTGAGTAGTAGTCCCATTTCTTCTATCTCCTTGTCACAGAATCTTAGAAATTGAAGAGAAATTGTTAAACGTGTGTACACAACACCTCCCCAAAGCATGAAAAGTTTCCCCTTCCCTTCAAAGATTCTCAACAATCAATCATCCAGCCTCTGTTCGATGATCCCCAGTGATGAATATCTCACTGCCTTATTATATAGCCCTTTCTATTGGGGGACAACTGGACTTATTGGGAAAATGTTCTCTTTATAGAATTAAAACTTTACTTCCAAGTTAATGATTCTTTTCTCAGAGCACAAATAAACAAACAAAAAAGAAAGTCTAATGCTTCTTCTCCAGAGCAATTTACCAAACATTTGAAGAAACTAGCCTTGTCCCACAAATGTAAAATTATTCACATGTCTTTTTTGGTTTTGATTTTCCATACTTCTTTGTTATAGGGGAAGCTACTGGGTGGTACAATAGATAGAGCTTCTGGCTTGGTGCCAGGAAGATGTGAGTTCAAATCTGGTTTCAGAACTATATTAGCTGTGTTACTCTGGGCAAGTCATTTAATCTCTGTTTGCTCAACTTTCTCAAATGTAAAAATGGGGATGGTAATAGCACCTGTTTTCCATGGTTCATGATCCATAGGATCAAATGAGATAGTATCTATAAAATGCTTAGTACATATAAAGTGCTGTTTAAATGTCAGCAACATTATTATTATTATTATTGTTATTATTATTACTATGGAGGAAGGAAGGAAGGCTGGCTAACATGTTTCATTGTGACAATTGCTATTATTCTAAGGTATCTCCTAATGAATTTAAGTCCCCAAAATTTATAATGTCTTGGCCTTCTTATATATGTGTTTTTTAAAAATTCATGTGTACGTGTGTGTGCATATGTATGTATATAGAGGTGGTTGCTGTTTGACCTTCATTTTAATATTTTAATATAGTGCAGATTTTAGTCAGTATAAAAGGACGAGATATAATCCATCTTGTTCCTACTGCCCTTTTTAATTGTAGAGATTACTTTTTCCAAAAAGACAAGAAAGTTGTTGAGGGACTGATTGGGGTCTAGCATCTCTTGATACAGCTTTTTAACTAAAGGCATAAAGTGTTCCATTCATGGAGCTAGGACCTCCCTCCCCCAATTTGGTAGATGTCTGAGGCCATATAATTCAGTACATCCTACCCTATATCACATAGGTTTATGTGCCAAGAAAAAGTCTATATAAAAGCAAGTGCCTTGTTGCATATCCTCTCTATTTCACGGATAAGTAAACCTTTGTTTTGTTTTGTTTTGTTTTGTTTTTTCATAATTATAATTTTTTATTGACAGAACTCATGCCTGGGCAATTTTTTTACAACATTATCCCTTGTACTCACTTCTGTTCCGACTTTTCCCCTCTCTCCCTCCATCCCCTCCCCAAGATGATAAGCAGTCTTATACATATTAAATATGTCACAGTATATCCTAGATACAATATATGTGTGCAAAACCAAACAGTTCTCTTGTTGCACAGGGAGAATTGGATTCAGAAGGTAAAAATAACTGGGAAGAAAAACAAAAATGCAAACAGTTTACATTCATTTCCCAGCGTTTTTTCTTTGGGTGTAACTGTTTCTGTCCATCCTTGATCAATTGAAACTGAGTTAGGTCTTCTCTTTGTTGAAGAAATCCACTTCCATCAGAATACATCTTCAAACAATATCATTAATTGAATGTTGGAGGGGATGCGGGAAAACGGGGACACTGATGCATTGTTGGTGGAGTTGTGAATGAATCCAGCCATTCTGGAGAGCAATCTGGAATTATGCCCAAAAAGTTATCAAACTGTGCATACCCTTTGATCCAGCAGTGTTTCTATTGGGCTTATACCCCAAAGAGATACTAAAAAAGGGAAAGGGACCTGTATGTGCCAAAATGTTTGTAGCAGCCCTGTTTGTAGTGGCTAGAAACTGGAAAATGAATGGATGGCCATCAATTGGAGAATGGCTGGGTAAATTGTGGTATATGAATGTTATGGAATATTATTGCTCTGTAAGGAATGACCAGCAGGATGAATACAGAGAGGATTGGAGAGACCTACATAAACTGATGCTAAGTGAGATGAGCAGAACCAGGAGATCATTATACACTTGGACAACGATATTGTATGAGGATGTATTCTGATGGAAGTGGATTTCTATGACAAAGAGACTTAACTGAGTTTCAATGGATAAATGATGGACAGAAACAGCTACACCCAAAGAAGGAATACTGGGAAATGAATGTGAACTATTTGCATTTTTGATTTTCTTCCCGAGTTATTTTTACCTTCTGAATCCAATTCTCCCTGTGCAGCGGGAGAACTGTTCGGTTCTGCAAATATGTATTGTATCTAGGATATACTGCAACATATTTAACATATATAGGACTGCTTGCCATCTTGGGGGGGGGGTCGAGGGAGGGAGGGGAAAAAATGAAACATAAGCGATTGCAAGGGATAATGTTGTATAAAAATTATCCTGGCATGGATTCTGTCAATACAAAATTATTATTAAATAAAATTAAATTAAATTTAAAAAAAATATCATTATTGAGGTATATAATGATCTCCTGGTTCTGCTCATTTCACTTAGCATCAGTTCATGTAAGTCTCGCCAGTACTCTCTGTATTCATCCTGCTGGTCATTTCTTACAGAACAATAATATTCCATAACATTCATATACCACCATTTACCCAACCATTCTCCAATTGATGGGCACCCAATCATTTTCCAGTTTCTAGCCACTACAAACAGGGCTGCCACAAACATTTTGGCACATACAGGTCCCTTTCCCTTCTTTGGGGTATAAGCCCAGTAGTAGCACTGCTGCATCATAAACCTTCTTTTGTTAAATTGTTCAATGATACCTCTTAAAATCCAACCTGAAGCAAGATACTGGGATCAGGCCAGCCTATAACAATCAGGCTATCCAGTTGCTCACACTCTGTTCTCTGTCTCTGTCTCTGTCTCTCTTCTCTATGTATGTCTATCTCTGTTTCTTTCTTTTTCTCTCTCTCTTTCTCTCTATCTTTATATGTATATGATTATCTGTCTCTGTCTCTTTCTTATTCATTTCTGCTGCTTTTTCTAATCTCTGACTCTTTCTCTATCCTCTACATCTCTGTATCTTTTTTCTCTGTGTCCTTCTCTCTGTCTCGTATGTATGTGCGTGTATATTACTTTTTTTTCTGGCTATATTTATCTTTGATGCTACTGCTAATGTGCAAGTTATTATTGATGATTTACTGCAGGTACACCCACCACTGGAGTCACAAGTACTTTTGGATTTTTCTAAGATCCTGGTGTTTAATGATTTGCAACCAAGTAGCATAAAGAAAAAGATACTGATACTAAAAAAAAATATGGACTTTTATGGCAGAGATCATTGAGAACTCTTCCAGTCCACAAATCCAATGTAGACCATCCTCTTCTTCCAATTCAATTCTGTCCCCAGTTCATCCATATGATTCTGTCCAACATTTTTATGTCAATGAGTGAGCTATACTCATTCACAGAAGATATAGACAGGCCATGTCTATACCAAGAAGGGAAATGAGATCACAGATTCATCCAAATATTCATACCCACACACTTGAGAGTATAGTACATATGGAAGTGTTTGTAAATAATTTCAGTTCCAAAGGATCAGCAGAAAGGTTTGCCCTTCCTGATACAAGTCAAAATCTCTTAGTGTTGAGGGCAAAAATTGTCTTTTGTTTTTCTTTGTACCTTCAGTATCAAACATATTGCCTCATACATAGAAGGCACTTATTAAACATTTGTTGACTGACCTACAAACCTTCATGAGTTGCTGTGGCACAAAATATTCATCACTTGGTAGTCAAACATTTGGTGAGTAAGTCTCTAAGATTAACTAGACTGATGCTCAGATGATAGCCCCATACTCAGAGCCTTGTCAGAGGCCTGGAACACTTGATAGAGATGAGGCTCTACTGGTCTAGTGTCATAGAACCTTGGATGATATCACCTATCTACAAGATAAAAACATCAGAGGAGGATATTAATGGAGGATACATGTATAGGGGAAGATGTATGACTATGAGATCAAATACATAAATGCATATGCAGATATAAATAAAATTAAAGGATTTCTATAGTGAGGGTGCAGTTGGGATTGTATAGCAAAAATCGGGAGTGGAACCATTTAGCATAATTGTATGACATACACCAGTTCTTATCACAGCAGAGACTACAGTGGAGACCAGATGCTGAATTCTGATAAGGAATGAGTAGCAATAGGACCAAGTAGATGCTAGAATTATAAAATCCAAAAGCATAGAGCCATGACATCAAGGAGCTTTCCTCTCATTGCACTATCTAACTTACATATGATATATAGTGTTTTCAGCACCTCTTGTGAGAGGGATACCAAGCCCTTTTCATGGCTGTTCATCTACCTTTGGGATTCACTATTCATAGTGTTAGGACCTCTCTAACCTCTGGAATTCACCTGTGGTTGTAAGAAGCTGTAGCACGTACAATAGCCAAACCCCAATAAAACCATCTCAGCGGACAGGCTAAACCAGATGTAAAACCCATCAATGAGCTGGGTGGGTGGGGGGTGTCTACTCCAGGCATGTGAAGACTTCCATGGGGGAAATGTGCTGATGAGAACAATTTATTCCAGTGGCCATTGAAGGTGACTGAAGCAGGCACTTTGAAGGCTTAAAACCTAGTCATCAAAGATGCCAAGGGATTCTAATGCATCCGAGGCCATTGCTGGTCATTCTGACTTTTGTTTTGCCACTGGACTTCAGTGACTGAAAGAAAGAATGAGGCCGTTGATTTTGTGCAATTCTGACTCATTTACAACCAATTCATACACAAGTCAAAAAATCATTCCATATTATTGGTCTTCTTTTTACAAAAAGGGCAAACCACACAGTCTATGGCCAGGAGTTTCTAAGCATTTGGGGATAGGGAATAACAATAGTTCTAATGATTCTGATCCCTTTTTTCTTATTCTCAGGAGACTCTTGAAAATCAAGAAGACTATTTGTACAAATAGGCTGCATATGTGGTTCAGCAACAAAAGAAGAGTTTTCTTAATTGTTCATGGTCCAGATACAAAACTTTGTACTTTCATTGGGTTCCTAGACAAAGCTTGTCCCATATTCAATGCTTTTTGAGCTGAATGCTTATATTGTCGTTGATGGTCTTTTTTCTTTTAGGAACCTAGGCATGAACTAAATGCTAATGTTTCTACAAAAAAACCTAAGAATTCTCCAAGATCAAAGCCCTGAGTGTGATCCATATACATACACAAGCATATGTACACACACATACCTACAAATGAGTATACTGTTGTTGTTTAGTTGTTCAATTGTGTCCAACTCTTCATGATAACCTCTTTTGGGGTTTTCCTGGCAAAAAAAGTAGAGTGATTTACTATTTCCTTCTCTGGGTCATTTTACAGATGAGGAAAAAGTACCTAACAGTGTTAAGTGACTTGTCCAGAGTCACACAGCTAATAAGTATTTGAGGCTGGATTTGAACTGAGGTCCTCCTGACTCTAGGCCAAGTACTCTATCCATTGAGCAACCTAGTTGTCCATAAATAAATATATAAACATACACATGCAAAAATATGTATGAAGTGAATATATGTACATACACATGCATTTATGTTTACATGTGTGTGCTATAATATATACATATAAAGACATGTCTTATACATATATGTGTATTTTTAATTAATCACATTGAAATTAATTTTGCTTTGATATTTCTATGGCATCTCTTACAATTACTGGAGATACCATTATAAAATAAATGCTGGCAATTATCGCCCTAGTTGATTTTATTTTCACTTAGGAGACAGAAGCTGGAGCCTATGGTTTAGCTCAGAAATTCTCTTTCTCTCCAAATTGAGGCAATTTCTTTCACCTCTCTGCACCTCATCTGGGAAGTGAGCTATTCCCTTCTACCATGCATGGATAATGAGAATATTAACAAACTAATGTGAGGAGGATTGAATATTGTTAAATTATATGTAGGTTTATAAGTGAGGTAAATCATTGGCAGCAGCCAACAGTATAGCCACTGAATGTGAGCCCTGATGCAATAACTTCCTTCTTTATGTAGGTCTTCCTACATAATGAAAAACTATATATCAGGCTTGCAAAAAAAAAAAAAAGACTAACTCTGCAAAAATTCTACACAACCTATAAAGTTTACACTGACTGCATGCATTGACTAATGCCATTTCTTCCTTCAGATTAAAGACATCTTCCTCCTTTTCTGTGCTGTTTTTTCAGCCACAAAAATCTGGACCCAAACCCCTTCAGGGTCAGTCCAAGCCAGAATATTCTTGTCAGTGAAATGACAACCAATTTGGGATGGTGGAGGACTGGATTCAGCTGCTAGACTTCCCACTGTCTTCTGCCCTTTGCACATACAGAAGTAACCACCTGCTCAGTGCTTCATGATGGGACCAGGAGGAAGAACATATTTCATAGCATCATAGTGGAATGTGTGTCAGGTCTAATGGAGGTTCAGAAAGGGCAAGATTAAGGTCTGAGAAACTTGAAATTCCCATCCAATAAAAGATTAAAATATTAATAAAATCTGATTACAACCTAACAGTATTAAAGCATTACCTAAATATAACATATATATGTGTATACACACACACACACACAGATATATATATATATATATATATATACAGTATTAAAAACATAAAATTAAATCATACTCATGGAAAACTTGATGAAAAGAATAAAAATACATAACATGTCCCTGGTACTCTGCCTCAGTCAAACCACATCTGGCAAATTGTTCTTAGTTCTAGGCACTACATGTCAGGAAGGATGTTGACAACATCTAAAGGAAGGCAACAAGAATAATGAAAGGCCTGGAAATCATGCTGTAGGAAAAATGCTTGAAGAAACAAGGTATGTATAGAAGAGTAGTCTTAGGAACACATGATCATTGTCTTCAAGAGATGGTTAGATTTATTTTGTTTTACCCTGGAAGAAGATCAAGGATTGATATGCAGAGAATACTTTTAAAAAAGAGAAAGGGACAGATGATTTGTCATGGAATGGATTGCCTTGAGAGATGATAGATTCTTCCAACCTTGAGATCTTCAAGTAAAGATGAGCAGGTGTGATGCTTGGTCAAAGATAGATTGGGAAGAAATGGGTTCTGAGATTGTTTCTAGCCCTGAGATTTTATAGCAATGGTCCTCAAACTTTTGTTCTCACTATGTTTGTCCAATTAAAAGCTACTGAGGATCTGTCCAAAGAGTTTTTGTTTATGTTCATTATAATATATATGTATGTATTTACCATAGAGATCTCCAGGACTCTCTAGACCATACTTTGAGAACCTTTGATGGATAATGGTTCAGTATTAGCACCTTTAGAAGTGATGCTTACCATTTGCTTTTGTTACAGAGAAGTTACATATGAAATCATCAACTGATCAATGTTCTAACCCAAAATTATAAAAATTAGACTGTCTAATAACTCTTGATTAACCAGTTGAAAATTCCATGCACTAAAGAGTGACAGACACAAGTAGATATCCAAGAATGCTATTGTTTTATTAATAACCCACTAAGAGATAATATGATAAAATAGCTGGAAGACTAGCTTTAGAATCAAGAAGATCTGGATTCATGATCAGATTCCTTACACCAGCTGTGTGACCTTGCACAAGTCACTTAACCTAAAAGTGCCCCTAAGAAACTCTAGAAAACTTTAATTAGCAAATTGGCAAGGGTTTAGATTTGATGTGAGTCTGTTTTGCCAAAGGAAGCTTCCTCTCTGTGAATTCTTTATGCTAATAAATTCAAGTAGTCAAAATATTATTGGGAATAGTAGGGGAAAATGTTATTATAACAGTAACTGACATACATATATGAAGTATCCACCTCAATTAACTCTACTGTGATACTTCATTATATATGGAAATAACTGAGTTAAAGGCTATTCCAGCACAGGACAAGCCCTGTCAGACCCTATTAGTCTGGACCAGTCTAGCCAAGGTCAAAGATTGTTATTACTAATTTGGCCAAAGGATAATGAATATTTTCATCATATTTTGCTGTCTACTAAGGTATGGGAAGTTTGCAATCTGTCTTGGTAGACTGACAAAATCACTTTCCTTCAAATCCTGAAATGCAGTAAGACCTTGTAAAGTCATTGTATTCATATTTATAAGTGCGGATAGGATTTAGTTGAGACTAACTTAGTAGAAGAGCTATTGCAAATCTTTTTAATTTCACAGTAAAAATTATGTTCCTTAGGGCACAAGAATAACAATAACAAAAACTTACATACGTGTATAAATACATTCACATATGTATATGTGTATGTACTACAAATACAGATACATATGTGTGTATGTTCATCTATCTATAAAATGACTTGTTTTTCACAGATTTGTTTTGAGAACAATATTTTTAAAACTATGACACTATGTTATGAATGAGTATGTGTGCATGTGTATTTATAGCATTCTGTGGTAACAAAGAAATGAAAGGGAGTGGATACTCTTGGACAAAATCTATGGTATATGATTATAATAGAAGAACCTTACTCAAGAAATATCAGAGATGGGCAGCTAGGTGTTCCTGGTGATAGAGCACTGAAATTAGAATCAGGAAGATCACAATTTGAATTCTACCTCAGATACTTAGTAGGTGTAGGACCCTGAGCAAATTATATGAAGTCTCAATTTCAGTTTCCTCATTTGATAACTGATAATAGTAGCTATCTCAGAGTTGTTTTTTTTTTTCCTCAATGGTATTTTATTTTCCCAAGTACATGTAAAGATAGTTTTCAACATTCAATTTTGTAAGACTTTATGTTCCAAATTTTCCTACCTCCCTCGCCTCACCCCTCCCCAATCAACAAGCAATTTGATACAAGTTAAATATGAGCAATCTTTTAAAATAGATTTCTGTATTGTCATGTTGTACATGAAAATTGAGACCAAAAAGGAAAAAATCATGAGGAAGAAAAAACAAACAAACAAAAAGGTGAAAATATTAGGCTTTAATTCACATTCAGTCTCCTTAGTTCTCTGTCTAGATGCAGATGGCATTTTTGATCCCACATCTATTGGAAGTACTTTAAATCACTGCATTGTTGAGAAGAGCCAAGTTCATCACAGCTGATCATCACATAAACTTGTTTACACAATGAACAGTGTTCTCTTGGTTCTGCTTACTTCACTCAGTATTAGTTCATCTAAGTCTTTTCAGGGTTTTCTAAAATCAGGCTGCTTATTATTTCTTATTATCCCAGAGTTGTTGTGAGAATCAAAGGAGAAACTATGGAGTTTTTTGTAGACCGGTTTTTGTCTACTATTATTATTATTGTTAGTATATGAAGAATCCAAACATGTTTGGGAAGATTCATATGAACAGATGCAGAGCAAAATAAACAGAATCAATGGGACAATATGGGGATTCTAAAAGTCAACAGAGTTTTAAGCTATTAAAGCTTAAAATAGTTCTAAGACTTCTGGACTTTTTTCCTTCCCCCTTTCTCCTCCCCTTTTTCTCCTGCGCTTGAATGCGGTAATTAAAATGAGGTCATCAAAAGGAAGTTGAAATCTGGAGTCTTAGAATAACCATTGAAGGTTCTGTAGAAGGGTTCATGAAATAGACCTTCTTTTTCATAGTCAAGAAGCAGGGGACTGATTATGAAACAAAATGACAGAGTATTGTATACACTTTCAGACATAGTTCCTATATGAGACGAGGCAGCTGAGGGTAGAGGGCTGGACTCGTGTCAAGAAGACCTGAGGTCAAATTTAGCCTCAGACATAGCATCATAGCATCAAGATTCTGTCCAAATCACTTAGCCTCTGTCTGCTTTAGTTTCCTCATCTACAAAATGGGGTCCAAGATAGCAAAAACCTTTTAGATTGGTTATGAGGATCAAATGAGATAATATTTGTAAATTACTTTGAAAATTTTAAGGAACTGTATAAATGCCAGCTTTATTATGTGATAATAATTGTAATATTTTTGCTTGATGGAAATTTCAAGCTTTTGAAGGTAGTGGCAGAGGGGTTAAAAAGATTGTAATGTAAAGATAGAAGACATCAATAAAACAAGAACAGCAGCCTCATGAGGGAAATAGTCCAGATATTAGCATCCGTGATTACAGGTGTTAAGTACTTTGTTCATGGTAATGGAGGTGTAAAGTGTCAGAGTCAGAATTTTCCACTTAGATTTCCTTATGCCAAGTCAAGTGTTCTTTCCAGTACTTGGCACAGTGCTGACACATCATTTGTTCATTTGTTGTTGTCATCCTTCATGACTGAAGAGGACCAAAATGACATCACTATGTCAAGGTCAATGTATAATGTGTCCAACTGTGGCTGGTCAATATGAACTCAGAAAGCTCTACCACAGATTTGGCACAAATAGTCTGTATCTGGCACATCATAGGCACTTAATAAATGTTTATTGGTTGACTCAATTTTCCATTGTGCCTTTGCAAGCTCACTAGAAAGAGATCATGTATGTGTAGGCAATTACTATATGCAGCTTTTTGTGTTACTTCATTGAGTAAGTATATTGGTTGGTGTAGAACAGAATCCTCCAAGTAAATTAAGGTAGAAAAAGTATCTAGAGAATCAAAGAAATGCAGAGCTAGATGTCATTGATAAGTCTCTTTTGAACATAGTATAAGAATGTTCTATAAAGAAACTATGAAGGACCTTAGTCATTTTATGGTGGTTGTGGATACAAAGGTTAAATATGAATCACAACTTTATGAGAACAGTTAGAGTGTAAGCTTTTAAGGTTAAGGGAGAGAAGTAGTGCTCATTAGAAGCCAGATCCATTTCTTTACTTGGTCTACTTCCCATTTTCCTTTGCTTCTTTCTAATAGGAGAATCAATTATAGGTGCAGAATTCTGAAGAACTAAACTGGATTTTTTTTTATTGAAATTAACTGCAAAAACTGATGCAGAACAGGGAAGTTTAGTCCTGGGAATATGCTGCATTTTTATTCATTTTATCCAATTTTCCATGAGAGAGACTTAATTTTATGTTCTATAACTTTAATGCTGTTAAAGTGTTGGAATTTGATTTTTTACAATGCTATAATTTTAAATAGGATGTGAATTTCAATAATCCTAGGGGAATCCTTCCCCTCTTCTCTCTTCCCCCTAACAAATTAATTGAAACTGACTCTCCCTTTCCTAAGACTGAAGCTCTTAGCACCCCTCCTTTCTGCCTCACACTTCCCAATATGGGCAACCACAGAAAGAAACCATGACCTCCACCTTGGGTGGGAACAATTAAGGAGAGGAAATAAGCTTTTAGAACAGGTCCTGGGAAGGTGCCAAAGACCAACTCAGACTAAGTTCCAATTTTGCCCAGGGCCTAGGAGCATCAAGCTGTAGGTATTTAGTGAGTATGAATCAGGCTTTTTTTCTATTGACTGGGAATCTCAACAACTCTTTTCTTTCTTCCAGGTCAAAGGCAATTCCCAAAGTCAGCACATATTTCTCTAGTCAATATAATCATGATATGACACAGTCAAATCAAGCAAATTTTTCTTCATCAACCTTAATTAATTTATTTGTAGATGATAATAATGTTTTCTGTTAATAAGACCAACTATGCTTATGCAGAGACTATTTGGTATTATTTGAAGGATGCAGACCAGAGGTCCACTGGAACCTAAATACAGAATCTACCAATTTGCATTGGCGTTTAAGGGATGTGTTCCTTGGGTGAAGGCTTTCTCTTCTCCAGGACACTTTTTTAAATAATATAAATAAATACCCCCTTTTTAATATTTTATAATGAATTAGAATAATGACCTACTCACTGACTGATAGGCCCTGAGAAGAAAAACTTGGGGCATAAATATTTTGATGGGTATATAAAGAAAATGGGATCCTTCTAGAATATGGATAAGTATCTAGAAAGAACAATCCTGAATAAGGGGTCCTGGACAGCCATTTATCCTCACAATGCTTTGATACTATAAAACACTATTATCCTATTTTAGCTATAAGGAAATTGGGGGTAAAAGAGGTTAAGTAGCTTGCTCAGGATTTCACCCACAGCTAATAAGTATCTAAAGCAGGATTCAAACTCAGATTTCCTTGACTTCAGATACAGTATTCTATTGATTATAGCATCTAATTACCTGTATTTGCCCAGAGGCAGCTATAATTTTCCTCAATACCACAAATTCAGAATTAGAAAGAACCTTAGAAATCTTTGATTCCAAGGCTTTTATTTTGCAACTGAGAACAGTGAGGCAAATAGAGATTGTTTGACTTGCTCAGAGTCACACAGCTATTTATTGTCTGAAAGAGGATTCAAACTCGGATCTTTTTCACTCCAAGTGCAGAAATCTCTCCCTAAATCATGCTATCATCTTCCTTGAAGGTTGAATATATCCATTTTTTTCTCTCACTTTTCTTTGGCTCACAATGTTGGCTAATGTCCTCTCACCTTGCCCCATGCAGTCTATAACTTTTATAAGGAGACGCGCTTCTCAGTTAGCCACACACTACAAAAAATCAACATCAGTCTCACTTCTGCTTTGCTGAGATGGTGTTCATGTCAGATGCTATTCTTCACATGTATTCCATTTATTATTCACCATAAATCTCAGTTCTTTCTTCCTAGCCCTGCTGAGCCTCTGTGACTCTGATGTTTTTCTCCTACAAGAATATTTTACATTTTTTTTTGCCATCTCATTTCACTGGTTTCTCGAATTTTTCAAAACACCAATTATATTTAAGCATATTCTTTTCAGAAGAGTTTCTTTTCTGCATTTTTTCTTTTTGTTTCCATTGATAGAATGTTTGAATGCACTCTTGGAACCATTAAAACCCATTTTCATTAGATTGGCACCTAATGGTTGGGGCTGTCTGTCCTTCAGTACTTCCTCTAGTTGACAGCAAATCACTAATGATTCTTCCCATGCAGTTTTTGGATTGTGTATTCACTCTAAAGACTGTCCAAGGCCTATTCCAGCTATTCTCTTGTGAGATTGTCATGCACAATGTAACCAGTTTGTACAGGCTCATGAGGCAACTGTTAAACTGTCAATATCAGCATTTATGCCTCAGAAATTGGCATTACAAATCAGGGTTCAATTTATTGTTTTATTGATTGTCCAAATTTAATAAAGTTATAGAAAAATGTTAAAAGTGTATCCCATGTGTTTTCTTTTTCGTTTAGAAAGTCAGTTATTAAACATTTACCAGAATACACATAAATGTAGCATTAAAGTTCATTTATTTGCTGAATATATAATCCTATCAATGGAAACTAGATGATTATTTCTCTGAATCCCTGCCTTCATTAATTGAAACTGGTGACAAGAGTTTTTTAGCATGGTGGATTACAATGGATTGGGAAACAGGATTACTAATGTCTAATTTTGACTTGGTCAATTACTATCTGGTTGAAATTTGACAAATTACAATCTCTTTGGGTATCAAGTTCTTCATGCCAAAAATGGGGAAATAGGAACATTGGACTAAGTGATCACTAAGGTGCTTTTGAAAGCTGTAAGTCTAGGATTCTTTCTTCACATTTTCTAGAAAAATCATAGTTCCAGAGTCAGTGACTTGTATATAACTGTATAGGTAGTAACTGGAAAAGATGGGATTTGAACTCACATTTCATGACTCTGAGTTTGGTGCCCTTTTCCAGCAGCACACTGTTTTTCTATATATTAACTATTCAATTATTTCATAGTATTGTAGTTTCTGCCACTTTGTTCTGAGGGCTTCTGGGAACTGAAGTTCTTCTATTATCAGTCCACATTGCCTAGACATGTCAGTTAATGTCAAGAAGTTAACTTCCTGAGAAAACATAGTGTATAGAGGGCCATTATTGGAACTGGGAAGTTTTGGTTCAAGCCTGGCTTCTGACACACACTAATTGTATGACCCTGGCTAATCTCAAGGTCTCAGTATACCTAGGCAACTCTCTTAGTTTTTAAATTATAGATGAGCTGCCTATCTGTGTTGGTGGAGGGAATTTTCACACTGGGATTTCTCTGCATCAAAGAAATAACAAGTCTGACCACTCCTATGTTCCCCTCCAAAGTGGCCTCAGTTTCTTTCTAAAATGAACAACCAGAGCATCCCAAAGACGTTGAATAATCACTGAGACTAACCATAGTTTGACTAGTAACAGAAATAGAACTCAACTGAAGACTTTGAGGCTGTCAGATGAATATAGCTTTATAAAAAATTTTTCTTCAATAGACAAGTTCTGAAATAATAATAGGTGATACTTATAAAGTGCTTTAAGCTTTACAAAGTGTACTTAAAATCTCTTTCAAGTTCTACATGAATCTTGTAAGGTAAGTACTACCTTAGGGTAAGTAAAGTAAAGTGTTAGTGTCTCTATATTATGAATGAGATGACTTGATTGTGTTATATTGCTGGAATCAGAAGTGGGTTCCAAATTCAGACCTTTCTTAATCCAAGTCCAGTATGTCACCAGCTAAAACTTGCTGTTTCTCCTCCCAAATAAAATTTTCTGTGTCTCTTGTCTAAATCTTTCCACAAGCACATTTACCCACATCCCTCTCAGTTGTTCTCTGTATGCATACCTATTACCCAAACTCTGCACATTTCATATTTAAAATCCTGCCTCCAGGACATTCTCCTAATTGGGCTGTGGACCTAAGAGACCTAGCTGGCTATAGTCTATGGTGGTTTCAGAGAAGCTAAGTGTGAGCTGAGCTTTGGCATCCTGCAGCCTGTGTGCTGAGCTAATTTATACTCAAGGGTAAAAATTAGGGCTTGCTTTTGGTCTCTGGCCAGACTGCAAGACTGAAGATGCAACGGAAAGAAATAGAAATATACATGGAACTTTTCCCCTACATTTGGGGGTGAAACTTATGGATGAAGATGGGATGCTATAATTACACTTAGAAGTGACAATTTTTTTTAATGATACAGGTAATTAAAAGTAAATACCTAAGACAAATGGCATTTATTAGTGAATACATACACACACACAAACACACACACACATATACATATATATATATATATATATATATATATATATATATATATATATGCATCGTCTTTAGTGCTGGAGATTCGAATAGACTAGCAGGGAGGACATAAATCTCTGCTGTCAAAGACCTAATAGCCTAGTGGTAGGGAGGAGAGAACAGGACAACACACAAACATCTTTATATAAACAAGCTATATACATGGTAAATTAGAGACAATAAACAAAAGCCAAGCACCAAGATTAAGAAGGTTGAGAAATAAGAATCTTATCTCACCAGAACAATATATTGGGCTTATTCTGGAGAGCATTTCGAACCATGCTCAAAAAATTGTCAAACTGCATACCTTTTGATCTACTAGGCTTATATCCCAGGGAGCTCTTAAAGGAGGGAAAGGGACCCACATATGCAAAAAATGTTTGTGGCAGCCTTCTTTGTAATGGCAAGAAACTGGAAACTTAGTGGATGCCCAAAATTGGAGAATGGCTGAATAAGTTATGGTATGTGAATGTTATTTTTTGTTTTTTTTTGTTATTGTTTTGTTTTATTATTGTTTTATAAGAAACAATCAACAGGATGATTTTAGAGAAGCCTGGACAGACTTACATGAACTGATGTTGAGTGAAATGAGAAGAACCAGGAGATCATTGTACACAGCAATATTATAGGACAATCAATTCTGATGGATGTGACTCTTTACAATAATGAGATGATTGAGGTCAGTTCCAACTATCTTGTGATGAAGAGAGCCATCTACATTCAGAGAGATAACTATAGAAACTGAGTGAGGATCACAACATAACATTTTCATTCTTTTTGTTGTTAGCTTGCATTTTGTTTTCTAACTCATTTTTTCCCTTTTTGATTGGATTTTTCTTGTGCAGGATGATAATTGTATAAATATGTTTTTATATATTGGATTTAACATATATTTTAACATATATAACAAATATTGAATAACTTGTCATCTGGGGGAGTGGTTGGGGGAAAGGAGGGGAAAATTTGGAACACAAGGTTTTGCAAGGGTCAATGTTGAAAAATTATTCATACATATGTTTTTAAATAAAAAATAAAATAAAAACCAATATACTGGGCTTTCCTGATCAAAAGATCTCTGTATAGACATGTCCACTTCAAGACACAAAACAAGTTTTAACATCACTGAGCAGTTGCTGAAGGTTTTGGAAAGATTATCTTTAACCTAAATTACAATAGAATTCGTTTTCACTATGGCCTAACCAATCTTATTAAAATAAAGTGATTTTTCAGTGAATCTAGCCACTAAGGAAAAGCATAAGTATATTGTTAGTCTTGCTTTTCTCCTTGACTTCTCTTGTACCAAAATTCTGTCGTGTCTGTGTTCATAGAAGCTACATTTTAGGCACTTAATAATACTGATTGATATTCTTCCTACACATTTGCTTATAATTTCAATTGACTTCTTGTCTGGGATATTGCTTCATGAAATCCTTTGACAGTCTACTGAAGCCAACAAAAACAACAAAAAAATATAATAATCATGTTGATGATGATAATAAACTAATATTTATATAATGTATTAAAGCTTTCAAAGCATTTCACAAAATATCATGTCATTTATCTTCTCAACGATCCTGGAAAATAGCTCTTACTATCTCCATTTTAGAAGTTGACTGACTTCTCCAAGGTCATATAGCTAGTAAGTCTCTAAGGCTGAGTTTCAAGTCAAGTCTTTCTGACTCAAGGACCAGCACCTTTTCTCACAATAATATTTTTAAATAATTGAAGAACATGTTACTTTCAATTAGAAATTACTGAAAACAATGATGTAATTCTGTTTTCCCACCTAAGTTCAAAAACCTCCTGAACCCTAACCATAGATCTTTTGGGGAATAAATAGACCCATAGTTAAGAAACCTTATACTAGATGGTACATAAGGTATCTTCTGACTCTGAGAATCTGAATGAACCAAGTAATAAAAAATAAAGCATTGGATTCATCAATGATATCACACTCATGAAAAGCCCTCAACAAAATTTCTCAGATGATGAGAAATGACGAGATCACTGAAACATATACATGATTACAAATATATATGTGTGTGTGTATATGTATGTATACATATATATACACACACACACATACATACACACACGTGCATATGTGTGTTGTTTATATGTATATACAGTTATTTCCCCCAACACTATATACATACCAGTATATATATAATGTTGGGGGGGGAGGGGGGTTAACCATTGTTCTCCATGGAAGAACCAGGTAAGAAAAAAAGTAATTTAAAATAAGGAGTAGAGATTTTATTTGAACATAAGAAATAACTTTATATCAGTTACAAAAATGCTTTACTGAAAAAGCTCTTTGAGGAAAGAGTACATAAAAATTTGTTCTAGGTGGTTTAAACACACGTGCATATGTGTGTTGTTTATATGTATATACAGTTATTTCCCCCAACACTATATACATACCAGTATATATATAATGTGGGGGGGGAGGGGGGTTAACCATTGTTCTCCATGGAAAAACCAAGTAAGAAAAAAAGTAATTTAAAATAAGGAGTAGAGATTTTATTTGAACATAAGAAATAACTTTATATCAGTTACAAAAATGCTTTACTGAAAAAGCTCTTTGAGGAAAGAGTTTCTAGGTAAATTTGTTCTAGGTGGTTTAAATCAGAAACCAGATGCTTGTCAAAAGTGGGGTTCCTAACCAATGATCCCTCTTCTTCTTCTGACATACAGGCAATGGTTATGGCAGTGATTCTGTTCCAATTTATACACTTGGTGACTAATGTTGGTGACTAAATTGATTTTTGCTAGCATCACAAGACAAATGTAACTATCTATCATCTCTATCCATTGATTTTTATAGTGAAAGGGGAGAAGGGCACTGTGACCAACTGGCCCTGGGTACCACTTTTCTCATATATACTAATTAAATGGGGGGGAGGTTGTTGTCCTAAATGTATTAGGTGTTTATAGAATATCAATTCTCTCTTTCTTAGAAAATGTACACTACCTATTGAGTAACTCTACATCTTCCTTCAGAACACAAAATTCTCTAATTTTCCTTTACACCTATTTTTCTTTCCCTCTGGTTACTCTCCCAGCCCCATTCCCATCCTTGAAGTTTATTTCTTCCATGCAGACTCCTCTCCAATCCCTCCTAACTGGAAAGGATTTCTTTTTTTCTCCAGGTAAAATATCCCAACTCTAATACTTAGCATATGATTTTTCTAAACCTCAATTTCCTCATCTATAAGAATGGCATAATAATAATAATATTTGTATTCCTCCATTAAAGCTACTACCCTAATATTTTGCTGTGGTATGGAAGCGGTCTGGTTTATTGAAATCCATACCAGAAAAACATGAGTTCTATCACTGAAAAACTTAAAAAGCTTTGACTAGTAAGCACAGTGATGACCTGTTGTATAAAAACCAGCCCAATTAAGCTCCCCAAAATCTCTTCACCAAGAAGTAGGGATGAAAGTTTTGTCATAACAACTCATGAAACCATCTATTAGGGAAGAATTGAAGGGAGCATTTAGACATTCCTGAAATAGATCCTTGAGTTCCCCACTGGTTTGTAAACTCCTTGAGGGCAGTAACTAAGTCTTATTTGTTTTTATACATATTCTTACAGCTTTCAACCCAGTGCCTTGCACTTAGTAGGTACTCAATACATAGTTACATGGGTGAATGAATCAACAATACATTAAATGAAAACATTTATGTCTATACACATATGTAGATATAAAAATGTGCATATTTGAGTATTCACACTACATTTCTACAAAGATTAGAAGAGAATTTAGAATGATATAGATTTTTATATTCATTAGGTTCTGTTTCTCAAAAATCACTTGAATTTACACTTTAAAAAATGTATTGCATTTTATTTTTATTCCTTAACATTTACTCTACAATTTTAGCTGACTCCACACTCGTTTTTCCAACTTTGTATTTTAGAGTTGCTATAAAGTTACTGCTTAGTGTTAAAAAGTAGCTACACTATCACAAAGGAGACCATGTTCAGTGATGAGTAAGGAGATTTTTATTTTAAAACTCTGTCCATTTTTATGGAGCCATCAAAGTCCCAAACTAGATCATATTACTTCCCACTGCTGAGCTTCCCACCCCCTTCCTTTTTAGGAAGAAGTGAACTTGGCTGTTTTAAGTTGGTCCAACACTGAAATCTGTTTCAGAAACATCTTGGGTTCAATAAAATCCAAAACATAATCTGGCATGCATTTCCCCTTTAATTTCAAACCCCTGTGTACTTTAAGGGAAATACAATACATCAATTTCTGATTCATTTACATTAAATGATTAAAATGTTGTTTTTTATGAGCCTTTTGATGTCCAAGATGTCTTTTGAAGATGCCTTTATCCCCTTAAGTCATATTTCCATCAAAGTAAATAATTTCAAACACCAAAAAGAGTCTACTTCTAGGCTGGAACCCAAACCCTAAGTAGGTTATAAACTAGGAAAATCAAAATTTTCCCTCTCTGATCACCACTGTTGCAACTGGTATCATCACATGAAGTTTAAAATCCTTTCTCATAAAACAAAACTTTCTTCTTTAAAGTTATTCAGTTAATCAAATAAGCATTTACCAAATACCTACTTTTTATCAGGCACTGAAATATGGAATCAAGACAAAAAATATAAATAGCTCCTGCCTTCAACAAGCTTACATTTTAGAAGGGGAAAGCAGTATGCATGTATGTAGAAAAGGTGGATACAACATAGGTAAAAAGAAAATACAAAGTAAATTTTTGGAAGGGGTGATATAGGGCACTAACACCTGGGATTATTAGAACAGAACCGTTACTTAGGAAGTAAAAAAGGGATTTTAAAGAGATTTAGTATTTCAAGAAACAGAGGGGAGAAAGGAGAACATTTGAGATATAGGCAACAGTCTATGCCAAGAAACAGGAGTAGGTGGAACATTGTATCTGTGATATAGCAAAGTCAGTTTGCCAATAATATAGTTTATAAAGAAGAGTAATGTGAAGATAGGTTGGAGCCAAATTATGAAGAGTTTTAAATTTCTGGTGGGAAATGGGAGCCACTGAGGATTCTTAAGCAGGAGAACAGAGGTGTCTTATCTGTATTTTGGGAAATTAATTAATTTAGAAGCTCTAAGAAGGAATCTTGATATGCCATATTTTGGACACTACAAGACTCGTGTTAATTTAATAATGTAATGAAAGCACATATTAAGTATAAGAAAAAAACATTTAAAATTCTAAATTTCTGTTCTTTAAGTTTTTCTCAGTCTCTTGACTTCATAAGTAACGAAAGCCTGTTAATTCTGAAAGTATATATATCAGAGATTTTTAAAAATATGCTGTATAGAAAAATACTATCTATATATTCTTTTTCTATCTATATATATGCACATATACATATATTTATAAGATTATACTTTGTGGAGAAAAGACATGCATTTCTTTACACCCACAGTTATGCAGACAGAATACATCTTCTGTAAGACATGCTGCTGTTTCCACGTTATCAAGAACTGTCATTTAAAATACAATTTTGATTAATATCATTCAGAAATTAAAAACTGACTTGGTTTGATTCCTTCCAAACAGGAAATGCAAATCTACAGGGATGGAGGCAGACAGCATATGTAAACCCTTGGGAATGGAAACCCATGAAATGGCCCCAAACCTGATTATTCCTTGCTACTTCCTGAAATCTGTTCCCCAAATCCCCCAAACTAACAGTTATCTGAATTTATGATTCACAAAAGTGTCCATAGGTTTTTAGCCACACCACAGACACAGCAGAAGGGAGGGATTTCAATGATATACACAAGCAGGTCAGCCAAGGTTCACTGCTTGAGATTTGCCAGGTATTTATTAGGAGTTCATCAGAAGAGATGTATATTTTTATAGAAACAGGATAAGTTTCCCACAACGTATAGGTGCAGGTACCTTCAAGTCTGTGACTAGACTGAGATAAGCTTGTCTACAAATGATATAACTCTACTAAATGTGATATGTCTATTTTATGCAGAGGCCACCAGGAAAAGGCAGAGAGGGAGGGAGGATTTTTTACATAGAGATGCCTTTTCCAATGTATAGTAAATCAGCTTTATCTATTATTTTTCTATTGAACTTAGTTCTCTCCTTCAGAGATGGAAATGTTCTAAAAGCCAAAGAAAAAAGAGTCCTCTCTTTTAAAGTGTGCTTTCCATTAATTCAAAAAGGAAGGAAGAAAGGGCAGTTGAGCTGTGGGGATAGCCAAATAGCACAGATGAAGCACCAGCCTGTGTTTCACATTGAAGGGGCCTTCAATTCAGCCCAACATAACTGGAAAAAGCAGAGTTTCTTCCCTGGGATTTCTAAGCTAATCTATTATATTGCTATTCCAGAATTATTTGTCCCTGAAGGCAGGAAAAACAAACAAACAAACAAAGCAACCAAAAATAAAATCTCTTTTCAGTAGGTTATTGTGACTTCCAGGTGTTGATGAGTGGCTTACTCCAAGTGTCTGTCTATATATTTTCCCACTGCATATTTCATTTTGGGAAGTATTATGTGAGGAACCAAGCTGCCTTACTACCTAAGGCCCCAGGCTCAGAAACCTTGATCTAGTACACAGGTTGTATCTTGAGTTGGTACCACTTTCTAGACATTCAGGAATGTCCATATCAGAGTCTGGGGGACTTTTATCCTCCCTTGATATCTGAATGGAGATTAGGTGATTTGTTAATTGCTATCTGGTTAGTTTGAAAAGAAATAAATCCCTCAAATAATTATTTATAAATCTAGAGAAGAATACCACAGATGGATGTCCATCCATCTTGATCTCACTCATTTAGCTCTATGTTAGATAGCTAAATGAAGCCATCTTTGGTCTATATGGATTTTTTAAAGTCAAAATAATTTTTTAACATATCCAGGACCTACTAAATGTAAGGAACTACTAGGTACTTTAAAACAGGGCTTTTGGGGGCAGAGAGGACATATGCATCTTCCTAAACTCTCCTTTTCTCTCAATCTATTTTAATGAAATTCAGCCTAGGAATTAACTTTTAACTATCAGAACTCATGAATATTGGGAGTACAACACATTACCAACAGAAGATATTCTCGAAATTCACCAGAAAAGGTCTGTTTTTGGTCACGGGTAGGGATGGACCAGGGTTAGGCCAGGTGCAGACTCAGGAAGGCAGTGAGAGTTTGACAATGCTAAGCAGACCAGAGATGGACGGGATATGATTTCAGCCTGTGGAAAAGCTGCAGGGAGAACTTTATCACAGTGTGAGCTACTTTGCCCTGGCAGCCAGCCAGTAAATCAGTAGAGAAGCTTTAAACACAAGGGGTAAAGACTATAACCCCAAAAGCTAGAGTCTCTCAGGACCTGATCACACCCACTCAGTACCTGGAGTGACTCAGCATGATCCAGGCGCAGTCACAGTTGTCAGTCCCAAGGCAGCCTTAGTAACTACCTTTCTGCTGCTGCTGATTTCAGCACAACTGCTAATGCCAGCCCAGCCGGTGAATGCTGTCCTACTGCCCCTTCACTGCCACTTCCTGTTATCTGTAGAGGCAGCTTGGAAATACCCCACCACCCCTGATAAGCAGAACATAGGTTTTTGTTTTATTTTGTTTTGTTTTTTTTCAAAGTGAGCAAAAAATCAAAGCAGGCACTAACTGTTGATAGCTTCTATACATACAGGAAGAGAGCAGACTTCAAATCCTGAGGAGACTAAAAACAGTTTTTCTCTAGATCCAGAGATGGATATGATCTGATCCCCATCACACAGGGAAAGGAAAGCTTTGCAAGAGAATCAGGATAAGTCATTAAAATATGAGTGGATAAAGAAATCAACTCCCTGAAAAACACAATTTGCAAATTGGAAAAGGTAAACAATTCCAAGGAAAACAGAATTTGTGAATTGGAAAAAGGAAATAATTCTTTTTTAAAAAATTGGTGAAATGGAAATGACCAGCAGGATGAATATAGAGAGGACTGGCGAGACTTACATGAACTAATGCTAAGTGAAATGAGCAGAACCAGGAGATCATTATACACTTCAACAATGATAATGTATGAGGACATATTTTGATGGAAGTGGATTTCTTTGACAAAGAGACCTAACTCAGTTTCAATTGATAAATGACGGACAAAAGCAGCTACACCCAAAGAAAGAACACTGGGAAACGAATGTGAACTATCTGCATTTTTGTTTTTCTTCCCGGGTTATTTATACCTTCTGAATCCAATTCTCCCTATGCAACAAGAGAACTGTTCGGTTCTGCAAACATATATTGTATCTAGGATATACTGCAACATATCCAACATATAAAGGACTGCTTGCCATCTAGGGGAGAGGGTGGAGGGAGGGAGGAGAAAAAAATTGGAACAGAGTGCAAAGGATAATGTTGTAAAAAAAAATTACCCTGGCATGGATTCTGTCAATATAAAGTAATTATTAAATAAAAATTAAAAATAAAAATAAAAAAATTGGTGAAATGGAAAAACATTTCATAGAACAAAACAACTCATTTAAAAAGTCAATTGGACAAATACAGAAAGAATTTTTTTTAAGTAAATGAAGAAAATAATTCATTAAAAATCATACTTGAACAAATGGAAATGAATGACTCAAGGAGACACCAAAAATCAGTCAAGCAAAACCAAAAAGAATGAAAAAATAGAAAAAAAATGTTAAATACCTATTTGGGAAAACAACAAACCTGGAAAATAGATCTAGGAGAGATAATCTAATTGGACTCCCTGAAAATCATAATGAAAAAAATAGCCTAAAACACTATTTTTCAGGAAATCATCAAAGAGAACTGCCCAGATGTTAGAGAAACAGAAAGCAAAATAGCTATTGAAAGAATCATTGATCACCTACTGAAAGGTATCCTCAAATAAAAATTCCAAGAAATATTGTGGCTAAATTCCAGAACTATCAGACTAATGAAAAAAAAAATACAAGCAGATAGAAAAAAAAAACAATTCAAATACCAAGGAGCCACAATAAGGATCACTCAGGATCTAGCAGCATCCACATTAAAGGATCTAAGGGCCTGGAATCTGATATTCTGAAAAACAAAAGAACTTGGTATACAGCCAAGAATAACTTACCCAGGCAAACTGAACATTTTCTTCTAGGAAAGAAGATGGACATCCAATGAAATAGATGAATTCCATTTATTCCTGATGAAAAAAACCAGAATTAAACAAAAAGTTTTACCTTCAAATATAGGACTCAAGAGAAGCATAAAAAGGTAAAAAGAACTCTTGAGAACTGTGTTTCTGTTATGGATATACATAAAGAGTACATGCATAATTTGATTTTACTGTTATAATATAAAAAAGGAACTAGAGGGGAAAGGAAATTGTACCATAAAAGGGGGGAAAGTAAAGGTAAAAAGAGGGATACTACATTTCATGAAGAGGCAAAGGAAAGCTATTATATCTGAGGGAATGAAGGGAGGGGAATGAACATAGTGTGAATCTTACTCTCTTCAGATATGGTTCAAAGAGAAAATATTAGACATACTTGGTTTACATAGAAACTTCTCCCACCTTATTGAAAAGTGGGTGGGGGAAAACAAAAAGAGAAGGGGTAGGGTAAATAGAAGGGAAAACAGAAATAGTAAGGAAAAGGTTAAAAAAAGGGGAAGGACTTCAAGAGGGAGGGGGGAATTCTAAAGAGAGAGGGCTATGTGAGGCAAGTGGTGCTCACAAATTTAATACTGAGGAAGTAAAGGAGAAAAGCATAAGCTAGGGTTAACAAAATGGCAGAAATACAGAATTAGTCATTTTAACCATAAATGTGAATGGGGTAAATCCCCCATAAAGAAGAGGCAGATAGCAGACTGGATTAAAAGCCAGAATCCTACAATATGTTGCTTACAGGAAACATACTTGAGGCAGGGCAATACATACAGAGTAAAGGTAAAAGGCTGGAGCAGAATCTACTATGCTTCAGGTAAAGTCAAAAAAGCAGAGGTAGCCATCCTGATCTCAGATCAAGCAAAAACAAAAATTGATCAAATTAAAAGAGATAAAGAAGGGCACTATATCTTTCTAAAGGGTAGCATAGATAAAGAAGCAATATCAATACTAAACATATATACACCAATTGGTATAGCATCTAAATTCCTAAAGGAGAAGTTAAGAGCTGAAAGAAGCCATTCTCCAATTGATAAATGGTCAAAGGATATGAACAGACAATTTTCAGATGATGAAATTGAAACTATTACCACTCATATGAAAGAGTGTTCCAAATCATTATTGATCAGAGAAATGCAAATTAAGACAACTCTGAGATACCATTACACACCTGTCAGATTGGCTAAGATGACAGGAAAAAATAATGATGAATGTTGGAGGGGATGCGGGAAAACTGGGACACTGATGCATTGTTGGTGGAACTGTGAACGAATCCAACCATTCTGGAGAGCAATCTGGAATTATGCCCAAAAAGTTACCAAATTGTGCATACCCTTTGATCCAACAGTGTTTCTATTGGGCTTATACCCCAAAGAAATACTAAAGAAGGGAAAGGGACCTGTATGTGCCAAAATGTTTGTGGCAGCCCTGTTTGTAGTGGCTAGAAACTGGAAATTGAATGGATGCCCATCAATTGGAGAATGGCTGGGTAAATTGTGGTATATGAATGTTATGGAATATTATTGTTCTGTAAGAAATGACCAGCAGGATGAATACAGAGAGGCGTGGCAAGACTTACATGAACTGATGCTAAGTGAAATGAGCAGAACCAGGAGATCACTTTACACTTTGACAACGATATTGTATGAGGATGTATTCTGATGGAAGTGGATTTTTTTGACAAAGACTCAATTTCAAATTGATAAATAGTCAATTGATAAATGATGGACAGAAGCATCTACACCCAAAGAAAGAACACTGGGAAACGAATGTGAACTATTTGCAAAAAAAAAAGAGAGAGAGAGAGAGAGAGAGAGAGAGAGAGAGAGAGAGAGAGAGAGAGCTGCAAGAAGAAAGAGACAGCAAAACTATAATAGTGGAAGATTTCAACATTGCCCTCTCAGAATTAGAAAATCAAACCATAAAAGAAATAAGAAAGAAGTTAAAGAGGTAAATAGAACACTAGAAAAGTTAGGTATGATAGATCTTTGGAGAAAATTGAATGGAGGCAAAAAGGAGTACACTTTCTTCTTGGCAGTTCATGGAATCTATACAAAAATTGACCACATATTAGGACATAAAGACCTCAAATTCAAATGTAGAAAGGTACAAATAGTAAATGCATCCTTCTTAGATCACAATGCAATAAAAATTACATTCAATAAAAAGCCAGGGAAAATAGACCAAAAAGTTATTTAAAACTAAATAATCTCATCCTAAAGAATGATTGGTAAAATAGCAAATCATAGACGCAATTAATAATTTCACCCAAGAGAATGACAATAATGAGACATCATACCAAAATGTGTGGGATGTAGCCAAGGTGGTAACAAGGGGAAATTTTATCTCTTTAGAGGCTTACTTGCATAAAATAGAGAAAGAGAAAATCAATGAATTAAGCTTAAAACTAATAAAGCTAGAAAAAGAGCAAATTTTAAAAACCCCAATCAAACATTAAACTTGAAATTCTAAAAATAAAAGGAGAGATCAATAAAATTGAAAGTATAAAAAAACTATTGAATTAATAAATAAAACTGAGTTGGTTTTATGAAAAAAAAAAACAAGAAAATAGATAAATCCTTGGTAAATTTGATAAGAAAGAGGAAAGAGGAAAATTGAATTGTTAGTCATAAGAATGAAAATGGAGAAATTTCCACTAATGAAGAGGAAATTATAGCAATAATTAGGAGTTACTTTGCCCAACTTTTTGCCAATAAATTTGATAACTTAAATGAAATGGATGAATACCTTCAAAAATACAAGTTGCTCAGATTAAGAGAGGAAGAAATAAATTGGTTAAACAATCCCATTTTATGGTCAAAGGATATGAACAGACAATTTTCAGATGATGAAATTGAAACTATTACCACTCATATGAAAGAGTGTTCCAAATCACTATTGATCAGAGAAATGCAAATTAAGACAACTCTGAGATACCACTACATACCTGTCAGATTGGCTAAGATGACAGGAAAAAATAATGATGAATGTTGGAGGGGATGCGGGAAAACTGGGACACTGATGCATTGTTGATGGAGTTGTGAATGCATCCAACCATTCTGGAGAGCAATCTGGAATTATGCCCAAAAAGTTATCAAACTGTGCATACCCTTTGATCCAGCAGTGTTACTTCTGGGCTTTTATCCCAAAGAAATACTAAAGAAGGGAAAGGGACCTGTATGTGCCAAAATGTTTGTGGCAGCCCTGTTTGTAGTGGCTAGAAACTGGAAATTGAATGGATGCCCATCAATTGGAAAATGGCTGGGTAAATTGTGGTATATGAATGTTATGGAATATTATTGTTCTGTAAGAAATGACCAGCAGGATGAATACAGAGAGGCTTGGAGAGACTTACATGAACTGATGCTAAGTGAAATGGGCAGAATCAGGAGATCATTATACACTTCAACAATGATATTGTATGAGGATGTATTCTGATGAAAGTGGATTTCTTTGACAAAGAGACCTAACTCAGTTTCAATTGATAAATGATGGACAGAAGCAGCTACACCCAAAGAAAGAACACTGGGAAATGAATGTGAACTATTTGCATTTTTGTTTTTCTTCCCGGGTTATTTTTACCTTCTGAATCCAATTCTCCCTGTGCAACAAGAGAACTGTTCGGTTCTACAAACATATATTGTATCTAGGATATACTGCAATATATGTAACATATATAGGACTGCTTGCCACTTAGGGGAGGGGGTGGAGGGAGGGAGGGGAAAAATTGGAACAGAAGCAAGTGCAAGGGATAATGTTGTAAAAAAAAATTACCCTGGCATGGATTCTGTCAATAAAAAGTTATTATAAAATAAAATTAAAATTAAAAAAAAATAAACAGTCTCATTTTAGAAAAAGAAATAGAACAAGCTATTAATCAACTCCCTAAAAAACAAACCCTAGAACCAGACGGATTTACATGCGAATTCTACCAAACATTTAAAGAACAATTAACTCCAATGTTAGATAAACTATTTGAAAAAATAGGGATTGAAGGAGTCCTACTAAATTCCTTTCATGAAACAGACATTTTCTTTCTCTTGTCCTAAACCAGGTAGGACAAAAACAGAGAAAGAAATTTATAGACCAATCTCCCTAATGAACATCGATGCAAAAATCTTAAATAAAATCTTAGCAAAAAAAATTACAGAAAATCATCTCCAAGATAATACACCATGACCAAGTAGGATTTATACCAGGAATGCAAGGCTAGTTAAATATTAGGGAAACTATTAGCATAATTGACTAAATTAATAACCAAATTAACAAAAAACATACGATCATCTCAATTTTTTTTTTAAAATCCAACACCCATTTCTATTAAAAACACTAGAGAGCATAGGAATAAATGGACTTGTCCTTAAAATAGTCAATTGCATATATTTAAGACCACCAGTAAGCATCATATGTAATGGGCATAAACTGGAACCATTCCCAGAAAATCAAGAGTGAAACAAGGTTGCCCATTTTCACCATTACTATTCAATATTGTATTAGAAATGGTAGCTTTGGCAATAGGAGATGAAAAAGAAATTAAAAGAATTAGAGTAGGTAATGAGGAAACCAAATTATCACTCTTTGCAGATGATATGAGGATATACTTAGAGAACCCCAGAGATTCTACTAAAAAGCTATTAGAAATAATCCACAACTTTATCAAAGTGGCAGGATACAAAATAAATCCACATGAATCATCAGCATTTTTATACATCACTAACAAAATCCAACAGCAAGAGATACGAAGAGAAATTCCATTTAAAATAACTGTCGATAAGATAAAATATTTGGAAATCTATTTGCCAAGGGACGATTAGGAACTATACGAGCAAAACTACAAAACACTTTCTGCACAAATGAAGTCAGATCTAAGTGGAAAAATATCAAGTGCTTTTAGATAGGTTGAGTGAATGTAATAAAGATGACAATACTTACTTAAACTAATCTATTTATTTAGTGCTATATCAATCAGTCTCCCAAGGAACTATTTTAATGACCTAGAAAAAAAATAACAACAAAATTCATCTGGAAGAACAAAAAGTCAAGAAATTCAAGGGAACTAATGAAAAAAAGTCAAATGAAGGTGGTATAGCTGTACGTGGTCTAAAACTTTATTATAAAACAGCAGGCACCAAAACCATTTGGTATTGGCTAAGAAATAGACTAGTTGATCAGTGGAATAGGTTAGGTTCACAGGACAAAATAGTCAATAACTATAGCAATCTAGTATTTGCCAACCCAAAGATCCCAGCCTTTGGGATAAGAATTCATTATTTGACAAAACTTGCTGGGAAAATTGGAAATTAGTAAGGCAGAAACTAGGCACTGACCCATATTTAACACCGTATACCTAGAGAAGATGAAAATGGGTTCATGGTCTAGGCATAAAGAATGAGATTATAAATAAATTAGAACATAGGATAGTTTACCTCTCAGACCTGTGGAGGAGGAATTTGTGACCAAAGAACTAGAGGTCATTATTGATCATAAAATAAAAAAAAATTTGATTATATTAAATTCTTTTGTACAAATAAAACTAAAGCAGACAGGATTAGAAGGGAAGCAATAAAATGGAAAAACATTTTTACCTGTAATACACATGTTTACTGAGGGCTCAGGTCTTAGACCATGGAGAATGCATGTGAATAGTTTGGAAAATCTGGAAGTAAATTATAACACATAATGGAGAAATCTTGTTCCTTCCTCCCTTCCTCTTTCTTTCCCCCCATTCAGAATGTGAGTAGGGATTCTCTATGTTTCCTATTAACTTACTTAATGGTGAAGGACAGGCTTTGCCACTGGCCTTTGAGCTGGAACTAAGAGTACAAACAAAGGGTCAATTTTTGCTTTCTTTTTTTCTGGTGGTGAGCAAGGAAAAAGAAATGCTGTGAATGAATATTGAGATAGTGTGGATTTCACTGACTTCCAAAGTCTGAAGGAACCAACAGAGATCCAGTGATGAGAATCAATGACAGAAAGAGTTGGGGTTGTGACAGCTAAGCCATATGGGGAGCCAGCAAGTTCAATCGAAGGGCCTGCATGGCCTCAGACCAATTGGGAATCTACTGAGCAACTAAAAAAACATTTCCTCAATAGAAAGGTGAACTTTTAAGACTAACATTTAATATAAACCTCTTTAAATTTGAAAATTTCTTTGTAAAACTTAATTGATTTGATTGCTTATTGATGACATTGAGATTAAATGATAGTGAGAAGATTGCCAGCACTAGCAAAAAAATATTGGGATAAAATATTAGATGATTACAATTATGAAGAAGTTCCAAGGAGTTCAATCCTAAATAGAATGAAAAGAATTTTAATGCTTCTGCCAGCTAAGTAGCTCAGTAGATAGAATGAGAAAATCCTGAGTTCAAATCCAGCATCAGATTCTTATTAGTTATGTAACCCTAAATGGGTCATTTAACTCTGCCTCAGTTTTCTCATCTTTAAAATGATCTGGAGAACAGCCAACTATTCTGTTATCTTTGCCTAGAAAAATCCCAAATGAGGTTACAAAGATTAGGACATGACTGAAACAACTAAACAGCAAAATGATTCCGAGGAAACTGAGAGTGTAAGAAAGAGGCTATGATCTGGGCACCCAACCCAAACTATTGTTCAAACAGTGAACAGGTGGGTAGGAATAATAATCAATAATTAAACATTTCAATTAATAAATATTTATTAAGCACCTACTATATGTCAAGCACTGTGTTAAGGTCTGGTACAAAGTACAGTCTGATTACACAAATGACAACTGTAATAATGGAAATAGAAAATACTTAAATAAAACCAAATTCTGAGTAATTGCAATGATTGATATTTACCCTAGAGAACAAAAGATGAAACAGACCTCTCTTTTTTTTTAGAGAAGGGGGATAGTACAGATTCAAAGTGCTGTATACATTGCCAAATAGTCACCATACTGGTTGATTCTACTTAACTGTTTCTTCTCATGCCATGGTGAGGGTAAGGTGGGTAGATTCAGAAATTATCATAATATCAAACAAAAGACATTGCTAAAACAAACAAAATGAGGAGGTTGGAATAGAAGATTTTTATGGCTTCTTTCAGAATCTTATAAATAGAAAGAATCTTGGTCCCTTCTCTAAAAGGAGGAAAAGGATAGATGAGACATAACTTATTCAAGGCCATAAAACTTTTTGATGACATAACCAGTAACCACACCCAAATCTCCATTAGTTGATGTTTTAGCATATGGAATAAGACCTGAATCAGTAATCTCATTTATATAAAGAACTCCCAGATGGGAAATCTCTCTTTTCCAGGACAGATCAACATCTCCTCTATAACTTATATTCTTAAGGAGTTTATGGGAGTTTTAAGAGGGTAAACGATTTGCCATAAGTCAAATTGCCTCAGCCAGCACAGCTTTCAGCAACTACCACCCTACTTACTCAGCGGCCGGCAACATTTAGGCAAGATCATTAAAAAGATTATAATTGGCTGAAACCTCAGAATACCATTTTTTGGCAATAAAATATTTCAATTAAGATGTGTGTGATCATACACACACACACACACACACACAATATGTTTGTAGACATAATACTATTGCGCATTTAACAGATTGTAGTTTAATGTAAACATAACTTTTGATATATACTGGGAAACCAAAAAAATTCAATTGACTTAATTGTTGCAATATTTGCTTTACTGAGGTCTGGAACTGAACCTGAAATACCTTTGTGGTATGCTTATACTGAATGCCAGGAATGCAAACTAGCTTGAGATTTCAATGCTCATTTGCTGCTCCTTGAGATGTCCTGCAATATAGTCCCTTCCATGTGAAATGAACTTTCACTTTTATTTATACTACATTATATACACTTATATATATATGTATATACATATATATATATGCATATGTATGTATGTACTTAATTATTTGCAGATTGTTTCTCTCATTCAAGTGTTGCAATTCCTGAGAGCAAGGGACTATGCCTTTGTCATTTTCTGGATGCCAGTCCTAAGTATAGTACATATCTAATAAACTCTTGTTTTCATAACACTTGAGCATATTCCCAATACCTAAGAATATTTCTATCACTTGATTTCAAAGACCAGCTGTCTTCAAATCCAGTGAAATCTCAGGATTTCAAACTATCAAAGAGAAAGTTTAGCCTGAATTAGAGAAAATTGGAAAAGATATACAATATTGGAGCTTTAATTAAATTATTGAAATCAAACTAACAAAATATTTACAATCTTATTAATGAATATGCAAGAATCGTTTGTATTTTATATTGATATTATATGTGAGTGTTCTTAAAGTGCATGTAGTCTCTTAAAATAATCACTTGTTATTCTGTCATTTTCAATTCTTTGTGACTTTACTTGGGATTTCCTTGGCCAAGAATCTGGAGTGGTTTGTCATTTCCTTCTTCAGTTCATTTTACAGATTAGGAACTGAGGCAAATAGGTTTAAATGACATGTAGAGGATCATACAGCTAATAAGTGTCTAAAGCTAGATTTATTTGGTTTTGTTCTATTACATTTTAATGTATTTTTAAAAGATGTTTTCCAATTACATTTTATTCTGATTTGGGTCTCTCGTCTACTGAATGAGTTTTAAACTCGTGATTTGGATCTCTGATCTACTGAGTAAATTATTATTTTTTCATTAAAGCTTTTTACTTTTCAAAACATGTGAGCTGACAATTCTTCAACATTAGCCCTTGCAAAACCTTGTGTTCCAATTTCCTCCTCCCTTCCCCCACTCCCTCCCTTAGATGGTAAGTAGTCCTATATATGTTAAACATGGTAAAAATATATATTAAATCCAATATATGCATATATATTTATAAAATCATCATGCTGAACAAGAAAAAGCAAATCAAGCCAGTAAAAAAAAAGAAAAAAAAAAAAAGAAAAAGTGAAGCAAAATAAAATGCAAGCAAACAACAACAAAAAGAACAATGCTATGTTGTGAACCATATTCGATTCCCATTGTCCTCTCCCTGGGTGTAGATGGCTCTCTTCATCATTGAACAATTGGAACTGATTTGAATCATCTCACTGCTGAAGAGAGTCATGTCCATCAGAAATGATCATTGCATAATCTTGTTGTAAGGCTAGATTTAAACTCACAAAAAGGAGTTCTGCTGACTTCAGGCCTCATGCTCTATCCAGTGTACCATGTAGTTGCTTAAAATAATCATTAGTATATTCTTTTAAGTTTAAATAATCCTTCCAATCTTGTTTATTTTAGCAATGCTAATACAAGCCAATTTCTCTCTAAACTGTCTTGTATAAAATCTGAATACAATCTATAAATGGTACATATTGTGGGATGGTCAGAAAAGAAAATGACAGCTCATAGCTCTAAGCATTTAATTTAAAACTTGTTTTGTATTTATTTGTATGCTAATTTTCCCCTGGATCAAAGAGTTGGCTGTCGTCCTTCACTCTTGAAGAGGACCAAAATGGCACCACTATGTTAGGATCAAGTTATAATGTTCTGACTGTGGCTGATCAGATCAATATGATCTCAGAAGGCTCCACCACAGGTCAGGCACAAATAGTCCTTATGAACATATGGGGTGCATTCTCTAAATTTGCACAGATCACATTTCTTTTAAGCTACTTCATTTCTTCTTTGCTAAAAGAGTACAGCATCTTCTTTGATGAGGGCATGCTATGCTGGGCAGTCCTGTGCCAGTGTCTCCCACATCACACAATCAATTCCAAAGTTCCTTAGAGAGACATTGAGATTGTCCTTCTGTCACTTCTTCTGACCACCAGGTGAGCACTTGCCCATTTGGCATTCAAATAATGTGGCCAGCCATTCAGACTTGTGCTCTCTTTAGTAGTTTGAAGACCCATCAGTTTAGTTCAAAAAGAGGCTTCAGTGTCTGATATCCTACCAGAAGATCTTCAGAATCTTCCTAAGACAATCCAAATGGAAGCAATTCAGTTCCCTGGCATGGTACCAGTATAGTGTCTAGGTTTCACAGGCATATAGCAATGGAGTTGGCACAAAGGCTCTGTAGACCTTCAGATTGGTAGGTAATCTAATAATTCTCCTCTCCTACACTTTCCTTTGGAGCATTCCAAACACTGAGCTAGCTCTAGCAATGCCTGCAATTGATTATTCTGCATATCAATCGATCAATATGTGCATGCCTGAAAAGTATAATGACAAGGTAAGTAAACTTATCCACAGCATTCAAAATTTCTCCATGTATGGATGGCATGGTACTAGTATGGAAGTAACAACTGTGGATTGTTTTTTTTTTTTTGGGGGGGGTAGTAATTGTTAGGACAAAATTAGCACAAGCAGCAGAGAATTGACCCATACTCCATTGCATCTCAGCTTCAGATACTTCATTGAATGAACAATTATCTATGAACAAAAAGAAAATCATGCACCAATTCTCCCTTCATTTTTGTCTAAGTTAGTTTTCATTTTTGCATACTCAGCCCTAGCACAGAACTTTGACCATAATAGATGTTTAATAAATATTTAATAGAATTAAAATGAAGAGGATGAAAAAAAGAATAATAGAAATGAATATTTGTATTTAAATTACAAGAAATCTAAAAAACTCCTTCATAATAAATGTATCTTTAATTTATAATTTTCTATTAAAGTATATACCTATGAAGAGTTCTCTTTTATTTTAGAGATGTGGCTTTTATTTTGGGGTGATCTACATTCAGATCAATATGCCACATTAGCTTAACTCTAAAACACATTTTATGGAAAGGCATTATTCATTCTTTGGGAATTCTGAGCTATATCCAATCAAGTGTTTGAACTAAATCTGGTACCTAAAATGGATGGAGTTGACCAGCACTGGGACCTTGAGAAGGAAAAACTGGGTCAGATTGGAAAAATGGAATAGATTAAAGTTTCTATAATAAACAATAATAGGATGGAACTCTGAGTAGCTATTGCATTTCCAAACATGATAATAAAGGAAAGGAAATCTAGGTTCAAAAATCACAAACAAAAAACAAACTGCACACACACACACACACACACACACACACACATTTAAAGACAGCACAGTAGTAAAATTGGGCCCAAACAACATATGAAGGATCACAAATTATTCATTAAAGGATCTCAAATAAATATTTTTACCTTACATTTTAATTTTGATTGTGATTTGGACTCATCTATCACAATATGGCCTAAAACATCCAATTGCAAAAGATCTCTGTCCAATAGAAATAAGGTGATCAAGCTGGACCAAAAAATGGGGAGAGGGTGGAGAACACTGTAAATTTCACTGTTGGCAATATATCAGACATAGTTATAAATATATTTTAAAAGACAGCTTCCAATTCAAAAATTTTATAACAGTCTTATTTGCAATTACAAAACAAAAGAGGAATCAGACTATATGTCCAATAGTAAAGGGATGATTAAATTAATTGTGGCATATCAAAATAACAGGAAATGAAAGTGCAATTCATACTGACAAGTGTGAGCAAAACAAACACCTTTATGAAACCCTTCAAGTGGGGAATGGTGGAACAAGTTGTGGTATATGATTATGATGGAATATTATTGCACTATTAGAAATGATATCAGAAAAATCTGGAAAGATATTTTAAAAGAGGAGATGGGGAGTAAAAACGGAAGGCTAGAGTATACATTAACTATGGCCAAATTTGAGAAAAAGTCAATAACAATCATTAGATTAACAAAAAATTCTGGTGGTGACTTGTAGTGAACAAATAAAGATTTCTGCATTGACAATTATTTCTGTAAATGTAAATAGTTGTAAAGGGGGTCAAAAGATATCAACAGGCAATTTCAGAACAAGAATTCAAAGTTACAATAGTCACATTAAAAAATTCTCTAAATCACTACTACTAATTAGAGAAATGCAAATTAAAACAGTTCTGAGATGGCATCTTATATCTATGAAATTGCTGGTGAGTATGGAAAAAATTAGGATATGGCTGTGAACTAGTCCAAGCATTCTGGAGAACAATTTGGAACTATGCCCCAAAAGCGATAAAACTGTGCATACCCTTTGACTTAATAATGCCACTACTAGGTCTATATCACAAAGAAATCAAAGAAAAACAAAAAGGATGTATATATACTAAAATATTTCTAGCAGCTTTTTTTGTGGTGGCAAAGAACTAGAAATTGAGGGATGTACATCAGTTGGAGAATGGCTAAGTAAGTTGTGCTATATGATTGTGATGAAATATAATTATCCTATAAAAATGATAAGCAGTGCTGGCTTGGAGAGGGGAAAAGTAAGGGGGAGGAAATGGGAACTCAAAATTTTACAAAAAATGAATGTTGAAAATCATCTTTACTTGTAATTGGAAAAATAATATACCATTAAAAACTTTAAAATACAACAGGATGGCAAATTCTAATAAGAAAGAAAAGAAATGACATGCAGGATGATTTAAAAAAAATCTGGAAAGACTTATATGAACTTATGCAAAGGGAAATGAGCAGAACTATGAAAACATTGTACTTAGTAACAGCAATACTATTGAATGACCAACTATGTAGAACTTAGCTACTTAGATCAAGAAAATCATTCAAGACAATTCCAAAAGGATGAGGGATAGGCTGGCCTATTCTTATTATATGATATCTCCCATGATGAAGGATACTATCCATCTACAAAGTGAGAACTGATGAACTCCATGCAGTAAAAAAGCATATTTTTAACTTCCTTTGTTTCCATTGTTTTATTTTGTTTATGTTTTCTTTCACAACATGGATAATATGGAAATGTATTCTTTATGAATTCACATTGATAATGGATATCAAATTGCTTTCTCATAAGGATAAGGAGAATTTGAGAAAAAAATTTAATGTGTTACAAAAATTTCTACATGTAATTGGGTAATAATTAATGAAACAAATAATCTTAAAATTTAAATAGAAATAAATATTTATTTATTAAAATAAATTAAACAAATAAAAATAGAATAAAAAACAAAACTTAAAATATTTATAAATTAATTTTTATCTATCACTAATGTTAAGCTTATAATTTATCATTAGAGACAGGAAAAACCAAAAATTTGTTGATTGTAAGTAGAAAAAATGGGAAAAGAAAGGTAGTATGTGAGAATAATTTTAAGGCGGCAATTCCTTGCTTTAAAAGGAGGCATTAATTAAAAAGTTCCTTGTATGGAGGGTCAGTCTCATACTTAAACAGAATGACAAGTTCCCAAAGAGATAGAGATTGGAGTAGTGGGGAGGAAGAGCCTTTTTGACCTGGCCTATCCCAATTATACCACTCATTCCCTTGTGCTAAATGTCTCTTTGAGTCACAAAGACTTTACTTTGAATTGGCTTAGTAGGTGTTTTCTTCTCTGACAGGAAAATAGCTAAAGGAATGGGGCCTATCTGAGCACTCGGTTTATAGAAGATGCTAAAAGAAAAGAAAAAAGTACTAGAGAAAAACTTTATCTACTTCATAATTTGGTTCATAATTTGGCCAATTATGTTTATATATGACCATGAACTGTGTTTCCATGTTGTTCACATTGAGAAAAGTGGGTTTTAGATAACAGTGTCATTTCTGTGGATTAGAATCTTAGAAAATTTTTAAGAAGAACATAATTCCTCCTGATGGGAGGTACTCATGGGAACTGTAGAATCCTGAAATGCACACTTATAAATTGGCATTAACTGTTGAGTTAAATAATCTCTGCATTCCAGAGCCTTTTTACAATCCTACAATGCTATATTCCTCATTTAACATCTATGTGGTATTTGACAGGCTCTGTGGTAGGTCTGGAAACACAGAAACAACTGCAAAAATGGAAATAATCTCTGCCCTCAAAGAACTTACTTTCTATTAAAGGAAACAGTGGGTACACAAATAAGAAAATTCAAAAAAAATATGCAAAGTAAATACAAAGTAATTTAGTATGGAGCAAGAGAAGAGTGAAGGCACCAGCAGCTGAAGTATCAGGAAAGATCCCACATAGGAAAGACTCTACATAGGAACTGCTGTTGTGCTTAGCAACTTAATTATGCTCTGGAGAAATCTGGGCTAGATACACTATCCATAGCCATAAGGCAAGAAAGAGAAATCAAGGGGATAAGCATAGGGAAAGAGGAAACAAAATTACTACTTGTTGTAGAAAATATAATGATTTACTTAGTAAATTCTGAAGAGTTAACTAGAAAATGAATTGAAACAATCAACCAATAGATTCAACAAAGTTGCAGGTTATAAAGTAAGTCCATATAAATTATCAATATAATGAAACTGAGCAGAAAGTTAGAATTCAAAATAACTATGGAAATTCTAACATGATAAGATGTAACCAGAATATAAAAATATACATTAACTACTCATGGCTAGGTGCATCTAATATAATAAAAGTGACAATAATATCTAAAACAATTTATTCAATGCTAATTAAACTACATAAAGAATCATCAAACTATAAAATGAATATTCTTAGAGATAGGAAAAATGAAAAAATTCATATAGAAGAACAAATAGTCAAGAAACTCAAGGACAGTAATGAAAAAAGTGGGAAGGAATGAAATTAACAGTACAAGATCATAAATTCTACTGAAAAGTAGCAATCATCAAAATCATTTTATACTAATTTTAAAAACAAAGGATCAATGGAATCAATTAGTTATTCAATGGACAAAAGAAACAAACATAGTAACATCATATTTGAGAAATCCAAAGACTGAGGTTACTGGGAGAAGGATTCACTATGTGACAGAAACTTTTGGGAAAACTAGACAGCAATCTGGAAGAAATTAGGTTCGGTCAACACCTCATATCAAGATAAGCTCCTAAAAGATGCATGACCTAGATATAAAAGTTCACATCATAGATAAATTAGAGGAGTAAGAAAGGAATTATTTTTCAGATCTTTGGATAAAGAAAGAGTTCATGATTATAAAAGCAATAGAGAGGCGCATACAATATAAAATGGATAATTTTGGTTAAATAAACTTTAAAGTTTTTGCACAAACATCTAACTAGATAAGAAATAAATAAATAAAAGATAATCTTTAGAGCAAATTTCTCTGATAAGAATCTCACAGATAAGATGTATGAGGAACTGCTTCAAATTTATATGACTAAGACTAAGAGTCATTCCTTTTTAGATAAATAGTTGAAGGATATAAATAAGCAGTTTTCAAAGGAAGAAATCCAAGCTACCAACATCCATCTTAAAACAACAACAACAACAACTTTTAATCACTAAGAGGAGAAATACAAATTATGTTGAGGTCCCATCTCACACCCATCAGATTAGAAAAAATGACAAAAGAGCAAAATGACAAATATTGATAAAGTGACAGAAAAAAGAACATTAGCATATTTTTGGTGTTCATTATTCTTACCATTCTGGAAGGTAATTTTGCACTATGCCCCAAAAGTTAAGAAAATATGTATGCACCTTGAAAAAATGGATTTGGTCCCAACTTTATTGGAAAGACATCACTTCATGGATCGATTAAGGATTATATCTGTTATCTAAGGATCAGCCTAGATAAATTCAGAGGGGTTCATCTTCAGCCTAGCCATAATATAATGGATGTTAAAGCCATAGCAATTCTCAGAAACCATCACAAAACCAAGGGGTCTACAACCTGCACTGATGGAGGCATGAACCATACTAGTAAATTCTCACATCATTAAGAATAGAAATTAGTTTGGGTTTTCCCCCACAATCTTTGCTTTCATTTCATGTAAAAAAAAAAAAGATATTATGAACAAAAAGATGTAGAGGCTTTAGTAGAGTTCTGCAGATCAAACAGACACTGACTCACTATCTTCCCAGGACTACTAGATCATCTCTTATTCTTTCTTTTGTGTACTTTATTGACTATACTTGAAATGAGTTCCTGTAGTGCCCATTTGATATTATTACAATGTCTTACTTCAAAGTTCATTATCAAAGAAAAGATAAGAGTGTGCTTACAATCCTGAGCTTTTTTTTTTTCAGTTAAAATTTTTATTTGTATACTTTTAAATTACCATCAGTTTTTAAGGTCTCCCTCCTTTTCCTTTACTCAGAGACCATTTGCTATAACAAAGAAAAAAAAAGGAAAAAAAAACAATTTAGTAGAACTAACCACTATATCAGCTGAGGCTGACAATACATGAAGTAACTGATTCACATCTATCATCCTTATATGTGCAAGATAGGTATCTTCCCACATCTTTTCTAAAGGGTCACATGTAGTCATTATAATTATAGAGTTTACTTTCAACTTTTTTATTCTTTCCCATCTACATTGTTGTAGTCACTATGAATATTTTCTGCTTCTACTTCATTTTGTATTATTTTAATTCATATGAAGATTTTCATTTTTTCTAATTTTTTTTCATATTCTTGGTGTCTTTTGACACAGTAATTACATTATGTTCATGTATTGCAATTTATTTAAACATTCCCCAATGAAAGGATTCTGATTCTTATTCTTTGTCTGATTCTTTTATCCCCCCCCATTGAATACCCTCCTTCTCCAATCCATCTTCACTTGTCTACGTTCTATCCCTCCTTTAAAGTCGAGATTATAAAAAATATAAAATCATAAAAAAAGTGATCTCATCTAGTCCCTTTATTTTTCTTCAGTCATGTTTGACTCTTTGTGACCCCTTCTTGAGGTTTTCTAGGCAAATATATTGGAATGATTTGCCATTTTCTTCGTCAGCTCATTTTAAAAATGAAGAAACTGGGGCAAACAGGGTTAAGCAACTTACCCTGGGTCACATGTCTAGTAAGTACCTAGATGGATTTGAACTCAGGTCTTTCTGACTCCAGGCCCAATGCTCTATTCTCTGCTCCACCTAGCAGCAAAATCATGATTTTCTACATAATCTTTGAGAAATATAACCATCAAGTCTCTGCATAAAGATGTCACATGACATATTACCTATCCTACCCCCTTCTCCCAGTCAACCCTGAGATAACTCTGATTATTAGGTCATTTTTCCTTATATTAAGGCAAAATCTGACTTCATGTAATTTCCACACATCAGCCTTGAGTCTTTCTTCTGGGTTAATTCAGAATAAGATTAATCTTTTTTTTTTTTCCTGTATGACAGACAGACATGTTTTCAAACATTTGAAGACATTTATCCTGTCCTTCTTGAGTCTTATTTTTTCCAGATTTAATAGCCCCAGAGCTTTCAATCAATCAATTATCATTTATTGTCTTATTATATTTATATCTAGACATTTGGGATATTCAAAGATAAAAAAAGAAAATGAGACAATCCTTGTCTTCAAGGAGCTTGCCTTCTACCAGAGTGATAATTTATGTTTATGAGAATTTTTAATAATATTTTTTTCCAAATACATACAAAGATAGTTTTCATCATTCACGTTTGTAAAATCTTGTGTTCCAAATTTTTCCTCTCTCTTCCCCTCCTCTCCAAGATGGCAAGCAGTACAAATATAGGTTAAACATGCACAATTCTTCTAAACATATCTCCATATTTATCCTGCTGCCCAGGAAAAATCAGATCAAAAAGGAAAAAAAAATACAACAAAGAAAAAACAAGCATTCAAACAACAAGTGAAGATGCTTCAATTCACATTGATTCTCCATAGGTCTCTCTTTGATGTGACAGGCATTTTCCATTCTAAGTCTGTTGAAATTGCCTTGAATCATCTCAATGTTGAAAAGGGCCACGTCCATCATAGTTAAAATTATCACATAATCTTGTTATTACTATTGTTTACAGAGAATTAAACACATTTTATGTACAAAATTATAACCCAGTGAACCTGGAACATCAGGTATTAGCACAATCTCAGGAATTGAGAAAGGCTCTTTGAAAAACATGATTCTTGAACTTAGTATTAGAAAAACCAGAAGGTAAACATTCCAGAAAAGAGGCACAGCCTGAGCAAAAGTTCATAGGCTGGATATCATATGTGGGGAATAGCAAATAGACAAGATTGGCTGGCATGTAAAGTACATGGTAGGAGAATATTATCCACTTATCCTAGGAAGACAGATTAGAACCAGATTGTAAAGGGATTTAAATGACAAAAGGAGGAGTTTATGCAGAGTGCCCCAAAAGTCTTAAAGTTTAATAGCTTAAAATTGCTTAAAACCTGTATTTTATCCCATAGGCAAAGGAGAGTCATTGACACTTCTTCAATAAAGTGTCAACATGGTCAGACTGGAGCTTTTGGAATTTCAGTTTGGCAGTTGTGTATGGAATGGATTATAGATAGAAGAAACTACTTCCCAAGGACATCAATTATGTGCAGTCTCCAAGAAGGGTGATAAGGGGGCAATAGAAGTATTTATAGCTTTAGCTAACATTCGTATGGAGTTTACAGTGTATCAGGCACTAGGCTAAATATTTTATACTTATGGCCTCATTTGAGCCTCATAATAACCCTGAGAGATAAATGCTATTATTATCCCTATTTTACAGATGAGGAAATTGAGGCAAACTGAGATTAAGTGGCTTGCCCAGGGTCACATAGCTAGTAAGTATCTGAGGTCAGATTTGAACTAGGTACTTCCTGATCCCAGGCCACTGCTCTATGCACTGGAATATCATAAATACAGATAACAGATTTGAAAAATTTTCATCTTCTCAGCATGTCATTTCTTCTACACAGCTTATCTTGGTCACCCCAGTACATACTAGCAACAATTTTGTTCATCTGACTTATTGAACATTTTAGAGTATCGTGTGATCATAGATTTAGAACTGGTAAAGATTCCAAAAATCATGTAATCCAAATTATTCCTTTGCTCCTACCAGAGTGGTATCTGTAGGAAGTAGTAAAAACAAAAAACAAAAAACAAAACAAAACAACAACAACAAAAAAAAACTTGGAACCCAGCTGTGGTCGGAATGGCATCTTTTTGTGCAGGCTGCTCTGATTTGCCATTAAAGGATTGGGGATATCATTTTTGGGACTGGATTGGTCTAGACAGAGTAGACATTGAATCATTGGGTTGATTTCCTTATTGGAGATTTAAAGGAATTTCCATTGCTCTGCAGGGGTTCTTTTCAAACCTGCATATGCCCTTATGGTGAATACAGTAGCATGCTATTATATCAAGTAAGAATTCTACCAATATAAGTAAAATGGTTTTTATTGCACACAATGGTGTACTGGCCCTAAATGGGGGCTACTATACTTGACTAGATTGCTAAACTTGGTCTACCAGGACATTTGAGTACAAATCTAGGGCTTTTTGCGTTATGCCAAGAATGATTAGTTGTCATCTTTTATATTTATGTCCTGAATCCTTGCTGGATTGTAAGCTTACTAAGAGACAGGAATTTCATCTTTTCTTTCCTTGTACCTCCAGGAAATAGAAATAAATGTTTGTTTTAAAAACATCAGCTGCACAAGAAATACAAAGCTTTATAAAATACCTTGAACCTCAAGCAGTCATTGGAGAAAGGTGTCAGCCCAGGAGCTGCCCATACACGAGGGAGACTCTGCTGGGGGCAAACCATCCCACTGGCCACATAAATTCTTCACCTCCACATATGGGTGCACTTAGTGTCACAAGTGATAAAAATGGAAAAGTCCTGTCTCTTGGGCCTTGCTTGATAACTGAGAGGAGGTAAATGAAAAGGCCCCTTTGCTAGCCTGAAATGACATTCCACAGCAGAATTCTAAATTAATTGGGCGCTAAGCAAACCCTCTCAGAACATTGTCATTATAGCAGCACTTTTGTGGAGAAAAGACTGTCAAGCAATTCCATTAGAAGCCCAGGTTTTCATGCCTCCTAACATAATAGCTCATCCATTTCAAATTGCATTAGGCTGAAACTTGGCACCAGGCTTGTCAGCCCAGATGTGAAGTTTTATTGTCCAAAAAGAAAAAAAAATGAGAGAGGATTTAAATCATTTCAGTCATCTTTGATCTTATTGGCAAACTCCACATGATTCTTAGGATTTCAGGTTGTTTGTGGTTTGGGTTTTTTTTTATTTTTTAATAATAGGAAAATTCAACCAGGGGAGACTTCATTTGGAAATGAAAAATTTTATAAGCAGCTAATCCCTTAAAGAAAATATGTGAATTCCATTTTCTTTCAAGAAATCAACCAATAATAACAGACCCTCCCTCCCTACCACTACCACCTAGGATGAATATTCCAACACTGAGGCCTATCTGTAGGGTGGGGATTTTTTTCAGGTGGGTGGGAGTAGAAGGAGTTTAAATTGTGTCTTTGCCAAACTGAAACCTTGATATTAAATAACAAACCTTGACCTCCACTTTTCATGGTGTACTTCTATCAGCTTTTTACAAGACATGAGAGTAGCTCAGTCTGAAATGTATCCTATCAATCAATACTTCTCTTTGAAATTGAGGAGAAAAAGGATCTTAATCCAGGGATCCTTTGGACTTAACCACTTCTATGTGATACCATGACCAGTGCCAGGTTTGAACCCCACCCCTACCTCCAAGGAGTCACACTCACAGAAAGTAAGAAATCCATGGTTTTCATATTTTTTTCCCTAAAAAATGTCTTCCGTAGGCTAGAAGAAGTCATGGCTTCTTGGCTTGGTCTCTCTATCTTATTACAATATATATGTATTCTTACAAGTGCATGGGTATCTGTGTAGCACATGTGTATACATGAGCTCTATAAGTGTAGTGTGTCATACATGTGGGCGTCATGTGTCCATGTGAATGCCTGTGTTTAAGAGCAAGGTAGCATAATATGAAGAATGTAAGTTTTAGTGTCAGAAAATCCAACATTCATTGCCTAAGCCAGAAAGCTTGAATAATTCATATAACCTATCTAGATCTCAGTTTTCACATTTGTAATTTAAGCCTAGATGACCATTAAGGTCTCTTGCAGCTTTAGCTCTATGATTTCATAATAACCTATCCATGATCCTATGAAAAAAAAAAAGAAAGCAATAGGAACACAAGGGAAAGGGACTTTGTATTTATTCAGCTATCAATAAGGAAGAAATGGTCTAAGTCAATTATTAATTCCTACATCCCATTCCACATGAAACCCCCCAGCTTCTAATACCTTCTTTTCTCTAAATTTACTTTGCATTTATTTCCTATATATTCTTTATACATTTGTGTAAGTACATGTTGCCCGTCTTGAAAGAATGTAAGCTCCTTGAGGGCAAAGAATGTTGTCTAGCATAGTGCTTGGTATATAGTGGATCCCTAATAAATGCTTATTGACCAATTGATTAAATCTAGTCCAGAAGCAAAATTAATAGCATGTATACAATGGTTTAAAATTTATAACAATCTTAACAAATATCTCATTTTCATCCTCAAAAAATTATAGAAAGTAGGTGCTATTATTATTATTATTATTTCCATTTTATAGATGAAAAAACTGAGGCAGAGATAAAGTGACTTACTCAGACTCACAGAGCCAATTAGATTTTGAGGCAGGATTTAAACTCAGTTCTTCCTGACTCAAGTCCAGTACTTCATAGTTCCACCTAGATAAAGTTGGTAAGTAAGCATTGGTGCTATTGAAGAATAACTCCCAGACCCCTTGGAGGATACCCCAGGAACCCTTAATCATACTTTTAGAACCTCTGACTTGGTGGCTAACCCAGAGAGCAGTGAGTAGGTTCCTCCTGTCCCTTAGGACTTCTCATGGCCCAAGAGGAACAAAGACACATATTCAAAACATCTGGGAGGCATAGGGTGCTCACGTACCCAAATACTGGAGCTCCTTGGATTTGAAGCTGAGATATTATTATTCCTGGCCAGCCACCTTCCTCTTAAAACTCCTCATAACGTGCAATGCCACCCTTAGAGCCACAGACCACAGTGAAGGGACTCCCTGTGCCATGTTATAAACTTGTTACCACCTAGTAAACTTCATCATTTCGTGTTTTCATAATGCTTGTTCTTTCACACCAAAACTTCCCTAGAGGCAGGACTTTGTGCTGTGGCAAGAACAGTAAGCTGGGTCATGGAAGGCTATGTGGAAAACAGCTGAGTTTTGAGAGGCAACTCCATTTCTAGAGCTATGCTATGATTGGCATGTGCTGAGAAGCTTCAAAAACCTTTTCATCCCTATGCCCAAAGAGCTAGCAAACTGTGCACACCCTTTGATCCAGCAGTATTTCTGCTAGCTCTGTCTCCCAAAGAGATCATTAAAAAAGGAAAAGGACCCACATGTGCAAGAATATTTGTGGCAGCCCTGTTTGTAGTGGCAGAAACTGGAAACTGAGTGGATGTCCATCAATTGGAGAATGGCTGAATAAATTGTGGTATATGAATGTTATGGAATATTATTGTTCTGTAAGAAATGACCAGCAGGATGATTCCAGAAAGGGCTGGAGAGACCTACATGAACTGATATTAAGTAAAGTGAGTAAACCCAGAGAACAATGGACACAGCAGCAAGTATGTGATGATCCTCTGTGATGGACTTGGCTTTTTCCAACAATGAGGTGATTCAGGCCAGTTCCAATAGACTTGTGATGGAGAGAGCCATCTGCCTCCAGAGAGAGGACTGTGAGGACTGAATGTGGATCACAACACAGTATTTTCCCCTTTGTTGTTGTTGTTGTTTGCTTGTTTGTTTTTTCTCATTTTTTTTCTCTTTTGATCTGACTTTTCTTGTACAGCATGATAAATGTGGAAATATGTTGAGGAGACTGTCTCTGTCTAGGGAAGGAGCAGGTAAGGAGGAAGAGAGAAAAAATTGCTGGGTGAATATCTTTGCATGTATTTTGAAAAATAAAAAAACTATTATTTTTTTAAAAATCTTTTCATCCCAGTTCTCAAAATAGTCCAAGATCCTTTCCCTTAGATACCTCACAAACACAAAGAGGAACACACATACAGATACAGGCACAGATACACATAAACACAACATGCATATGTGTGTGTACACACATCTGGAAAGCACTCTGGCTCTGCAATGTCTTAACTTCCTTCAAGGCTCAGTTCATATATGTGCTTCTTATAAAGAAACATGTCCTAGTCTAGCTAATTTAATGTTTTATTTCTCTTAAAATAATCACCTATTTGCTTATTCTTGTACAGTTGCTTCTGTCTGTAGAAAAAAGTTCCTTGAAGTCAGAGGATCTTCTTTGCTCTGACTTTGATCTATGCATCCCCAACTGTCTTGCTTGGTAAATTGTACATAGTAGGCTTGTGGAATCAAATTGAATTAAATTGAATCAAATGTCCAACAACATGTTCCCAGAGCATTCTATAAACTCAGCTCCCAATTTAAGGCCCAGGGTAGGATCTGTTCTCAATAGAGTCCCTTCTTGCTGTTATTCAGATGTTTTAGTTATGTCTTTGTGACCTTGTTGGAGTTTTCTTGGCAAAGATACTGGAGTAATTTGCCACTTCCTTCTCAGCTCATTTTACAGTTGAGGAACTTAGATAAATAGGGTTAAGTGACTTGCCCAGGATCATACAGGAAGTGTCTGAGGCTGGACTTGAACTCAGGAAGATGGATCTTTTTGACTGTAGATGGAGCAATTTGTATACTATTATGTCACCTAGCTTTGAACACCAAGGATTTTATATTTGATCCTGGAGGTTTTAAGGAGATTCTGGAGTTTCTGAGCAGAGCACTGCATGGTCAGATTTTAGAAAGTCCCTTTGACTTTCCGAGTCTCAGCTTCTTCATCATAAAATAAGGATAAACTAAATGACCTATCTTTAAGTTCCCTTGCAGTTCTAAATCTATGATCCCACAATCCCTAGATCTCTGTTTCTAATGAGGTCAATGAATCAGGTATCTTCTCAGAGTGAGAGCAGTGCTCCTAAAGGCTACAGGACCAGCTTGGCACATTGGACTGGAGGCAGAAACCTAGCTGTGTGACACTGAGCAAGTCACTTCCGAGGGTCCTCATCTATAAAATGAATAGGGGTGAATTAGATCATCATTAACATCCCTCCTAGTCCTGAAATTCCAAGTAATCGTCACCCAAAGGAGAAAGGCGGTCATAACATGAATGTTTAATTGTTTCACTAGAAAGTGTATCTTTGTCTGAGTCATGGCAGCGTTTTACAGCATGGGGCCAGGCACTCCAGGGACCATTTGCAAGCACAGGCTAAGCCTTTTGAGTGTTCAGTGTTAGCTCTGAACTGGGCTGGGTCTGTTGATTGAAGCCTTGATGTTTTACTGCTTGGGCCATGTGGTCAGGAGGTGTTTCTGGTGGGTGGGTGTTTTCTATAATGGAACAAACAGGATTAACTTTCACTTCTTGGTTTGTCCTAACCTATGGCATATGGGCACTGACCTTAAGTTCTTATAAAGAAATTCCCTAGAGACTTATTAAATAATTTATTCTAAACTTTAGAGAGACTGAAAAAAAAAAAACAAGAAAAGTGATAAAGAAAAAATGGAAAATCACATGATGTGATGTTCCTGAAAGCACAAATGTCCTTGATAGTGTGATAAAAGTATAGTGGTATAGTATTGGATTTGGTGTGTTGAGTTTTTGGACGAATAGCGTGGGAGAGATATGAGGGATAGGATAGTGTTCCAGTTTTTATCCAGAGCAGCTGCTTCTGTTCTTTTCATTACCAAAGGAAGAGTAAGTGAAAAAAGCCTCCATTGTCTGCCATGAAGAACAGCCCTAATTCTAAAAAAGCACAGAGCCATGGAAATTTTAAAGCATCCTGATATTTTTTTTTCATACAGAAATGGGGGCATGGCCCCTTTGCTGGAGAGGAAAGGCAAAAAGAGAAATGGAGACTGGCTTAGAAAAATAAAGCCAAGGGATGCTTGTCAGTACCTACTTTGGGGTTGGGAGTGGGGCAGCTGCAGAAAAACAAATGAGCCTCTTTAAACAGATCTCCAGAAATGGATACAACCACTGTTCTCCAATTCCATCATCGGAGCCCAATATTTGGAAATCGTTTTCTCTACTTGGTATTCCCCTTTGAATGATCAAATGAGATAATATACGTAAAGTGTTTTGTAAACCTTAAATTGCTATATAAATACTATCTAGTAATAATATTAATAATAACCTACCACATGCATAAGAGCCTTTATATTCAGGTAATGTGAGAAAGAGTCACAGACACTGAAAGTTGCTGGTAGGACAGTAAGTTGAAAAATAAAAAATTCTGAATGGCAAAATGAGGTACAAGGACTAGATTAAGGAAGGTCTTTTATGTGTTTCCTTCTGCTCCAGTAGAGTTGATGTCTTCTTATTGAAAAAAAAAAAAACAAAAAAAACAAAAAACAAAGGACCTGGTATTTCAGAAGAGTTGTGGATTCAAAGCCATTACCAGATGTATGATTCTGGGGAAGTCATATTAGCTCTCTGAGGCTCAGTGTTACTGTAACATTGGGAGGTTTTGCTCTTCTTCACAGTTCCAAAAAAATGATTTTTAGAGATTCTAAACACCTAATTTCTCTCACTTCCTTCAAGATATATTTCAGGTAACACTTCTACAAAAAGCCTTGCCTGTTCCATCAACTACCCGATGCCCTCCTGTTCTCAATAACTTTTGCATTTAACTATTTTTTCCATATATTTATTTATATGCTTTATAATTATTCCACACGTGCCATTAGGTCCTTTAGTGTGCATATATGTGTGTAATGTTCCCTTCATTAGAATGTAAGCTCCTTGGGTTATTTCATTCTATGTATTTACAATTTAAGTGCAAGTGCCTGGCACTTAGTTATAAATGCTTGTTGATTGATCAGGTTCAAAAATACTGATCGAAGCAAGTCTTTGGGAAACTCCCAGGAGATATAGGGATCCTATAGTTCGCAGGTGTTTGCCTTGTTTCTATAAGATCTTTTTTAAGAGGGGAGAGAGCAAGGAAACAACTTTAGGTTATAGAATGTCTATAAATCTTCTGCCCATGCTTTGCAAATAGACTGGGTGACTTCATCCTACAGGGAAAATCAAAAGCATGTGTCTCTTGCAATCTCTGACCAACCATGGCATGTGTTAGGGGAAATATTGGAAATCAGAGCTTGGGGTGGGAGCTCCTTGGACCCTCTTCTTCCTGGAGTGTTGAGGCAGTATCCAAGTAAACCTTTGTAGGATCACAATAAGATCAGTTATTCAACAGACATTAAATCCTTACAATATACTAAGTGCTGAGGATACAAAGAATAGCAAAACCAGTGTTTGCCCTCAAGAAACTTATATTGAAATGGAAGAGAATAGTTGCAAATCAATATGTACATTTACATTATGTACAGAGTAGAGAAGTAAAAATAAAATTAAAAATGGACAGATAGGCGGTACAATGAATAAACATATCAGTCAAAAAGAATTGAATTCAAATCTAGTCCCTGACATTAACTGGGTGATCCTGGACAAGTCACTTTACCCTGTTTGCCTCAGTTTCCTCATTTGTAAAATGAGCTGGAGAAGATGACAATTACAGTATCTTTTTCAAGAAAACTCCAAATGGGGTCACAAAGTATTACTCCCAACTGGAACAACAAAACAAAAAGAGAAAAATAATTGGACATAAATTGGTTGGGGGAGGAGGGAGAATTCAAGATGAGTTGGGAACTGAATCTTAAATAGAATCCAGGTAAGAGAAGAGCACTTCAAGCATGGAAGATAGCAAGTGTAAAGGCAGGTCAGGAGATGGGAGTGTCCTGTTTGCAGAGCTTAGTGTTCTTAGAGAGGCATAAGGTATAAGAAGACTGGAAAGGTAGAATGGGACCAGATCATTAAAGACTTTACATGTCAAAAAGAGAAGTGTATTTTGATCCTGCACATAATCTTGGGCCAATGGAGTTTAGTCACTGAGAAGGAGCAAGAAGGGTGGGGTGACATCGTCTGACCTGGGCTTTAGGAAAAATTGCTTTACTAGTTGAGTGGAGGATGGACTGGAGTGAGAAGAGGTTTAAGGAAGAAAGAAAAATGAAAAGCCTTTTGCAACAAACCATGCAAGAGCTAGTGAGGGTTTGCATTAGGGTGGTGGCCATGCCAGACAAGGTAAAGGAGTATATAAGAGAAATATTATGATAGAAATGACATGATTTGACAATGGACTAGATAAGTAAGGTGAATATGAATGAGGAATACAGCATGACCCCAAGATGGTGACTTAATAATAATGTTCCAACACACACACACACACACACACACACACACACACACAAACACTTTTAAGAGATCTTTTCCCCTTCAAATTTGCTGTTAACTATTTACTGACAGAATGGTGGTACAATGGACATCAGAAAGAAAGTTGGGAAGAGGTGGATTTAAGAGGAAAGATAATGATCTGTTTTGACTATATTGAGTTGAGAGAGGGGAGGCAATTGAGTTAAGTGATTTATCCAGAGTTACACAACTTTTAAGTGTCTGAGATCAGATTTGAACTCAAGAAGATGTTGTTCTAACTTCAGGCTTAGCACTTGACCCACTGCACCACCTAGCAGCCCTAAGACTATCTACAGTTTATAGGACATTCAATTCAAGATGTCCAAATGGCAGTGATTGGTGTATGACTGTAAGTCAGGAGAGAGAATGGGGCAGGATATATAGATTTGAGGAATATCTTAATATAAGAAAGACCAGGATAGAACTATGGGAAACATCAGGAGATCTGAATTCTGGTCCTAATTTTGACAAAACCGTGGATTCTTGGCCTCTGCCTCCTTTCCTATAAACTCAGAATTTGGTTTCAATGAATTCTCAGTTTTCTTCAAGTTCTAACTTTATTTTGTGATTTCATCTGGAGGTAAAAAAGTTCTCTAGTATTTGAGACTTGGATTTTGAATATGTGTATTTCATCACTGCAGATACCAGTCTCATCTATCTCTTACTACCTGTCAAGAATTTGGGAGCTTTACAAATATAGAATATTTCTAATGTGGCAAAAGGAAACCCAGCAGTCCAAGGGTGTGTGTGTCGGGGTGGGGAAACACCCTGCAAAATTAAAGCACAAAGTTCACCATCTTTAGGACAAATGCATATTTATTGTAGAGAGCTGAAAGGTTTCTGACATCACCAGTGCTCCAGTGCCAACTCACCTGTGGCTAATTAAATTCTGGCTGGTATCCTCATCTCTGGCAGAAGAATACCCAGGAGGCAAGGTGGTATTTATAAAATAAGCACTGCCAAATGTAATGCTGCTTTTATTGCAATGGTGCAAAACTCTATACTTCTTCATTACAAGCAAGCTTCATGCTGAATTAAATACTATGTGGAAGGAAGCTAAACTCAAATATGAATCTCAGGAGGGAGAGTAAAATAATGAGTAGAAGCAGAAATGCTCATGGCCCCTCTGTCTGTCCTATGTCTTTCCATCAAGTTATCTAGAAATCAGCCTTAGGGGTCGATAGATTGTGTGCCTACACAGTGCCAAATCCAGGTGCCAAATCTTGGAGTGTGCAGATGAAACATCTGGAAATGTAACTGCAATTTAAAAAAAAATTTATTTTGGGAAATTTTGAAATCTTGTGGAAACTACTTCTGTGCCCTTTCAACTCCTTGTTCTTAGTAAAGGAGATTCCAACAAGTTTTGAATGGAAACATTTTCCATTTTCCTGGACTTTTCACTCTCTACTCTCAGAAATAGGTTGAGTCATCCCTACTATGTGATCACATATATATGTGATCTTGGGTTGTTTTTTTTTTTCATCTCTTTGTGTCTCCATTTATTTTATTTGTAAAATTAGAGGTCTGAACTAGGTGATCTCCAGGGTTCCTTCCAGTTTTTAATCTTAAGAGGCAACTGCTTAGATTCCTCACTGTGTGAACATCTCTCCAAAGCTGGGATTAAGCAGTTAAACAACTCTGATCTTGGGAGGCAGAAGGTAAAGGAGTAAAAAAAAGGAGAAATAGTATCTACTGGTCCCATCAGAAATGGCTGCTAGGTAGCTCCATGAATAGAGCACTAAGCTTGGAATCATCTCAGAACACTCATTTTCCTGAGTTCATAACTGGTCTCAGACACTTACTAGTGATGTTGGGCAAGTCACAACACTTTTTGCCTCAATTTTCTCATGTGCAAAATGAGCTGGAAAAGGAAATGGTAAACCACTCCAAATTTTTGCCAAGAAAACTCCAAATGGGATCACAGAGTGTTTGGATGTGACTGAAACTACTTAGCAACAATAAGAGCTATGAAAAAAGTGAAAATCCTATATACCACCTCTCCACCCCTTTTCTTCCACTTTCTCCTTCTCCCTCCCTCTCCCTCTCTTTTTCTTTTTCTCTCTGAAATATGGCTAATGTAGTAATTTGTTTTGTGTGTTTATACATTGTGTTTTGGGTTTTGTTTTCTTGACTTCTCTATACATGAAGAACAGAGAAAGAGAAGGAGAAAATTTATAATTGAAAATAAAATAAAATTGAATTTAAAAATAAAAAGTGAATAAGCAGTTATTCATATTGAAAGTATATCATCACCAAAACTTATACCTCTCATTGATAATGTAGTTTCTGGGGAAAGATGCCAAATTTCTAGCAAACAATTTTCAAGTAATTTGGAATCTTCCTATAGGATATGTTTTATAGATATATCACTATAAAATACTAATTGTAGAGTAGATTTTTCATCTATTCAATATGAAAACATAAAATTACAAGTTTCTTTTTATCTGTAACTAGTTTCTACCTGATTTTTATACACACACACATGTATTTTCATCTATTCAATATGAAAATATAAAATTACAAGTTTCTTTTTATCTGTAACTAGTTTCTACCTGATTTTTATACATGTGTGTGTGTGTGTGTGTGTATATATATATATATATATATATATACACATATATATATATATATTTAAGTACACACAAATATTGGAAACAAAGCAAAAATACTGCCATTGACCTCAAGAAGAATATATTCTATAAGGGAGACAACATGTATACATCTAAATACACGCAAAATTTAGGGACAGAGATGACATGATTTAGAAACTCCCAGGAAACTCCCTTTGTCAAAACAAATCAGCCTCTTTTCTGAAACTTGGAATCTAGAGAGCTTTAAGGTTGAAGATCATACAATAAGCATCAGAGGCATAGATAAATATACATATATATGTATCATAGATACCTAAATATGTGTGTATATGCATTTACACAAATATATATATCTATATTTATCTATATATAGATATATCAAATATATCTATATCTATATCTATATATATACATTCATAATTATGTCTAATGGTAAGCATTAGGGTGGAGGGAGAAGTTTACATGATAACTTTATTATCTATTTAAATGAAATATCAAATTATTCATAATAGATTTGTAGTTTTTTGCAAATAGATTTACAATCTTTTTTTTTTTTTTATAATAAATTTTATTTTATTTAATAATAACTTCGCATTGACAGAATCCATGCCAGGATAATTTCTACACGACATTATCCCTTGCAATCACTTATGTTTCGTTTTTTCCCCTCCCTCCCTCCCCCCCCCCCCAGGATGGCAAGCAGTCCTATATATGCTAAACATGTTGCAGTATATCCTAGATACAATACATATTTGCAGAACCAAACAGTTCTCTTGTTGCACAGGGAGAATTGGATTCAGAAGGTAAAAATAACTCGGGAAGAAAATCAAAAATGCAAATAGTTCACATTCATTTCCCAGTATTCCTTCTTTGGGTGTAGCTGTTTCTGTCCATCATTTCTCCAATGAAACTCAGTTAAGTCTCTTTGTCAGAGAAATCCACTTCCATCAGAATACATCCTCATACAATATCGTTGTCGAAGTGTATAATGATCTCCTGGTTCTGCTCATCTCACTTAGCATCAGTCCATGTAGGTCTCTCCAAGCCTCTCTGTATTCATCCTGCTGGTCATTCCTTACAGAGCAATAATATTCCATAACATTCATATACCACAATTTACCCAGCCATTCTCCAATTGATGGGCATCCATTCATTTTCCAGTTTCTAGCCACTACAAACAGGGCTGCTACAAACATTTTGGCACATACAGGTCCCCTTCCCTTTTTTAGTATCTCTTTGGGGTATAAGCCCAATAGAAACACTGTTGGATCAAAGGGTATGCACAGTTTGATAACTTTTTGGGCATAATTCCAGATCGCTCTCCAGAATGGCTGGATTCGTTCACAACTCCACCAACAATGCATCAATGTCCCCGTTTTCCCGCATCCCCTCCAACATTCATCATTGTTTTTTCCTGTCATCTTAGCCAATCTGACAGGAGTGTAGTGATATCTCAGAGTTGTCTTAATTTGCATTTCTCTGATCAATAGTGATTTGGAACACTCTTTCATGTGAGTGGTAATAGTTTCAATTTCTTCATCTGAAAATTGTCTGTTCATATCCTTTGACCATTTATCAATTGGAGAATGGCTTGATTTTTTATAAATTTGAGTCAGTTCTCTATATATTTTGGAAATGAGGCCTTTATCAGAACCTTTAATTGTAAAGATGTTTTCCCAGTTAGTTACTTCCCTACTAATCTTGTTTGCATTCGTTCTGTTTGTACAAAGGCTTTTTAATTTGATATAATCAAAATTTTCTATTTTGTGATTGGTAATGGTCTCTAGTTCATCTTTGGTCACAAATTTCTTTCTCCTCCACAAGTCTGAGAGATAAACTATCCTATGTTCCTCTAATTTATTTATAATCTCGTTCTTTATGCCTAGGTCATGGACCCATTTTGATCTTATCTTGGTATGTGGTGTTAAGTGTGGGTCCTTGCCTAATTTCTGCCATACTAATTTCCAGTTATCCCAGCAGTTTTTATCAAATAATGAAATCTTATCCCAAAATTTAGAATCTTTGGGTTTGTCAAACACTAGATTGCTATAGTTGACTATTCTGTCTTGTGAACCTAACCTTTTCCACTGATCAACTAATCTATTTCTAAGCCAATACCAGATGGTTTTGGTGACTGCTGCTTTATAATATAATTTTAGATCAGGTACAGCTAGACCACCTTCATTTGATTTTTTTTTCATTAATTCCCTTGAGATTCTCGACTTTTTATTGTTCCATATGAATTTTGTTGTTATTTTTTCTAAATCATTAAAATATTTTCTTGGAAGTCTGATTGGTATAGCACTAAATAAATAGATTAGTTTAGGGAGTATTGTCATCTTTATTATATTTGCTCGGCCTATCCAAGAGCACTTAATATTTTTCCAATTATTTAAGTCTGACTTTATTTGTGTGAAAACTTTTTTGTAATTTTGCTCATATAATTCCTGACTTTCCTTTGGTAGGTAGATTCCCAAATATTTTATGCTATCAACAGTTATTTTGAATGGAATTTCTCTTTGTATCTCTTGCTCTTGGATTTTGTTGGTGGTGTATAAGAATGCTGAGGATTTATGGGGATTTATTTTGTATCCTGCTACTTTGCTAAAATTATGAATTATTTCTAATAGCTTTTTAGTAGAATCTCTGGGGTTTTCTAGGTATACCATCATATCATCTGCAAAGAGTGATAGTTTGGTTTCCTCATTGCCTACTCTAATTCCTTTAATCTCTTTCTCGACTCTTATTGCAGAGGCCAGTGTTTCTAATACAATATTGAATAATAATGGTGATAGTGGGCAACCTTGCTTCACTCCAGATCTTACCGGGAAAGGTTCCATTTTTTCCCCATTGCATATGATGCTTACTGAAGGTTTAAAATATATGCTCCTAACTATTTTAAGGAAAAGTCCTTTTATTCCTATGCTCTCAAGTGTTTTTATTAGGAATGGCTGTTGGATTTTATCAAATGCTTTTTCTGCATCTATTGAAATGATCATATGGTTTTTGTTTGGTTGGTTGTTGATATAGTCAATTATGTTAATAGTTTTCCTAATATTGAACCAGCCCTGCATTCCTGGTATAAATCCTACTTGGTCATAGTGTATTATCCTGGGGATGATTTTCTGTAATCTTTTTGCTAATATTTTATTTAAGATTTTAGCATCAATATTCATTAGGGAGATTGGTCTATAATTTTCTTTCTCTGTTTTCAGCCTACCTGGTTTAGGTATCAGTACCATATCTGTGTCATAAAAGGAGTTTGGTAGGACTCCTTCAATCCCTACTTCTTCAAATAGTTTATTTAGCATTGGAGTTAATTGATCTTTAAATGTTTGATAGAATTCAGATGTAAATCCATCTGGTCCTGGGGTTTTTTTCTTAGGGAGTTGATTGATAGTTTGTTCTATTTCTTTTTCTGAGATAGGAGTGTTTAGGATATTTACTTCTTCCTCTGTTAGTTTAGGTAAGCTATATTTTTGGAGGTATTCTTCTATTTCATTTAAGTTGTCGAATTTATTGGCGTAAAGTTGGGCAAAGTAACTCCTAATTATTGCTCTAATTTCCTCTTCGTTAGTGGTGAGTTCTCCCTTTTCATTTTTAAGACTAACAATTTGATTTTCCTCTTTCCTTTTTTTAATCAGATTTACTAAGGGTTTGTCTATTTTGTTGGTTTTTTCATAGAACCAACTCTTAGTTTTATTAATCAATTCAATAGTTTTTTTACTTTCAATTTTATTGATCTCTCCTTTTATTTTTTGAATTTCAAGTTTAGTGTTTGATTGGGGGTTTTTAATTTGTTCCTTTTCTAGCATTTTTAGTTGCAAGCCCAATTCATTGACCTTCTCTTTCTCTATTTTATACAAATAGGCCTCTAGAGATATGAGATTTCCCCTTATTACCGCTTTGGCTGCATCCCATACATTTTGGTATGATGTCTCATTATTATCATTTTCTTGGATGAAGTTATTAATTATGTCTATAATTTGCTGTTTCACCCAATCATTCTTTAGTATGAGATTATTTAGTTTCCAATTATTTTTTGGTCTACTTTCCTGTGGCTTTTTATTGAATGTAATTTTCAATGCATCATGGTCTGAAAAGGATGCATTCACTATTTCTGCCTTACTGCATTTGAGTTTGAGGTTTTTATGTCCTAATATATGATCAATTTTTGTATAAGTTCCATGAACTGCTGAAAAGAAGGTGTACTCCTTTCTGTCCCCATTACATTTTCTCCAGAGATCTATCATATCTAATTTTTCTAGTATTCTATTTATCTCTTTGACTTCTTTCTTATTTATTTTGTGGTTTGATTTATCTAATTCTGAGAGTGCAAGGTTGAGATCTCCCACTATTATAGTTTTACTGTCTATTTCTTCTTGCAGCTCTCTTAATTTCTCTTTTAGGAATTTAGATGCTACACTACTTGGTGCATATATATTTAATATAGATACTTCTTCATTATTCATTCTACCCTTTAGCAAGATATAGTGCCCTTCCTTATCTCTTTTGATTAGATCAATTTTTGCTTTAGCTTGATCTGAGATCAGGATGGCTACCCCTGCTTTTTTGGCTTCACCTGAAGCATAGTAGATTTTGCTCCAACCTTTTACCTTTAACCTGCATGTATCACCCCGCTTCAGGTGTGTTTCCTGTATACAACATATTGTAGGATTCTGGCTTTTAATCCATTCTGCTAACCGCTTCCTCTTTATAGAGGAGTTTACCCCGTTCACATTTATGGTTAAAATGACCAATTCTGTATTACTTGCCATCTTGTTAACCCCGGTTTATGCTTTTCTCCCTTCTTACTCCCTTACCCCCTCCCTTACCCCCCTTCCCAGTATTGAGCTTGTGAGCTCCCCTTGCTTCTCACAGCCCTCCCTTTTTCAGTATCCCTCCCCCTCCTTAGAGTTCCCCCCCCCCAACTTACCCCTTTTCCTCCCAGTTACCGTATTCCCTTCCACTTAGCTTATTCCTTCCTTTTTCACTTTTCCCTTCTCACTTTTCAATGAGGTGGGAGAAGTTTCACCATAGATTGAATATGTCTAAAATTCTTCTCTTAATGCCAATTCTGAAAGCAGTAAAATACTCACTATTTTCATTCCTCTCCATTCTTTCTCTCAGATATACTAGGTTTTCTTTGCCTCTTCATGAAATGTAGTACCCCCACTTTCCCTTTTTTCTAGTACAATGTCCTTTCCACAACTAGTTTCTAGAACAAGGTATACATGTATTCTTTATACATCTTTACAGCCGAAATATAGTTCCCAAGATTAATCTTTACCTTTTTAGATTTCTCTTGAGTTCTGTGCTTGTAGATCAATTTTTGTTAAGTTCTGGCTTTTTCATCAGAAATAGATGAAATTCGCTTATTTCGTTGAATGTCCATCTTCTTCCCTGGAAAAAGATGCTCAATCTCGCTGGGTAAGTTATTTTTGGTTGCATACCAAGTTCCTTAGCCTTTCGGAATATCATATTCCAGGCCCTTCGATCCTTTAATGTGGATGCTGCCAGATCCTGGGTGATCCTTATTGTGGCTCCTTGATACTTGAATTGGGTTTTTCTAGCCGCTTGCAGTATTTTTTCCTTTGCCTGAGGGTTCTGGCATTTGGCCACTATATTCCTTGGTGTTTTGATTTTAGGATCCCTTTCAGTAGGGGATCGATGAATTCTTTCAATGTCTATTTTACCTTCTGTTTCTATGACTTCTGGGCAGTTCTCTTTGATAATTTCCTGGAAGATAGTGTTCAGGCTTTTTTTTTCATCATACTTTTCTGGAAGTCCGATGATTCTCAGGTTGTCTCTCCTGGATCTGTTTTCCAGGTCTGTTGTCTTCCCCAGAAGGTATTTCACATCCTTTTCCATTGTTTGATTTTTTTGGATTTGCTTGACTGATTCTTCTTGTCTCCTCGAGTCATTCAATTCCAATTGTTCGACCCTGATTTTCAGTGAGGTATTTTCTTCACTCACTTTTTTAAGATCTTTTTCTAATTGTCCAATTGAGTTCTTTTGTTCTGTGGAATTTTTTTCCATTTCGCCAATTTTGTTTTTTAGAGAGCTGTTTTCTGTTTCCAGTTCACTAATCCTATTTTTCAAGGATTTGGTTTCTTTATCCACTCTCTCTTTAACTGACTTCTCCAGGCTCTTTTGCCAAGCCTCCCTCTCCTTTTGCAGAGCCTCCCTCTCCTTTTCCCATTTTTCTTCTAGCTCCCTTGTGAGAGCCTTTTTAATTTCCTCCATGAGATTCATCTGTGCTGAGGGACATAAGGTCTCCTCCTTCGGGGATTCACCTGGGGACTGTTTGTTTTTAGTCTCCTCAGGGTTTGGAGTCTGCTCTTTATCTGTATAAAAGCTGTCCAGGGTTAAATTCTTTTTCAGTTTCTTGCTCATTCTGTCTATTTATCAAAGACAAACTATCAAAGAAACAGAAGGAAAAAAAAACCCCTTGAATGGAGGCTGCTTTCTTTGGGGGAGGGGCAGGGTATTCGTGAGGCACAGGTCCTACTGTGCTATGGCGCCTGCGCACTGAGATCCGAGCGCTCTGAGATCCGAGCGGGCTAAGACACTGTGGGGGAGGGGTGGCCAGGTCCCGAGAAACTCCAGCTGTTTGGGATTGTATTCTTCACCCCCGGTGTTTTTAGCTTCTCTGCTGGGCTGCTGACTTGCTCCTATAGCAAAGCTCTCACCGCAGAGACGGCTGCGATCGCGTCCTACCCCCTCTCCGCTCCACCCGGTTCTGAGCTGCTATCTGTGCTCTCGCTGAAGCTGCTGCTGCCCGCAGACTGCTTCCAAATACCGTCCCCGCCCTCGCGCAAAAACAGACCTTTCTTGACGAGTCTCAAGGATGGTTTCTCTTGGTAAGTAATTGTATGGTTTTTTTTCAGTCGAGCATTAATTCAGAGGCATGAAATGAAATGAATAGTGAGAGAAAAACACGGAGATTACACAGAAGTGTATTTCCTCTCCGCCATCTTGGCCGGAAGTCCCGCAAATAGATTTACAATCATCTTTATATATATATATATATATATATATATATATATATATATATATATATATATATATATATATATATTATATATATATATATATATATATATATATATATATATATATATATATATATCTTACTATGTCATGGAAAGGCTCATTTTATTCCACAAATTAAAAATAAAATTAACAAAATAAATATTGGGGCAGGATCCTAGTCTTTCTGGTTTCTTTAAGTTCACTTCTCTACCTGCTCCATGGTGAATGTACAAAATAAATACAAGCCAACGGTATCTGGAGAGAACTGGACAATCTTCAGGTAGGAATCTGGTGGAATTTGAACTGAACTTTGAAGGGAAAAGGAGGTAAAGATGAGGAAGGGTGTGGAGAAATAACAGTCTGATGGATGGTAACTGAGGAACAATCAGAAGTCCAGTCTGTCCAGATGGGAGACTACATGAAGGTGAATTAAGTAGGGTATAACCTTAAAAATAATGCCTAACACTCCAACTCATACACTTAACTTCAAGTGACACATTGCCTTTTTAAGAGTTCTTTTCCCCTTCAAATTTACTTTGATGTTCACTTTATGGATAAAAAAATGCTGAGGGTAGAGAAGGTCAGTGAAACAAAGAGTGATTTGCCCCTAGTCTGAACTCCCTAGAGCTGATCTTGGTAAATGATTTTTCCCTAAAGGCCTTTGAGTGACTAGTCTTATTATCTTCATTTTAGCGAGGAAAAAATTGAAGAGTGTTGGAATAATTGGTTGAAGATCAAAATAGCATAGGTCTGACCTCATCTCTCAATAAACTCTATGGCTTCCTATCACCTCTAGGATCAAATACAAAATTCAAAGGCCTTCATAAACTAGCCCTTCCTCCTTTCTCAGCCTTGTTATACCTCACTTCCCCCATGTGATCCTCCCATGTGTTCATCCATCCAGTGACACTGGCCTCATAAATGTTCCACAAACAAGATACTTCATCTCTCAGCTCCAGACATTGTCTCTAGCTATTTTCCATGCCTGAAATCCTTTCCTTTTTTTTTTTTTTTAATCTCCACTTACTGACTTCCCTAGCTTCCCTCAAGTCCCAGATAAAAAAAATTCAAATAGAGGAAACTTTCTCAAATCCCTTTAATCTGTGTCTCCCCTCTACTGATTCCAATCTCTCTGGTATATTTCTTGTCTGTGTGGTTTCTTGCATGATGTTTCTCCTGTTAGATTGTGAGCTGTTTGAAATCAAGGGCCATCTTCTACCTTTCTTACCAGTTCTTAGAGCAGTGCCTCATACATAGTCGGCCCTTAAAAATATTTATTGTCTGGTCTGAGTTCTAGCCTGAGAATATGTTGGCTTGGAAACTTTCAAGCCTCCAATAAGATGTCTAGCCAATCATGTATCTACCCCAATAGATCTCTGGTCTCTATAACATTATACAAGTGAGTAAGAGCTCATTCCAAGGGGGCCAACTAGTGTTTATTTACGACTTTTCCTTCTGAGAAATTGAAGTAAATTTCCACAGCATAATAATAGCTGTGCTCAAGGTTTGCTAAGCACAATGTGTGTGTGTATGTGAGTGTGTCTGTGTATTTGTGTCTGTGTATACACATAAATTCATTCTGCTCAACAACTACCTGAGGTAGATGACATTAAGTGTCTATTATGTGCCAGGAACTGTATAGGATGAGGGAAATGAATTTAAGAAAACTTAAGTCACTTGCCCAGGCCCATACAACTAAATAAGTGTCTGAGATAGAATTTGAATCTAGATTTTCCTCACTCTAACTGCTATATTCTAGCCCTGGACCACCTAGTACCCTCTCTCTATTTCTGACCTTTGCCATAAATTTAAAGAGAAAAAGGCCAGTGTTAGTATAAATTATACTGATTCGTATTTAGTCACTTTATAGAATCTGACCAAAGTTTCAGTTCTCTTGGAATACTGCTTTGGATGGACTCAGTATCAGGGTATGAGTCAATTTATGGCAGTCAGAATGTTGCACACTGACAGAAATTTGCCTACTGGGAAAATTTGCAAAGCAGGTGCAGTTTGTCTCTAGCGTCTTCCTAGTTTTTGAAATTTGGAGATCCTAGTCTCTCCAATCCAGTCAGTGCCCCCAGATTATCCATTGGTCATCCAAAGCCAACCTAATCTTTCCAAAATTGAATTATCCCTTCCTCTCCTCATTTTTAAATTAGGTAATAATATGACATCCTCTAGAAGGTAGGATTCTATTTGGGACTTCAAGGAAGCCAGGCTGAATAGAAAGATGGAAAATATTCTAAGGAGAGGGGACAGCCAAATAAAATACCCAGAGATGGAGATGGGAAGATGTGTATTCAAATTCTTCCTCAAACACTACCTATATGATCTGAGCAAGTCACTTAATTTCTATCTCAGTTTCCTCAGCTGTAAGATGGGAGTAAAAATGGTACCTACCTCTCAAAGTTGTTATGGGGGGTCTCATGAGACAGTATTTGCAAAGAAGTTTGCTAACCTTAAAGCACTGTATTATTACAGGGGATGGTTTGTAACCCCTCATCACCATGCTTGCCTTTCTCTGGATGTGTTTCAACTCGTTATTAGGGTCATTCACCTCTCTTGTTCCATTAAATACAAAAATCCTGAGAGTTAAGCTCTGGGATTTGATGGTTCCTGAACAAACAACAAAAACACCATATTGCTAAAAAAAAAAAAATTAGATAGTTCATTCTTATTTTAGACCCTTATCAAATATTCAATTCAGGAACCTCAGTCTCCTTTGTATTAACTACTAATATCCTTATGGATCAAAGAATTGTTTCTTATGTCATCTAGGCTGCTAGAGTTACTTGAGATATTATCAGCTCTGGCAAGGGAAAAATCAAAATCCTCTAGGCCTCTGGCTAAGATCAAATGTTCTTCCTTGTACCTGGGGATTCCATTCGTCTCGACAAGGGGATGAACTCGATGATCTAATAGGAGGGACGAGTTCTTTCAGACTGGTTTGTTTGAATCATGTTTGTTTTAAGATGTATCTACCTGTCATTGTGACATATGCCAGTACATATCTGCTGATGCAATCTATTTTTTTTGTTAAAACAATAAAACTTTGAGGTTGACCTTTGTCCTCACTAACATGAAACTCTCCTGGTAACTTTTTTATCCCCTGCTCTTGAAGAGAAATGGCAAAATTGTGCTGGTTGCTACCTACCCTCATAACTTTATATTATCTCCTTACCTGAAAAATAAGGGGATTGGATTAATCTCCATGGTACCCCTCACTTCACCCTCAGCCCTAAGAATCCCTAAATCCATAACACAATGAGGTTGTGTCTTCTCTGCAGGATGGAAATAGAAATGGGCCAGAAGCCATACATGGCATATGCTAATTAATGAGAAACTGTCTTCACAAATCAGTTGGGGGTATTCCAATGAAATAAGGACTGGAGACATCCCAGGTCAGAATGACATTCACTTATTCATTTGGAACAGTGATCAAGGTTAACCCTTCAGGTGCAATTATCCAAAGGAAGTGTTTCTGGATGGATCAGGGGAACTGCCATCTTAGGACTTTGGGCTATTGGGGACTATTCTACAGTTTAAGACAAAATAAAAAGAATTGTATAACTTTGGAACACAGATTTATTTTTGGATTTTCTATAAAATAAATTATTGGTATCTACTTGCTAAGAAACATCAATTAATACTAAGCTTCTCTCTCTTGGAAATATCACAAAATCAAATATTATTCTCAGTTAATATGATCTACTATGTGCAGAGAATATAGCTGTGGGAACACATAAATCCAATCCAACAATTATTTTAAAGCCCTTACAGCAATGGATAAGAGGCAGTTAGTTGGCAAAGTGGAAAGTGGGCTAGATTTGGAATCAGGAAGACTCATCTTTGTAAGTTCAAACCTTCCCTCAAATACTTACTAACTGTGTGGCCTTGAGCAAGTCACTTTACACTGACTGCCTCAGTTTCCTCAAGTGTAAGATGAGCTAGAGAAGGAAATGGTGAACCACTTCAGTAAATTTGCCAAGAAAATCCCAAATGGGAATATTAAGAGTTGGATACAGTTGAACAAAAAAAGCACTATATAAGGCAAGAAGCAAAGTAGAGTAATGGTTAGAGAGCTAACCTCGAGGATAATGACAACCTGACTTCAAGTGCCGTCTGGCTTGGAATCCAGGGGAATTTACTTAAGTTCTCAAAGCCCCGGGAAATTCTATAATATTATTAGTTGCACAGAAGATAAAGATATATGTTAATGAAAGCAATTCCCCATGCCAGTGAAATTTCAGGTCTGCTTTATATACAATCAATTCATTGTGGATAAAAAGACAAAAATAAATCCTCTTGTTTGTTCTAGCCAGTGATGTACCTAAGCCCTTCTGCCAATGGATCTGGGCATAGTAATACTTCTTTGGGCTCTCCCTCCACTTGAAGGCAGAGGGGCGGAGGGGGGGATGGCTACTTTGATTTGAGATATTCTGAGTGTTAGCCCTCCCAAACTAAAGCTCGCAAGCTCCCACAAATGTTTTTGCCTTTCAATAGTCAAAGGACACAAGCAGCTCAAAGCCAAAGAGTAGCAAGATTTACAACAGAACATTCTTCCCCTAACTTAGTGCGGACCTTCTTGCAAACATATACACCATCAATGGTGAGAGTGAGCAAGTACAGAGATTGAACATGACGGGCCCACACAAAGGGAGCATGTATGGATGGGCAATTTACATGCTTCAGGGCTCTTGATGTTCTTTCATGACATCCCCGAGCTGTCTTAGTTAGGCAAGTTACTGGGCTCAACTTTCCAAGTCTGTTTTTTTCTTTTTCTTTTTTCAGGGTACATTGTCCTTTGATAAATTGTAGCTTTCAGCTTCTGGATCAGCAGATAGTCTTGGCTGAAACCTAATTACTCATTCTAAGAAAGGTTCTGAGCTTATCTGAGGACCAATAGGAAGCCTGCCCAGATTTGCTTCCTCAGAGCCTCAGTCCGGAGCTCTGCCATCTTCAAATGTCACAGTCTCTTTCCCAGGCACCATGCCCACAGATTGCTCTCTGATATTGGTTGATTCTCCCATTTTAAAATCTAGATCTATCCTGTTTGTTCATGTAAGTGAGGTACAATCTTTGAAGAGGGACAACTCCATGGCATCTGTCAGTTCTCTGATATTATCTGACTCTTTCACTGGGCTAGTACAATTTTAAGCTACAAATGTACCACTTCAAATCTAACCCCATTTACAGAATCATTGCTCCATCTAAAAGCTTGTTAATCCACACTTTCCTTAAGAACAACCCAGAAATATACTGGACCAAAACCAATTTTTTTTTCTGGTTTCCATCCCCCCTTATTTAAAATGTAAGCTCTTTAAGAAAAGTAGAATAATTCTGAAAGGAATATGTCATGAATCTTTATCATTTGCAGCTTCTCTCTGTGTCTCTGTCTCTCTATCTCTGATTCTCTTTTCTCTGTCTGAATCTGTCTCTTTCTCTGTCTCTCAGTCACTGTCTCTGTGTCTATTTCTGTCTCTGCTTCTCCTTCTGTCTCTGTCTCTTTCTGCCTCTCCCCATCCCTCCGCTTTCTCCTCTTAGTTACTCTGCCTCTGTGTCTAACATAACTGCCCTAATAGCCAACATCTCATTGTGTAGATGCCCAGAAAGAAGAGAAGATGCCAGCTGCCTTCTGAATCTCACAAGCCCTAGTTCCAAAGGAAAGAAGACATAGACAGGAGACAGCCCCATTCTAGGCATTGACTTTCCTAGGAGATTATGTGCTCATGGGGTCTGAGAGATAAGTTCTGACTCAACAGCCAATTAAAAGTATCTTGATGGTGACAGGAAACAATCAGAGAATATCTGTTCCTGCTCTGATGTGAAGGGGAACCCTTCCAAGCTTCATCACCCAAGGAGATGCTGCATTAGTTAAGATAAAAACCTAGAAAATAAAAATAAGAGTTATGCATATTTAACATGTATTGGCCAACCTGCCTTCTGGAGCAAGGGGTGGGGGGAAGAAAGGAAAAAGTTGGAACAAAAGGATTTGCAACTGTCAATGCTGAAAATTTGCCCATGCCTATATCTTGTAAATAAAAAGCTATAATAAAAAAAATAAGAGTATGCATTATAACCTAGGTCATTCTACCCATTCCCAGTTCCAACCCTTGAGGCTACCTTCCTCCTACCCACCTCCCTCATGTGAGCATCCTATTCTTTGCCAATCAATCTTTCAGTTATAGCAGGAGAGAAGGAAAGAGCCAATTCAGAAGTAGTGTTTATATTATTTTTCATTTATGAAAGACAATGAGAATTTCCATAACATAGTTAAATAAAAAATATGACTGCACATGAAACAGTAAATCTATTATGTACAATTTACTTTTCCTTTTAAATATATAATAGTTATCATGTAAATTTCTTTTTCCCCTTTTTTCTTTCCCCTGCCCTAGAGATGGTACAAATATATAAATATATGTGAAATTATTCTCTACATATTCCTATTTATCAGTTCTTCAATAGGCTTGCTATATTCCAGTCAAAGTGGAACAGGATACAGGCACTTTATAACATACTGTCTCTACACTGGGATTCGAGGCGGCTCTGAGCTTTCCAATATTCTTATAATCATATGCTATATTTCAGATCTCCAGCCCTGTGGTGCATTTGTCTGTCTCAAGCATCTCTCTGTCCTTAAAGTCTCCCTTCATAGCGGCCCACAGATGTTTAAAGGCCCTGGGAGTGATGTCACTTGGGACCAAATGGTAAGAGGGCTGGTGAAGTTGATCCTAGTCACCATTGTCCCTAAGCTCCTCATTCCACTCACTCTCACAGGTTTTCAATAGAGCTCCTAGTTGTTTAACCGAGTTGTTAGCAGCTCACTAACTTAATCTTCTTTCACATTTCATTCAACCAAAAGAAGCAAGGTCTAAAACTTCCATCATGAAGTACCTCTACCTCCTGCTCCAGCTTCTACTCTTTTTCCTCATTCACACCTTTCTTCCTGTTTCTTCTACAGACAGAATGGGAGAGAGAGGGGAAGCAGCAAATGTGGAGATGAACAACCTCATCTGACTAGCAGCTATACTGGATGATAAATAGCTAATACAAAGGAATAACAGATAGGCTGGATGGGGAGGGAGAGGTTAAGAGAAAGGAAGATAGAAAGAAGATGGAAAGCAAGACCTGAATTCTATTCTGATTCAGCCTTTGGGACTTCAGCTATGAAACATATAACATAAAATGGTTCATAAAATATGTCCCCAGGTGATCTCTTTAACTGCTGAACCAGGAATGAGGTCCTAGTTTCAATATTCTATGAAATATAAAACCTACTCAGGGTTCTGAACTCCCTCTTCCCCATTATACTCGGGTGGCATTTTAATCAGATTCATCAAAACAATGAAAAATGAACTCATGTAAACAAATTAAAATTAACAAAATACCTCAGTGAACAAGGAAAGATCCATGGGACAAGGGTAGAAGGCTTTAGAGAAGCAATTTTTTTTTTCTTGGGAGGGCATTTGAGAAATTTCTTAAGTCTCAATTGTACTACTGAAAGACAAAGAGTAGGCTACCTCTGCTCCCCTTTCATCAGGATGTTGGGATTTTGTCTATCCCAGTCTCCTCCAACTGTTTCCCCTCTCTCGGTTCAGCCCATCTTTCAGAAACCCCAACTCCTCACTGTCAGATCTCTTACCCTCTCTAAACACCCCATCTCCTCCTCCTTAGTCTATAACATTATCCTCTCCCTTAGGGAGTTATTGAATTCCTTCCCGGAAGCTTTTGGGTGGAGCTACATTAGAGCTGGGGTTTGGCAGATCTCTGAATCCTGAAAGCCTGGGGGGCTCAGTGAATATCTTACAATCCTAGATCTAAAGGGGGAGGAATATGAAATCATCGAGGGCAATGATCTTATTTTACACGAGGAAACCAGAACCTAGAAAGGGTACGGGATTCATCCAATGTTACCCACAGAGGACAAGAGCTAGGATTTTAACTCTTGCTCTTTGTCCCCATCTCTTTCTATGATATTATAGAAATGATGACGAGGAGGAAATTAATGAATAAATAAATGAAAAGATATCTATTAAACACTTGCTCAAGTATTTTGTTAAGTTTGGAGGATACAAATAAAAAAATAAAGAAAGTCCCTGACCTCGAATTTACTTTCCAATGGGGAAGACAATACATATGGGGTAGTGTTGATCAGGGAAGACTATTTTTGATTTGGAAAATTACTGGGATAGACAATAGAGTCATAGAGCACACCTCTCCAAGAGCAAAGACAGAAATGATTATAATTCCAAAATTGAAAGGAGAAGGGATAGAAAGAAAGGTATCAAAGATTCCTCACCTTAAGGTAGAATGAAAGATTAGATGACAGTTAGGTGGTATAGTGAATAGAGCCCCAGGTCTTGTGTTAGGACAAGGTAAGTTCAAATCTAGCCTTAGATACTTACTAGCTATGTGATCCTGAGCAAGTCACTTAACCTCAGTTTCCCCATTTGTAAAATGGGGATAATAATAATACCTACTCTCAGGTAAGTGTAAGAATCAAATGCAATAAAAATTATAAAGTACCTAGCACATGCTAAGCTCTATATAAATATTATTTTATTATTGTTGTTGTTACTAAGATGCTATAATCTCCTAGTACAGATCTGCAAAGTAGCTAATCTTCCAGAAAGCCACGGTCCTTACTTGGCTTGAATCCTAGAACAATTCCTCAGAACTTGGTAGTAAGGAAAGCAGAATGACATGTAGAAAAGCATAGAGATGGGAACTAAGTCATTTTATAGCCAAATATTCTTCTGGAAAACTTGATTTTATTTTATTTCCCAAGGTTCAGCTAGCTTCTTTTGCTTAATAAGGATAGTCCCAAACCCATTCGAGTCCATCTCAATTCCACTCTTCTCTCCACAGCATGTGATACTGGAATCTGGAGGACTCTTCTTCTTCTTCACTGCATTCTATTATGGCACACACACACACACACACACACACACACACACACACACACACACAAACATAAACACACAAACACTACTGCCTTAGGGTTGGTCAGTGAATATGATCAAGCAACTGCTAGTATAATATTACCTGATATCTCAGGAACTTTCCACGATCTCATCCTGGTGGTCCTCAGTGTTTCATGCCTTTGTTTCTCTCTCCACCTCCTCCCACCCCCACCACTTATATTCTTTCTTACAAACCTTCCCCATCCCTTACCAATTCACAAATCTAACCCCTATACCAGTTTAATCTTAGTACCCAACACTGACTCTCAAAGTTTGAAAAGCAGAGAACTGGTGTTTCTCAAGGATCTTCTAGGAAATTCGTGGGTCAGTCCAAAGTATAAAACATAAACATGTTTTATTTTGATTTTTTAAATTGTGTTTTTCCACTATAAATTTGAGTTTTCATTAAAAATCACAAAACCAAACTTTAAAAAGTCAGCGGTTCTATTTAATCAGGCAGAAAAGGTTTATTTTGTTTTATTTTGTGTTAGTACTGTGTCCCTTTATGTTTCCTAATGGTCAGCAGACAGAGAGAGGTAGAAAATGACCTGCTATATCTAGAAGTTTCCCTAATACTTAACACAATGTTTGCTATACAAATTAATGATTTTTATTGACTTCTTGAATGGATTGAGAAGAGATAATTTGACGACTTTAGAACTAGAACCCCAGACTAGAAAAGAAGCCCTTTCCTAGGAAACATTTGTTTTCCCTCTAGCAACTAACAGCAGCATTTCCCCACAGCTCTGTCTCCCATTACTCTAGGTTTTAGTAAACAAGGAATTGAGACTTTTCCTGCCCACCCTGAGTATCTGAACACTCATAACTTATAGCAGGCCCTTCTCCCCCATAAATTTTTTTATGATGGGTTGGGTGGGTTTGACTGTCCAAATGGAAATTAGCGAAAGTATTCTAATCTGGGACAGATGTTATAAATGGACAGTGAACTGAACTCAAGGACAGTGGGTTGGATTGTCTATTGGAAATTTGCAAAGCTTCCTTGATGACCCCAAACTTTTCCCTGAAACAAAGGCCCACCTTTTTGATATTAATATTCTACTGGACTTTATCAGAAGGCAGTGGGTCCTGGAACACAAATGGAGAATTAAAATTCTCTAAAGAATTAAAAATTAATCCTATCAGAGGACAATTAAAAGGCCTATGATATATATATATGAACAGTTGTAAGCTATAACCAATGAAGAACTTAAAAAGGAAAATGAAAGTAAAAGGTTATTAGGAAATTCATGATAAGAAGAAAAGAGGGCTGGTCATATGTCTAGGAGTAAGGATGACAAATGAACAGCTCAAGGACTTCTTTGGTATCTTTTGGATATTGGAAGAAACATATATTTCTAGAAAGTTGTGATTAATTCACAAGAAAATCCATGTAAGAATTGGCCAAGATAGGAAAGCAAGAAGGGGTTGGGTTATGATGGATTTCACTGAAGTGAGCATCTATATTAATATGTTTATAAATCTATCTGAATTTTTTTTACTAGATAGACTTCAATGTTGATATCCTTCAAGAGGTCACATTTTTAAAACTTTTAATGGTTACAAATCACTTTCCTTACAAAAACCCTGTGAGTCTAGGATTATGATCATCTCCACTTTTTAGATAAAGAGTTTTAATAAGTAGTTCAAGCTAGAGAAGAAAGCAGAAATGTTTAATGTTCTTGGTCATATTGATAGTTATATAGAAGAGTCAGAACTTGAATTCATGTTTACTAACTCGAAGGCCAACACTCAATCTATTGTTATGGTTCAGTCATTTTTCAGTTGTGGCTGACTCTTCCTGACCCCATTTGAGGTTTCCTTAGCAAAGATACAGGAATAGTTTGCCAGTTCCTTCTCCAGCTCATTTTACAGATGAGGAAACTGAGGCAAACAGGATTAAGTGACTTGCTCAGGCTCATAGAGCTAGTAGGTGTCTGAATAGAACTCAGGAAAATGAGTCTTCATAACTCCAGGCCCAGCGCTCTATCCACTGTGTCTCCTAGTTACCTACTCTACCACATTATCTTTTCTTCATATTTTTTCACATTTTTTCATATTTTTTTCATATTTCTATGAATCTCTCTTTGTTTCTATTTCTGTCTAGCACACACACACACACACACACACACTCACATACATTTTAGCTTTCTCAAAGCAAGCTTGGAACTTTAGGCAACCTAAGGGTGTTATAGTCATGTCTTTCTTTGCTGCCATCTACTCAAGCCCAAGTTGTGTTTCCCATTATTGTTCAGGAACCAGTGACTGGTGCCCCCCATCTCCAGTTCCATTTAAACATTTAATATAAGATTATCTTTTACAAAGGATATTTATTTCACAGATATAGTAAGATTAAACTACAAACATTGTTTTGGAGTACATATTCTTCTCTAAATCCACTTCAACCTCTGGGGAAAGAGATTTAAAATTGGCATTGGTCCCTCTAGCTTTGTGTCCAAATGCAGTATCAATGCCAGATAAGTTCTTAGATTGGCTGTCCTTGGCTTGGAATATCAAAGGTCCTTACTTTGCTTAGTGGAGGATCAATGCAGTACTGACATATGACTTTCTATGGCCTAATCTTTTGAAAATCCCAAGGTCAAATATTCCAATCTCCCCCCCTTAAAGGCTAAGAGAAAAAATTCAAGTACTGAGATCCATTTTTGGTGTCTACTGTGGCCTTAGAAGCCTTGTGACTTCTCTTCTCTTACAGTTTGGTCTCTCACTGTGAGCAAAAGAATCATTTGATGAAAAATGATGACTGAAACAGACCCGGGACTCTTGGAAGACAACAACATTTCTGGCTACATAGGCAACCAAAAAAAAAAAAAAAAAAAAAGCATCTTCTAACCATGTGATTAGCCAGCCAGAATCATTTATAAAATGTCTACAGATGTTCCACAGTCTGGACAAGGACACAAAGCAAACTCCCTAGCTTCTCCAGAGGTATATGTCAGACTCTCACTATTCTATCTATTTATCTATCTATTCTCTATCTATTTGACTGACTTTCTAGCTATCTTCTATCTATATAGTATATCTATATATATATATGCATATTTAGTGTGAATACAATATATAGTACATCGTCTACATAGTATATATATACTATATATAACATATATACATATAAAAATGTGTATATTTGTATGTTTACATATACAGATATGTGTATGAATGTATGCAAATACACATCCATATATACATACGTACAATATATGTATGTGTATCTTTGTTAAGAAAAACCCAAGTGGGGAAGTGCTGTAGTTGTTTAGTTGTGAATGATTCTTTGTGACCCCTCCTCACATTTGGGGTTTTCTTGGCAAAGATACTAGAATGGTTTCCCATTTCCTTTTCCAGCTCATTTTACATTTGAGGAAACTGAGGCAGACAGGATTAAGTGACTTGCCCAGGGTCACATAATTAGTAAGTTTTGAATTCAGGAAGATGAGTTTTCCTGACTCCATATGTATATGTATGTATGTATATAAAAATAGAATATATATTCCAACCATCTGTTTTTAGGCTCAGAAAAGTTATATGGCCTAACCAAGATCACACAGAAAGCAAAGAGAAGAATAGGGATTTGAATTCAAGCCTTCTACTCTAAAGCCATTGTTTGTTTTCTTTCATTGTCATTCACATACTTTCTTTAGCTAATTTATTTTTCATTTCAGACTTTTTGTCCTCCTTGAATACAGTTCTATGTTTCATGTTTTGTTTTGTTTTTTAAGATATGTATTATATTTGGTAGACCACAATTTGGAATTTCTGGGATTTTTGTAATTCACAAGCCCACTTTGGGTCAAGCTCTCTCAGAGCAATAATGAAAAGGTAAACAAGAGTTTGTTTTATTTCTCTTTCTGTATGACTGTTACCCAGTAGTACTCTTAGACATGACTTAAAAAGCAAAATTTACCTTGCTTTTTCAATCACTGTGGATGAGGGAGAGAGAGAAAGAAAAGGGAGGGAAGAGAAAGAGAAAGGCAGAGAGACAAAGACAGAGACAGAAAGAAACAGAGACAGAGAGACAGAAAAAGAAACAAAGAGAAACACAGAGAGACAGACATAGAGGGGGATGGAGACAGAGAGAAAAAAACAGGGAAGGACAAAGACAGAGATAAAAAGAAACACAGAAAGACACAAAGAGAAACAGACACTCAGAGAGACAAAGACAAAAACACACAGAGAAAAAAGCAAATATGCTATTTTTCAGTCAAAATTAAATACAGTTGAAGCTGTCACGGATCTCTCACCCTTTTTCTCTGTAACCTGCAGATAGAAGCAGGAAGGCATTCTCATTCTGTTAACCAGCTTTGGCTTCTCTTCCTCCATGGGGAAGTCCACAGAGAAAACTGGGCTAACCCAAGCTCCAACTGTAGCCAGAGGTTAGGCTGACCCAACAAATCTGAGACCAAACAATATCTTAAAAGGTTAAGGAGAGGCCAAAGAGAGGGCCTTTGTTCCAGTCCTCAGCATATTAGTGTACCACATTTTTGGGCCAGGCGCCTTTCTGAATGTGGGAGCTTTGGGATTCTAATCACTCAAAGGGAATGAGTTATTCTTGTTATCAATAGGGGAACAGTTGCCATTCAAGCTAGAGAAGAAAGCAGATCTACTGCAGGGCATGAAATTCAATTTTCCAGGTAGCAGCAAGTAATTGATACCACGAGGTGACCTCTGCCCAAGGCAGATCATTTCGAACTATAGAAAATAGCAGTGGGGCCAGCTCTACTGTGTGACCCTCAAAAACTAAGCTTTAAAAATAACAAAAGCAAATGACTTTTCCCTCTCCTATAAATGCTAACTGTTGTAGTTACCTTTGTTCCTTTTGGCCTTTCTTCCAATTCAGAAAAACCTAATCACTTTTATGGATTTTTATGGGAATTCACCCACCTGAGACAGAGAGTAGGAAACCAGTACAGACTAATCAACTGGCTCTGTGGGTCAAAGGGTTTGGCCTGTCGTCTAAAGCCTCTCTGAAAATACCAACAAGCAAACCAGACAGTACTTTAAGGAAATTAAAATACCAGTCCAATGAACTGAAAAGACATAACGATGGCACCTTGTCTCACTTCCCCATCCACAAGATTCCATAGTCTTCTTCCTATAGCAACCCTCCTCCTCCTGATGCTGATTTCCTCAGGCTCTTCAAGAAAAAGGACTTGATTCTCTTCTTTGTGATAATCACCTATTTCTAGGGAGGACTGACTAAATCCAAAGATGGAAAGTCCTCTATGCTGGCACTACCATCCCTTTCCCTCATTCACCTGAATTTGCCCCAGACACAATTTCTAATTGTGGCTTAATACAATGGAAAGATCGCTGATATTGGAATAAGAGTACCAGGGTTCAAATCTTTTCTTTGATTTGTGTGTGTGTGTGTGTTGTGTGTGTGTGTGTGTGTGTGTGTGTGTGTGTCTGTGTGTGTGTGTAACTTAAGTCTCAGTTTTCTTCCTCTATAAAACAATTCTTTTGGACTAGGTGATTTCTGGGGTTTCTTCCAGCTCCTTTTAGAGCTGATCCTCTGAGAAGGTCATACCTTGTCACCTTAGCAATAGGATTATTCCTATTCCCTAAAAATAGGAATTCCCTAAAATGGGAATCATGATATTAACACTACTTATTTTATAAAGTTATTGTAAGGTGATCAGTTGTCCTTCATTCTCAAAGAAGATCATGACATTAAGGAGGTGATATCATGACATACAAATAAGTTAGATTTTTGTGAAGGAGGGCTGTGCAAGATCTCCTGACTCACTTTCCCCTAGAGGGCCATCTGAGTTATTGTAAGGAATTGACCTATTTTTAAATAGGCAAGAAATGCACCACATCCCAAGGGATGTCTTATCTATTTCTTCTGAAGATTCAGAATTGACTTTTCTATAGCATCTACCAATCAGTATAAATTCAAAAATGTTTCAACTTTAGGACTTCCTTTAGGTAAAAGATCAGAATTGCAAATATGGGCCATTGGGAAGAATTGTGGGCATGTCATTGGGAATTGTTCAGAAATTAAATCATTCTGGATATTCACACCAGGTCCTATTATTCATTCACTGCTCGATACTGAGTTAGTGCTATCTCCCAAATTAGGATTATTGAAGTTCATAGTTCCTTCCATTTCTCAAACTATAAGCAAGAAGAATTTTTTAAAAATTAAATATAGCTATTTCAACCATAAATTACATGACTGCAGAAAAAGTCAATTTAGATTTTAATCAGATTTTTCTTTCCAATTTTAATTAAAGTACTTGACATAGAAAAACAACTATTAGAAAAACTGACTGTAAGAAAAGTAAGGAGAAAAATGAATTACAAAAAAAAATAGATCCCCAAAACTATAAAGATTCATGGCATCTGTAGAGGTAGAACAGAAAAATTCAAACAGAAAAATGAATATTATAATGTATGGTAATATTTCCCTTTTGAGACATATAGAAAAAATGTATGTGACATGTTTTCCCCTTTTGTATGCTGACATGAGCAAAAAAACTACAGTGCATAGCTTAGTTTCTTTCAATTTTCTTCCTTAGTTTAAAATCTGGTGCATGCAAGTCTGAGTTTTTTTTCCCCCCAAATAACAGGGTATAACCTAACTATTAACTTCTGGCTGGAACAACTAGCCTTGTTTCTATAACAATCAATCAACAAAATAAATGTCTATCAATTGGGGAATGGCTAAAAAAATTATAGTCCATGAATGTAATGAAATGTTACTACATATAAGAAAAGACAAACATGATTAACGCAGAGAAGTCTGAAACAACTTACATGAACTGATGCAGAGTAAAATAAGCAGAGCCAAGAAAACAACATGCGTAATGACTACAGTAATGAAAATGGAAAGAACATAACCACAAAACAATCAAAAATAACATTACAAGGAAGAATAGCACCGAAGAAGAGATATAAGAATACATTTCTCTTCCCCCCACACTCTTTTGAAGAGTTATTCCATAGGTACATTTGCATTCCACAGTTATCATTTTATATATTTTCAGATAATTTTTATTCTTAGAGAATTATTAAAGCTAATGATGAGTTTTACTAATCATGTTCTTCTCCCCCTCCCGCATATACACTTTAATTATATTTTCAGGTAATCTTTCGGGAAAGAGAAAGAGAGGAGTACTGGGGGGAAAATGCTGATGTAACAACTAAATATATCCACAAAAATTTATTTCAAAAATAAAATACAAAAAAAAAACCCCACAATCAGTCAACAAGGACTTAGAATCAGAGAGTCCAGGTTCAAATATCACCTTTGCCACTTATTATTATGAGATCTTTGGCAAATCATTTACCCTTTCTGAATCTCAATTTTCTCACTCATGAAATAGGAGAGTTGGTTTAAATGGCTTTTTATATAATAATTATATATTATACATATATGTCATATGTTATATATTATATTAATTTATATTATATATCATGCATTGTTATATTGTTGTTATTATATTACAGACATTATTACCATATATAACATATTGCTACATTATATTATTGTATTATATTATATTGTTAAATTATATTATATAAGTCCCTTCTAGCTCTTTATCTATGAACTATGATATCTTTATTAAGCATCTACTAAGTTTCCACTCTGATATAGGCTCTCTGGAGGCCACAAAAACAATATAAGATATGATTCATGCCTTCAAGCACCTTCCATCTTACCAGAGAGATGCTCCACAACTATCAGGGAACCATCATTATGGTAGATAGAGAGATAGAGATGGATCTAGAGATAGAAAGATGGATGGAGACACCATTAGAGAATGAGATAGAAAACTAGATGACAGATAGAAAGAAATTGAAAGAGATGTAGAGAGAGTGAGAATTATTAAGGCTAATCATTATGTCAACAACTATCAAAAACTAAGACCGTCCCTATCTACAAGGAGCTAACATTAATTGGGGAAGGCAACAAATAAAAGGGAGCTCAGCAAGAGGAGTTCTCATAGAGAGCTAAGATGACTGGTGAGGAGATAGAGGAACCTGAAGAATGAATGAAGTGAGAATAACCCAAACCTCTCATGAATGGTTCTAACTACAAGTACAATAGAAGAAGATAAGAGAGAACCTGAATATTTAAAATCAGTCGATGAAGAAGGTAAAGCTAAAGGTTTGCCTAGGAAGATTAGTAGGATTTTGAAAAGCAGATGAATAACTGAGGAAGAAGGGCAACTAAGGGATGGGAATAACATGATTCAAAAAAAGATATATTGAAACAAACCCAACGGGAAAAAAAAAAAAGGTTTATGTGGTAGGATAGAGTAGAATAATGTTGAACAGATAGGGTGGTCAGGTTGGTTGTGGTGGGGAATCATTTTAGTTCTTGAGAGACTAGAAATAGGCAAACCATGGAAGAGTTTGTGGCAATAATCTGTAAGGGAGATTATGGACTAGACTAGGATGATAATAGTTGTATAAATAGAGAGAAAGGAAAAAATTAAAGACATTTCAATAGAGTGAAACTTGATGATAGACCTATATAGATGTAACATGCCTGGGACATGCAGAAATTGCCTCCAATGTCATCTCCTTACATGTAGAATATAGGAAACCGATCTTATGGGAGAACCATGATGATAAATGGGCCTTGGAGAGACTTTAGGGTATGTGTAAATATTCAGTAACTGGTTCTAGTATGATAACCATATGGTTAGGAAAAGCCTTTTTAATTGACTGTATAGTTAAGGCTGAAGGTGCCTCCAAAAAGAAATTGGCAATCTTTGTGACAGCAGGTGTGCAAATGCACAGTGTACCTGTCCTGGAGTCAGGAAAACTCATCTTCCTGAGTTCAAATCAGGCCTCGTATGACCCTTCTCAGCAAGTCACTTAATCTTGTTTGCCTCAGTTCCTCATCTGTAAAAATAAGCTAAAAAAGAAAATGGCAAAGCACTCCAATTTCTCTGCCAAGGAAACCCCAAATGGAGTTTCGAAGAATCAGACTCAATTCAACAACATTTTTTTCTTTCCTACATTTGGTTCAGCTTCTTAATTTTGGCTCTTCTCTTTCACTCCTTTGCTGATAGCATCAGGTGAGAAAATATGCTATAAAAGGGAAAGGCCCTATGGATCTGGAGTTACAGCTTAATAGGGAATTCCCAGTTTGAAAAGTATATCTATCCATTGATTGGACAACTGCCGGCATTCTACAGTGTTTAAGAATTGCCTGAGGCACTGAGTTTTTAAGTGACCTGCTTGGCTGTCACTTGGATAGGGTGTGATAGGACAAAACTGTCCCTGAAACCTGATTGATTGACCCCCAACTTTCCTGATCCAGCAGCTCATAGCTATCTAGTGAAGGAGTTGGAAAATACACTGCTGATATGGCCAATTTGTTTTTGCACCTACAAGCTAAGAATGTTTTTTACATTTTCAAAAAAGGTTGTTTTTTTTTTTTTTTTTTTACTTTAAAATGTAAAAAAAATTTCCTCAGTTTGCTGTCTGTACAAAAACAGGCTGCTGGCCAGATTTGGTCAGCTGCCAAATAGCAGTCTGCACACAGGAGATTCAGGGGCAGAAAAATTCCCAGCCATATGTATGTCTTGGGAAAATAACTGGGAAGTGACTAAGACTCCAAGTCATCATTCCCTGATGACCTAGTGACCAGATATTTTAGAAACTGGAAAGGAGGAGGTTAGAGGAGCTAAGTATCACTGTGCTTGGTTTCATCATTATCTATATATTCTTGTTTTGTTAGAGCCTCCTCTAAATGATCAATGACTTGCTTGTGCCTATGTCCCAACATTGAACATGAACTAATAAAAATGAGCAAGCATTATAGTTGTTCCTCTGAGAGAAAGAAGAGGGAGGAAAAGAGGGAGAGGAAGAGAAAAGAGAGACAGATAGGGATGATAGGACAGGATTGGATAGAATAGAATGGGACAGGACAAGACAGGAGAGGAAAGAAGATGAGAGGAAAGGAGAGAGATGATAGAGAGTTAGAGACGGATAGAAAAGAAGAGAGATAGATGCTGATAAAAGATAGTGAGATAAAGAAATAGGTGATAGAGATGAATAGAGACAAGAAATGGTGAGATAAAAAGAGAAATGACATTATGGATAGAGACTGAGAGAGATAGAAATATATATATAGTGAGATAGAGAGACAAATGACAGATTGAATAGTTTGAGTAAGATGGATAAAGAGAAAGATAGAGTGATATATATGGTTATGGAAATACAAGTGGATAGAGCCATTGACAGAGAGTGAGATAAAGAGATAGATAATAGAGACTGAAAAAAAACTGAAGAGAATTATTAATTACTGTGTTAAGGATTCATATATAAACAACTAAGACCATTCCTATCTACAAAGAACTTACATATTAGTTGGGGAAGACAACAAATTCAAGGGAATTCAGCAAAAGGAGTCTTCATAATTAGCTAAGATGACTAGTGAAGAGACAGAGGAATCTGAAGAAAGAGTGAAGTGAGAACTGTTCAGATCCTTCATGAAATACTAGTCAGGGATAGGGATTTACTAGGCAGGAGGAGGTTCCTCAAAATGGAGGATTCTCTGGGATGGTAAGGGGTCAAGTAAGGAAGTAATTAAAAGAATAAATCCATTTAGGGTGTCAGAGACAGAACTTGACCATGAATGTTGCCATCTACAAGGCCAGCCCTCTTCACTACATTATAATGCCTCTGATGGGGAATGTGGTGCTTAAGTCAAGTGCTTACCTGAAAGTCAAAGCCCTTGTCTTCAAATTCCAGACCAAGTAAATTATTCCTTCCATGACACCTGAGAAATTCCTTAACCTGTAATATGGAGAGACCTTAGGATCGTGTATTTAGATGAAAAGACCATAAAAGTCATAATTTAAATCTTTCACATTACAGATAAGGAAACTAAGGGTCAGGAGCTGGGATAGGGAGGACATGTTAAACAATGAGTCCAAGGTTAAATAGATATCAAATACAGGGGCAAGACACAATCCCAGATTCTCCAATGCTTAATCTAGCACTCTGTCCTCGTTACCCCAAGGGGATGGAGTAGGTAATCTATAAAGTCCCATCCAGCTCTTAGTTTATAATTCTCATGAACTATATTCAAGGGGAAAAAAAAAACTCAGCATCAACAAACTCCAAATCATCCCAGTGGAAAACCCCACTGAAAATTAGCTTAAGTAAGCCAAGTAGAGGTAATGTTGGATCCCAGAGTTTTCCTCATGCAGGATGCTTAAATTTGGAAATTATGAGATTAGTTGTAGCTTGATCTGAAGATTTCTGGTCCATTTGAATGAAAGCTTGATAAATTCTTTTCTTAATTAACCTTTGTCCCATTGCCTGTATAATTAAGCAGGCGCCTGCTGCAACTCTTCTTTTGAGTAACTATGGCCTTCTGCTCATGCAAGCTGGGTCTGAGAGTGTTCCAAAAAAAAGAAAAGAAAAGAAAGAAAAAAAAAGAAGAAAGAAAAAAATTAGATTTTGTATCTAAATTGAAAATGAGAGGGCTGGTGGATAAAGGGAGAAAAGAAACAATTAATTTGTCCCTTTTGTCTGCCTGAGCCTTCACTCTTTGAAGCCACTGTGAAGTGTTGTAATTATATGAGTAAATTTTTTCCTTACCTCCTTGTTACAGCCCCCTACAACAACCTACAACAAAACCCAAAAAAACATTTGAAAAGCAAAAAGAATCTGTCAAACCAGTGATTTGGAGGCATGGAGAATTCTCTCTGATTTGTCTGAACTTAATTCAATGGAATTTTCTGAGGGTTTTTGTATTTTTGTGTATATGTGATTTTTTCTGAACTCAGTCAATGTGTATTGTGTAAGAGAATGAGCCTTAATTTAATTAAGATCTTTGTAGTGTAACAGCAAAAATTCTGACTTCCAATAGAACAGACCTATATTCAAATTTTCCTTCTGACACTTGCAGGCTACAAGATCCTGGTAAGTCACTTACCATTTTAAATCCAGAGTTTAATGAAGCACCTTTTACTTTTATAAAATCTCTTTTTAATTCTCTTTTTTGCTTTTTATTCCTCTATAGTTTGGATACTATGTAACATCCCCTTCTTTCTATATACTAGCTCCTCCCTTGATATCAGAGCTGTCAGCCTTTTCTTGTTCTCCTACATTTGTTACTGGTCCTTCGTTTCCTTCTTCACTGATTCATCCTCCTTTTGGCCATTTGATCCTCACAAACTACTTCTTGTGATGTTGGTGCTGCTAGTATTATTCCCATTTTACAAATGAAGGAACTGAGGTTTGAGCTAAATGAAATGATTTTCCCAGAGTCACAAATACAGTGAGAATACTTGCTTGGCATTTAGTCAGTGATTGATAAATGCTTGTTGACTGACTAAAGTAGGCTGCAAAGCATGGTTTTCCTGATTCTTAATTCCAAAACTGTCCAACATGACGTGTCTATAAACCCAAACACTAAACACAGAATATTTAGAAATTATACAGATATATTTAAGAAAAAAATGGCAGCTGAGAATTATAATATTTGTGTGAATAAGTTATATAACATGTACTCATCTAATTGTCAGCTCTTAAATTCACCTTAAGCTATACAGACCTGATCAAATTAGGTCTGCTAGGTGGGTGGAATGCTTGATTTTTTTTCCATGATGTGTATCAGGAATTTTTTTTAATCATAGAACATTAGAAATGAAAGATTAGTTCATAAAAGCATAAACTTTAATACAAGCACCTACTTCCCTCCCCTCCTTTTTTACAGATGAAGAAACTAAGATCCAGGGACATCAAATAAACTACTTCCCCAAATTCTCATGGATAGGGCTAGGATTGTGCTGAAAGGTACCATTTAGTCCAAACCCTCTCACTTTACACATGAGGAAACTGTGAATTGTCAAATATCACACAGACAGTAAACATGAAAGATAAGATTTGAACCCAATTTTTTTCATAGTACCATATTATCTCCTAATGCCAAGCTCTGACAATAAATCCCACAGCTGTTCCAGTCATTATACCATGCTGTGCTCATTTCAGAGTACAGGAATCTGAGATTCAGGAAAGCAAACATTCTATTATCATACTCAATAATACATAAACTCTGGGCAACTAGGTGGTACAATCAATAGAGCATTGGACTTGAAATCAGGAATACTCATCTTCATGAGTACAAATCTGGCCTCAGCCACTTAGTTGCTGTGTGATCCAGACAAGTCACTTAAGCTTGTTTGACTCAGTTTCCTCATCTGTAAAATAAACTAGAGAAGGAAATGGCAAACCACTCCAGTATCTTTGCCAAGAAATCCCCAAATGGGATCATGAAGAGTTGTACAAAACTGAACAAGCTCAACGATAAAAAAACTTAAATTTAGGTAGGTCTTCACAGTTTCTCAACAATTCTTCTGTTTTAACTTCATAAATTTTATATCCCATTCCTCAAAGAGGCTGTTATCAACCTAGTTTTCTCTCTTTTCCCTCATGCTCCAAACTTTTCATAAGGGACTTAGGAAAGCAAGGCTCTTTACAAAGTTCATATCCTCAATGCCATTCGCTCCCATCTTCTCTAGGAACCTATTCCAGCAAAACTCCTCCAGTTACATGAATTTTCCATCTTTACTTCCCTCTCTATTTCCTCTTATCCTTCTGCCTACAAACATGCTCCAATCTCTCTAGTACTTGAATTTTTAAAAAAGGCTTTCCCCCTAATTTTCTATGGTATACAACTCTCATTCTATCTCCTCTTCATCTGTAGCAGCTTGACAAAGCTGTCAATAATCTGTACCTTCATTTTGTCATTATCTTTTGCAATCTAGCTCCTGATTCCTTCCTTTATCACTATTACTAAAGCCATTCTTTCCCAGATCTTAGGGCAACACAGCCAGTAAGTGTCTGGGACCAGATTTGAAATCATGAAGATAAATATTCCTGATTTCTCACCTTCTATTCACTAAATCCAACAATCTTTTCTTCTGCCATATTTATATCCCTAAATTCTCTACAGTTTTGGCCTTATGTAACAACTCCTTCTTCATAGTCTATTTCCCTCTATTGAATTCAGAGATACCACTTTTTTTTGGCTTCTTCTACATCTTTAAATGATCTTGCCTGCCTCCTTTTGGCTTCTTGCTGTGTATATGTGTATTCCCCAAGGTTCTTACTATTGTCCTCTTCTCTCTTCTCTCTCAACATTCTTCACAATTTTTATTCACTTCCATAACTTACTGCTATGCTTATGCAGATGAGTCTTAAATCATCATCTCTATATTTAACCTGTCTTCTTAGTCTTGGGTTAATATCGGTGACTGCCTTTAGAACATCTCTATCCCATGTCCCACTAGCACTTCAAACTCAACAAGTCCAAAACTAATCTTATGATCATTCTCTGTCAGTCTCCTTCTCCATCTGACTTCACTTTTTCTATCATAAGGCTCACCATTCACTCTGTCTCCATGTTCACAATTTTGTTGTAAGCTTTCATTCTTCCTTCTTCTGTCAACTCTCATAGTTGATCGATAATCAGGATTGATGATTCCACCTTCACAATCTCTTTTGAATTTGCTTCCACCTTTCTATTTTTATTGTTGTTATTCTTATATAAGCTCTCATTATCATTCACCCAGACCACTGCAATACCTTCCTAAAGGGTCTTCCTGGCTCCACACTCTCTCTGCTTAAATTAGCTCTTCATACTATCATGAGACTAACCACATGCATATATATATATATTTACTCAAGTCATTCCTCTGCTCAACAATATTCAGTAGCTTTTTATTGCCTCTTTAGTGTAAGGCAGTTACTTTGCCTGACATTCAAGGGTAACCATAATCTAGTACCAGCCTAGCATTTCCCCCCTACTTAAAAAAAGGTTTCTGGTATTCTAAGTCTGACAAACAACAATAAACATGAACATTTCCACATACAAAGAAGAACAGAAAAAGAGCATTACATACAAAACCACAAATTTCTGGTTACCCAGAAACTGCATGTTTAAAAGTGTATAATTAATTCAATATGTTAGTTCAAAAGCTGTCTTGCTTGTCTGTGTCTCCCTCTGAATTTCCTTCTCCTATCTCCTCTTATTTTTAAAATACTTTACTGATGCTCTTCTCTGCCTGTAAAGGTAGCTTGATGGTTCGGTGGATAGAGGGCTGGACCAGGAATCCCAAAATCTGAGTTCAAATCTACCCTCAGACTTTTACTTGGAACTTGACACAGAGCAAGTTACTTAATTTCTGTTTGCCTCAGTTTCTCGATTGTAAAATAGGGATAATAATATCACCTACCACTCAGCATAATTGTAAAGATCAAATGAGATATTTCTAAAGTGCTATGCACCATGCCTGAGGAATAGGAGATGCTATACAAATGCTTGCTATTCTTCTTCTTTCTTTTCATTTTGTTTTTGGCATCACTATCACTATCCCTTTCCAATAAGCTCCCCCCCAATACACACATACATAGACACCCATTTGAAATAAAAGACTTCCCTTGTAACAAATATAGTCCAGTCAAACATATTAGCTGTCTAACAAAAATGTATGCCTCATTTTGTACACCTCTGGTCAATCCCTTCTCTGTCAGGATGTGGGAAATATGATTCACCATCAATCTTTTGGAGTCATGTTTGGCAATCCTTTGATCATAGTCCTTCTGTCTTTTCAAGTGGTTTTTCTTAATATTATAGTTCTTGTATAGATTGTTCCCCTGGCTCTGATCACTTCACTCTGCATTAGCTCATGCAAGTCTTTCCAGGTTATTCTGAATCCATCTGTTTTGTAACTTTATAATGATATTCTATTATATTCATGTAACATAATTTGTTCAGTCATTTCCCAATTGATGGGCACCTTCTTAGTTCCCAGTCTTTTGCTAACAACATCTCAGGTTAGATTACTTTGGGCTTCCAGCCCTATGAGGATACCTTAAACAGATTGTTTCCAGTTTTGGAGGCCCCCAGAGCTTCCTTGTTCACCCAATCCCACTTTTCATTGCCCCATCCCCCAACATAAAGAGAACTACAGACTTCAGATGTTCCTGTAGCATTTCTGGTCCAACCCTTAGGGAGCTACTTTCAGATTACTTATCCACAATGGCATTGGCTTCCTTCATTGAGGAGTCCTGGGAGCTTCTGGCTGCCTTTTTCAGCCTTGGACTGAATGAAAATATTAAACTTTCTCTTTGGATTTCTTGGTCGTCATTTGGTCTGGTGATATACTTAGAACTTTTAGAGAGTACAACAATAGAAGAGTTGGGCTCCCTTTTCACATAGTTATCTTAACTTGGAAGCTGTCCATTATATTATCCTTTCCAGCTAGCTCTCAACTCACAGAATTTTAAGATTGGAAGGACATTGATAGCCATCTAATCTATTTCATCCTCTAAAAAAGATTCCCACTATAATATATTGGGCAAATGGCCATTAAGTTCTGCAACCCATTACCTCACAAACTAACTCATTCCATTTATGGAGAACTCAAAACGCTGGGAGCTACATATAAATGGTATGACCTATTTTGTAAGGTAATATGTTAGGAGGGTCAGCTAGGTAGCACAGAGGATAGACTGACAAGCATCAAGTCAGGAAGACCCGAGTTCAAATCTGATCTCAGACACTTATTAGCTGTAAGACTCTAGGCAAGTCATTTAACCCCATTTGCCTCAGTTTCCATTTAATTCCATTTCATTTTAAGTTGGGAGAGGAAATGACAAAACACTCCAGTATCTTAGCCAAGAAAACCCCAAATTGGATCATGTTGAATCATGTTGATTTCAGGAATATTTCAGGAATACTACATCTGTGATGTAGTAGACAGAACAAGAGGATGCAAAACATGAGATCTGGATTCTACTCTTACTCTAACACTTCTATTCAACATTAGTTTATTCAATAGGCAAAGAAAAGAATGTTATCCTAGGCATGGGTAAAAAGCATTTGGTCAGACAAAGAAGCTATACCAAGATCATCCACTGCATCCCAGGCCATCTCCAGTCATCTTGGCTTTTGTCTCGTCAGTGGACATAAATGACTCTGAAAGAGAGAGTAAGGTTGATGACTTTGCACAACTCTGTCTCACTTAAATCAATTCACTGAAAAATGACTAAATAACAAAAATCATTAGGAAATTTTTTCAGAAATAATATTTAATATTATATAGCAGTATAAGATTTATAAACATATACATAGATAGATAGATAGATAGATAGATAGATAGAAAGATATTTGGATGGATAGATGGATGGATGTACCTATTCCACAGGGTTATTGTGAGAATAAATTTGACAAGACAAAAGTCAAGATGACTGGAGATGATCTGAGATGCAGTGGATGACCTTGGTGTCTTCCTTGTCTAACCAAACTCTGCTTTTACCTTTCTTCACCTATTAAATAAACTAATGTTGAATGGAAGTATCAGAGGTAAGACTAGAACCCAGATTTCATGTCTTTCATCCTCTTGTTCTGTCCACTACGTCACAGAAGGATAAATATTTCTTAAATCAACATGATTCATCAATATAAGCAACAAAGTTAGAACCTAGGGAAAAAAACAAACAGAATCAGGCACAAAAAAAGAAATTCAACCTTTAAAAAAAAAAAAGCAAGTACTTCACATTCTTTATAAAGTAGAAATGAATACCTGAGTATGTTTGGACCATAAGAAGAGAATCAATTTTAATTGTTAACTGTACTGATTAGTAAATGATTCACAACAATATAAAGCTGTCTAAAATCTGAAAGGAATTTTGCAAGAAAAAATGGAGCATTCTATATCATTTACCCTTTTTTTCTAGGGACCAAATGAATGTTATTATATTACTTAGTATGAGCATTTAAACTCCAGGCCAGAAAGAGCAACTGTCTAAAAATGGTCACTATTGTAAGAAACCATTGGGAACCTAAACAGGCTTTTTTGAAGGGGAAAATTGCAATGCTTATTGGATATTGGCCATGAATCTTTTATGCATCCTTTCTGTTAAAAGGAAACCTTCTCCGCCCACTTTGCCTGCAAACAAAAACCTAAAGCATACCATTTCCACACCACTAGGAAATAAAACTCTAAACAGGTGTGATCACAGCTTGCTGCCTGAACTCCCTCAGAAACCCAGGGGTTTCTTTGTGTCCAATGCAGGAGATAAGCTGGAGGCCCTGAATAAAAAGAGAGGGGGAGAAAGAAAAGAAGGGGACACTCCAGGATTTGAGAAACTCTTTTATAGTTACAACTGGTGGTTATTATTACCCTTTCTAGACAGCTGCCTTATGTACCTACCACCTTTTCTTTCCCTCTTACAGAATTTGCTTTGACCCAAACTCCAGTGCTAAGCCTGGAAAAATATGGGTTATGTTAGGGTCTTTCTCAGTAGGAGAGATATTATCCAATTTCCTGTGGCATCATGTGCCTGTAGGAAAATGCCCACAAATGATATGACTGATGTTTCTTAATAGAAGGAGGATTTTTTAATTATTTTACCATTTTCTCCACTTTGTAATTCTACTTTTCTGACTTATAAGAAATCTCCATGTTTTAAAAGTCATTCAACAAGATTGTCTTACTGGAAGGAATAGTGAATCTTCAGTCAGAATTCACAGAAAAACAGTCTTCCATGTCATATCTATGGATAGGGTGGAGAGATATGGGCCAGAAAACAGTATAATTAGATGATTCTGAAATTGTTAAAATGATCAGATAAAAGGGTATAATAGATCAACTTAAAAAAAAGCTTCTAGTATAGAAATTCTCTAAGTATCATCTAGATGCCCTTTCAAGGGATCTATGAAGTCAAAACTATTTGCAAAATAATATTAAGATATTTTAATTTGTAATACAGAAAATATTGATAAATATAACATATAATAAAAGTTCTTGGGGAAGTTTTAACTCTAAATCCGCATTAAGTAGCATCATGTCTAGAAAAAGGTAATAATTCCATCATTTGCTGCCATGGTCAGTCTAAATACAGAGTATTTTCTTCACCAATGGGTCCCATATTTGAAAAAGACATAGAAAAATTAATGTGTGTTCAGAAGAGTGTTTTAAGGATGGTAAATGTTGAACAAATGTCATAAAAGAATTAACTGAAAGACCTAGGGATGCTCAGTAAAGAAAAAAGTTGAGTTAGAGAGAGTGAGATCACTACTCTTAATTATTTGAAGGTTTGTCAGGTTGAAGAGGTATTACATGTTTTCTGCTTAGACCCAGAGGGCAGAAACAAGAATAGCAAATAGAAGGTGGAGAGAATTAGATTTTGGTTGGTTTAGAAGATAAACTTCCTAACAATTAGAGCTATCCAATGAACCTCTAAGGGAGGTTATGAACTTTACTTCATTGGAGGTCTTTAAGCAGAGCCTGGATTAGCATTTGCTAGGACTATTGAAAAAGAGGTTCCTTGGCCAGGTATGGGATAGAGTACTTCTAACTCTGTGGTTCTGTGATTCATTTTGTTTCTATTCCCTGCCAAAATTCTAGTAAGTTGGATTAGTTTTGCTATTATTCTCTAGAGAGAGGAAATACGGAATCTTTCTGAGGAGCCAGTGTAAGTCCAACACTAAACCTCTTAAGTTTCAAGCATGTGACTTAGATACTACATAAATATTATAATTATTTTTCTCTAACTTTAGAACCCTTTCAAAATTCATGATGTAGGTTCATAGTTTTAGAGTTAGAACCAGCCTTAGATATTATCTGCTGTAGGAGTCTAAATTTCTATAACTCCGATACTTTTTTAGTATACAGACCCTTTCTCACAACGTTTTTAAATGCAGGAAATAAAATATATAAAATTATTAAAAAAACAATTATATCAAAATATAATTATAAATATCAATCAACTATTGTTGTTTTTCATGCTTTGTTTTTTTTTTGTTATAAAGCCTTTTATTTTCAAAACATATGCATAGATAATTTTTCAGCATTGATCCTTATATTGCCTTGTATTCCAAATTTTCCCCTCCATCCCCCAACCCCCTGCCCTCGATGGCAAGTAATCCAATATATGTTATACATATTAAAATATATGTTAGTCCCAATATGTAAACATATTTGTACGATTATCTTGCTATACAAGAAAGATCAGATCAAAAAGGAAAGAAAATGAATAAGAAAACAAAATGCAAGTGAACAACAAGCAAAAAGAATGAGAATGTTATGTTATGAACCACATTCAGTTCCCACAGTCTCTCTCTGGGTGTAGATGACTCTCTTCATCACTGAACAAGTAGAATTGGTTTGAATCATCTCATTGTTGAAGAGAGCCACGTCTGTCAGAATTGATCATCGTATAGTCTTGTTGTTGCCATGTATAATGATCTCCTGGTTCCACTCACTTTACTTAGCAGTAATTCATATAAGTCTTTCTAGGCTTTTCTGAAATAGCCTATTCATCATTTCTTACAGAACAATGATATTCCATAACATTCATATACCATAACTTATTCAGCCATTCTCCAATTGATGGGCATCCACTCAGTTTCCAGTTTCTAGCCACTACAAAAAGGCTGCCATAAACATTTTTGCACATGTAGATCCCTTCCTTTAAGATCTCTTTGGGATCATGCATTGTTTTCAAAGAGAACCAATGACATTTTGGGGTAATATCTTGCCCTGTGTGTGGATTGGATTTAAATGAGACAGACAGGAAGACCTGAGTCAAATATGGCCTCAGATACTTATTATCTGAATGACCCTTAGTACCCTGTCTACCTCAGTTTCTTCATTAATAAAATGGAGATAATAATAGCATCTACTCCATAAAGTTGTTATAAGGATCAAATGAGGTAACATTTGTAAAGTACTTAGCACAGTACCTGGCATATAGTAGCAACTTTATAAATGCTGTTTCCCCCTTGAGATTTAAAATATATATATACATACACACAAGTTCATTTTAAGAATGATTGATCTAATCCAAATCTCTAATTTTACAGGGGAGCAAACTGAAATCCAGAAAGACAAATGATTTGCCCAAGTTGTATAAGTCTTTAATAGCAGAGAAGATTTGTGAATCTAGGGCCTGTGTTTCCAAATCCCCTCTTTTAACTCAAAATGGAATCACTAACTTAAAATAACAAAAGCAACAAAATAAAAATAAAACATTTACCTTTCTATAGAAAAAAAGAAAAGCAAAAATGATTGATGGGGTATATCACAGAAAATCATTAGTAGGATTGTGAATGCTAGGCTTTTAATTACAAAGTTAATGGCTGCAGGCCCCAGCTATTCCCTTGCTAGTAGACAATCTGGTACCTTGCCTCCAACAAACATTAGCCATCTCAAAATGGTACTGCATCAGAGAAAGTGGAAATCTTCTCAGAAAGAATTCTTGAGATTATAATCAGGGCTATCCTGGAACCAGTTTGAACCACAGAAAGAACTGTTAGTTTTTCAGTGTGAAAAACCTTGGAAATCTCAGAGGTTACAAATCAGGGTTTGATTTATAGTTTAGTTGCTTGTCTAGATTTTTTTAAATGATGGAGAAAATGTCAATAACATCAGATTAAATTTAAAAATATGTCCTGCATACACAGGGGAAAGGGAGAGCAGGAAAAGCTCATTCTCAAACATTGACCAACAGATCACTGATTGTAAATCAAGGTTCTGTTCTTTTTATTTCTTACACTTTGCTTTTTCCACGTTTCTTGCTCATCCTATGGGTCATCATTAGCATCTCACATTCTCAGCTGATTCTACAATGCCGTTTTTGAATCCTGACAAATTGTCAAAGATTTCAGTTTGGGTTAGGTTTGACTTTGGGGCCCAAGATCTCCCCTGCTCCAACATCTATAGCTTGGAAAGATGATCCTCACACCTAAAGTCGCTAGGAAGGAATTGACTGACTTTCACATTGTGTATTCAATTTGTCCAACTAGCAAACTTCCAAAATAACAATAAATACTAGGTCTCTAATAATTAAAAGAATAAAATTAGAGAACCCAGCTGTCTATTTGCTCCTTAATCAATCCCAAGACCCTTTTCATCCATCCGTTGGCTCTGAGGTTAATTAGCTCATTCCCCTAGCCCTGTGGATTCTATTGGCGGCCCTCATTCAGCTTTGTGACCCCACCCTCACCCCTTCCTGCTAACCTTTTTCTCCCCAGGACTTCAGTCTTTATCCAGGCAATTCTATTTTTTTAGACTTTACTGAAGGGTAATAATAATTCAGTGAATAGGGCACCCATAAAGGCTAATCATTAGACTCCTCTTTTTATCAAGGCTAATCTTGCCATTTTTGCACCCTTAAACTTCAATCACCATCAAATTTCACAGTTCCTGAGAAAGAAAAGACAATTTTTCACAGTTTTGTGGATTTTAATTACATTGGGGTTTCATGGTTATGAGCTATAGGAGAAAAGTAGATTTTTTTTTCAAATCATATATTTGACTTAATGGTATCTATGACTATAAGTAAATTACCTCAAAAAGTAAGAGAGAAATAGAGAAATCAGAAAAACTAAGGGAAAAAATCCTCAATATTCCCTGACTTTCTCCTGAAAACTACTATTTTAATACCTACAAATGCCTCATTTTGGCATGGAGATCACCAAGGGCAGACACTAAGGCTTCATGAAATGAATCCTCCCCCAAGACTGACACCAAGAAGATTCCTGCCAGAAGTCCTAAGAAACAGAAAAGTGTGGCCTAGAAAAAGACGGAAAACTGACCTAGTTAAGTTGGGGCAGGAGCAACCAGGAGCAGTTACTTGAGGATTTTTGTTTTAAGGCACAGTAACTCATGCAGTACTGGATCAGAAGGATTAAAATCAAACAACAGTGGGGCTTGCATTCTTCAACACCTAGTGAGATAATAAGAGACATTGGACCTGGATTCCAATCCTGCTTTTATAATTATTATTGAGCCATTCTAAAGGTCAATTTTCTCATATGAAAAATGAGGAAATTCTTGGATCCCAAATTTGAGCATTGGTCTAGTCCAAAGTGCTCATTTTAAAGATGAGGAAACTGAGGCCCACATAGGCAACAGCTTGGACAAAATGAGCTCTCATGTTCCCATAATTCTCAATTTATGTTTCTATAAATTGATGAACATTGGAGTCATTCTATCTGGCAATTTCCCTTTGCTTTTTTAAATTGCCAACTCCATTATAATGATAGTTTCTATTGTATCATTCTTCTCTAGACTTTACTAATCCACAGGTGATTTTAATCTATGAAAAAGAACTTAGAAATTTGTTTTTATTTTTTCTGAGAAAATATTGCAAATAGAATTATGAGGTGTGATGGCAGAAAGTGATTCTAAGGGTTGGTACATGCTCCAGTGGGAGACTCTTACTCCCTCTGTGTCTCCCTTCCTCTGGTCTCCCTCTCTCTGTGTCTCCCTCTGTGTCTCTGTGTCTGTGTTTCTGTCTTTCTGTCTCTGTCTCTCTGTCTCTCTCTGTTTCTGTCTCTCTCTTTCTGTCTCTGTCTCTCTGTCTCTCTCTGTTTCTGTCTCTCTCTTTCTGTCTCTGTATCTGTATTTCTGTCTCTTTCTGTCTACTTCTCTCTCTCTGTCTCTCTGTCTCTGTCTCTGTCTCTGCCTCTCTCCCTCTCTCTCTCTGTCTCTGTCTCTCTCTGTGTCTCTGTCTCTCTGTGTCTCTGTCTCTGTCTCTCTCTGTCTCTCTGTCTCTCTGTGTGTGTCTCTGTCTCTGTCTTTCTCTGTCTCTGTCTCTCTCTCTGTCTCTGTCATCGCTCTGTCTCTGTCTCTTTCTCTGCTCTGTCATCTCTGTGTCTCTGTTTCTCTCTCTCTCTCTCTCTCTCTCTCTCTCTCTCTCTCTCTCTCTCTCTCTCTCTCTCTCTCTCTCTCACACACACACACACACACACACACACACACACACACACACAATCTCTCTGCTGGGTCTGTGAGATTGATTTTCAAGAGAATCAATCAACTTTAGTCTCTAAAAGACCTCTTCCTTTAGCAACCCATTTGTGGACAATATTGGGACAGTATTGGGACAATAATGGTAAGTGGGTATGGGTGTATGTGTATGTGGGGGATGGGGGTGATTTGGGAAAGAGAGGAGGTGTGAGAAAAGGGGGTTGCCCAGCTTTTGCATGAAATGAAAATGAGGTGGCAGCTTTTCCAGGACAATTCTTTGCCTTTCTCTCCCTGTCAGAGTGCAAATGCCAGCTGAGGCCCAACACCTTGTTTTATTGTGTGAAGACCAAAAAGAGATCTCTCAATTATCTTCAAATTAACTGCCTTTTGCCATTATATGCTCCCTCAGGACCAATCAAAAAATATGTTCCAAAAAGCTGGGACTCAGGCTGCCTCTTCATCCACATTTTGGGTAACCCTTATCACCTACACACACACACACACACACACACACATACACACACAATCTGTGGCTTCCATCTCTTATGGCAAACTTTAATGCTTTAATTAGGAAGCATCTGCATGTCCAGTCTTCACAAACACCATCTGGTGCTAGGGATAAAATATGTTTCGTTTTCATGAAAGAGAATCCTTAGCAAAGAACATTTTGCATATCAGTTGTTGGAGTTCTCCCATTTGCTAGATGATAGATTCTAGGCTTCAAAAGATATATTTGATAATTTAAAAGAAAGTAGAATCTATACCTGGGGTTGCCTTTTCCCTTGGAGAAACATGAAGGGAAAGATTCACAGATGCACAAAATCTCAGAACTGTTGGCTTGTCAGGGTACTATAAAGCAGAGTTTTACCTCAAATAATATTTAGTGTCTGATGGGTCCTTTTTTTTAAGAAATGAAAGCCTCAGAATATTATTTGAACAATTCTCATAGTGCGTTTTAAGAAGTAAGACAAAGGAAAACATAACTTTGGCATTCTGTTTTTTAAAAAGAAAAATATTAAGACAAATGCAACAAAAGGCTCATCCCCTATAAACAAAGTCAGATGTATATCTTTCATTTGATCTCAGGATCAGTGAAAGCTATTTGCTGTCATGACATCACACTGCTTTACATACTCATAAGTCTTACACTGAAAGCATGTTAGACTGAAAAAAATCTAGTTTGTTATTTCTATAGAAAAGCTTACAACTTAAGATCCCATGGGATAGTTTCTTTAGGGAAGAAGAATCTTATTTTAAAACATTCCATTCTCTGACCAATTGTGAATTATTTAGCTATTCTCATTTAGAGTTGATTGTTTTTGAAGACAACTCCAAAGTAGTCATAATGGAAAATGCTATCCATATCCAAAGAAAGAACTGATGAGTTTCAATGCAGATCAAAACATACTGTTATTCATTTCTTGCCTCTGTGTGTGTGTGTGTGTGTGTGTGTGAGTGTGTGTGTGTGTGTTGGTTCATGTCTCCTTTTATAACATGACTTATTATAACAAATGTGTTTTGCAAGATTGTATATGTATAACCTATATAAAACTGTTTGCCATGGGGGCAGAGAGAGGTAAAAAAGGGAGAGAATTTAAAACTCAAAATGTTAAAAAAAAATGAATGTTAAAAATTGGCTCTACATATATTTGGAAGAAAATAAAATATTACTTAAAAATAAATATGCCATCCTTGAAATTACAAATACAAGTTTTTCAAAGCTTACATTCCTCTGAAGTCAAGGCGGGTTTCAGATATATCTCCCATAACTTAACTTTCATGAACTCAATTCTCCAGCGTGACTGGATTATTTATCATTCTCTGAAGATATTGCATGATTTCCTGCCTTTCTAGTGAGAAGAAAAAAGAGTTCATTTTCCTGCTCATATTTATTCATTTACTCCTTCAGCATCATTGATTGTGCATCTGTTTTGTTGGAGATGCTTGAGTGGGAGGAGACAAGGGGAATATATTGATGAATAAAACATGGTTCCTGTCTTCAAGGAGCTAACAATCTCCAACTAGGGAAATGACAGACGTGCACAAATAATAAGACAGTATATGGTAAAAGCAATAGAAAAATTATGAACAAAGCCCTAGGAAAAATTCAAGAATAATATATCATTTCTGGCTTGAGGGATTAGGGAATGCTTCATGAAAGAGATGGAATTTGAGATATGCCTTGAGATGTAGGCTCAAATGAAAACTCATTCAATGCTCACAATAACCTCATGAGAAGGTGCTATAGGCATTATGATCAAATTTTGTGAATGGAGAAATTAAATGAAGTCAGCATCATGGAGTGGAAATTAGAGGCAGAGAACCAGGTGGGACTAAATGGTCTCTAAGAGTTCTTTCTAGCTCTAGATCTATGATATGTGAATACTTATAATTTACATCACAGGGTTGTTGCAAGAAATGGAATTTATAAGTTATAATGAAACATATAAATCAGAGTTATTGTTGTTTTTGTTGGCATCATGGACAAAGAGTCAATTTTTGATCCAAGAAGGTGTGGATTCAAATTCTGTCTACCACACAGACTGAACATATGAGTCTGGGCAAATAACTTAATCCCTCCGTGACTCACGTAACTCTCCAAGGCTATTAAGTTGAAGAAAAAGTGCTGACTTATATAAGAAAGGAAGTTCCCTATGTCGATAAAATCCAGGTGTTATACCTATTATTATTGTTACTTAATGGTCAGAGGGTGGAAGAGGTTATCCAGGTAGAGAGAATAGCATAATTAAAAGGAAGAAGAAAGGAAATCTAAGGAGTATGTTCAGAAAATTGCAAATGGTCCAATTAAACTTGAGGATTGGTTTCATGAAGTTGAGCAATTAGAGACACATCTGCCAGATAGACTGGGGCCAGGTCATGGAAAACAAGAGTGAAATGTTCAAGAGTATGGACATAATTCGGTAAGTAACAAGGGCCATCTCTACTTGTCCTGATCTATATCTGGTCACTGACCCAGTGGCTCTGGGGGAGAAAATGAGGCTAATGACTTTGCACAATCCTCCTTCATTTAAATCTAATTTACTTGCATGTCACAGCATCACCTTCTTGATCTCATGGTCCTCTTTGAAAACAAAGAACAAAGAAGACTCTCTATGAGTAGAAATAGAAATTGGACCACTGGGGACCTAACTGGAACAGGTCAGTCGGCAACAAAGCTCTTCCTTGTCTTTTTTCCTTCCTTTTCTTTTTTTTTTCTTTCCCTTCCCTTCCTTCTGCCCAAAAAAGGTCTCATACTATTATCTGTAGGTGCTCTGCCCAATAGAATGTAAATTTTGGTCCCTGAAATCTAACTTATCTTGGGGTTCACAGGCTAGAATTATGCCTTAAACTTAAGTCACTATGGCTATCATTGACTAACCTAATAATAGTTGAATCTCATTTGGTCATTGATTGGGTCCCAATTGCTTCAGAGTGAATGTAAATAGAAATTGCTTCTGTTTTGGCCAGAAACCCGGATAATCTTCCCCTCACAAATGTGTGTGTGTGTGTGTGTGTGTGTAAGGTAAAAGAAGCCACTATCTCATTTTTTAACCTGACCTTAATCATTAATTGGGCATTGCCTCAATCAAACTGAGACCCACTAATGACCTTAACTTTAAAAGGTCCAGGTCTCCCACTGCATCCAGAGGCATCTCCAGTCCTCCTGATGCATATCTTGCCACTAGATTCAGGTGGTTCAAGAGAAAAAATTGAGGCTGGTGACTTTGTACAGCCCTACCTCACTTAAATTTAATTGACTAATATGTCATGTCATCACCTCCCTGATGTCATGGTCCTCTTCAAAGCAAAGGACAAACTACCACAAGGGATTTATAGAATTTTTTTTAGTAAGAGAATATACATATGCAACCTAAGAGTGTTTTTTTTTTGAAAACCTATCTTCAGAATATTCTGAGTAAAATATTTTTATTTTTATTTTCAAAGCTGTTCTCCTTTCTTTGATGTGCACAATATGTATGATGGGACTGAGAAGTACTGATTTAGTTGGTATGAGGGAAAGGAGAAAGAACAGATATTTTCTTTTGTTTTGCAGCATCTTTTAAACCATTCTAGCCTTCTTTGCATAGCCCCTTATTTCTAGAACCCTGGAAATGAACTTCTTTGTCATCATCCAATTCTGTTGTCCCCCAGCATGAAAATCGGTCACCTTGGTTTCATATCAGATGATAACTAAACTATAATTATGAGCATGTTTCTACTGGGACACAACTTTAATTACCCAAACTCGGAGTACACAGCAAACTGAATCAAGTGAATGAAAGCCTATTAGAAGGTGTTCCCTGTGGCCAGATTTTAATTATTGTTGGGAGATACAGCAGCGATGACATTATCTCTGCAATATCTTGCTAACCTTTACAGCTGTAAATCACAGGAACTATGATTTGTGTTCATAATCTCATTTCCCTGAGGAATAAAACTGAGAAGCAAGTGTGCCGGTTCAGCATTGGCCCTAGAAAGCCACTGCAGATGTGCAAACATGTCACATCCAGAAATTGCTGCTGTGAGATTCACCAGATTTATATACAGCAAATTCACGGTGAAAAAAATGGCACTGAGAAAGGAGAGGTCTTACAAATCTCCCCCGGGAGCTGCAAGCGGTGTATTAAAACCATTTGCAGCATTAAGCAAGTCACACACCCATCCAGAGCAACAGCAGAAGCTTGTAAATTAAAATAAATATAAACCATCCAGTGAAATGACTTCATGTGTCTCTACCAAGGAAGATATTCACAGAAGGTTGAAGAGTTAGATCATTCAAATGGAGATACTAAAAATAAAGGACTCCAATGTGACTGCTCAGTCTTTTTGCTTTCTTTGTATGAGATTCTGCTTATGGCACATCTTGTGGCTTCTAGTTCATCCTGAGACTGTCCTCCAGTAGCAGATCTGTAATATAACTATGACACCATGACTTAGGAGTCTGCCGCTGTTGTCATCACCACCCCTCCCCATGTATTATTCTTATTCTGCATAAAAACTCAAGATTTGGTTTGTTGGTATTCCCTCTTGGTCTCCAGCTTACCACTGTCCCCCTCCTTCATGCTATTTACAGCTGGGGAGGCTGTTGTTGTTCAGTCATTCAGTTGTGTTTGCTTCTTCTTGACCCCATCTGGGGTTTTCTTGGCAAAAATACTGCAATAGTTTGCCATTTCCTTCTCCAGTCCATTTTACATATGAGGAAACTGAGCCAAACAGAGGGAAATGACTTGTTCAGGATCACACAGCTAGTGTCTGAGGCCACATTTGAACTCAGGAAAATGAGCCTTCCTGACTTCAGGTCTGGGACTCTATCCACTGCATGATCTAGCTGTTTAATTATAATACTTCCGGGAAGGAAGGAAGGAAGGAAGGAAGGAAGGAAGGAAGGAAGGAAGGAAGGAGGAAGGAAGGAAGGAAGGAAGGAGGAAGGAAGGAAGGAGGAAGGAAGGAAGGAAGGAAGGAAGGAAGGAAGGAAGGAAGAAGGAAGGAAGGAAGGAAGGAAGGAAGGAAGGAAGGAAGGAAGGAAGGAAGGAAGGAAGGAAGGAAGGAAGGAAGGAAGGAAAGGAAAAGAAAGGAAAGGAAGGAGGGAGGGAGGGAAAAAGGAAGGAAGAGAGGGAGGGAAAAAGGAAGGGAGGGAGAGGGAGAAATAAACATCTATCAAGCACTTATTATATGCCAAGAATTTCTGAAGATACAAATACAAGCAAAAAGAACAACAGCCCTTGCCCTCAAGGAGCTTACATTGAAACAGGAAAATATACAAAAAAGAGTTGAAAATGGGAATGGAGAGAGATTGAAGTACTTTATATAGGAGCATAATTTAAATTCCTGAAGCCAGAAATAGCACCAGGCAGTCAATAAAGGTCAACCTGGGCTCCTCCAGAAAATAGATAACTCAGGAAGAACTAATGAAACAAAGAAGAGGACTTACAGATAGATGGATAGATGCGTGGATGGATGGATGGATGAGTAGACAGGGACAAACAGATGAGAAAGAGAGAGAGAGAGAGAGAGAGAGAGAGAGAGAGAGAGAGAGAGAGAGAGAGAAATGGGCAATGAAAATTGACCTAGAATTTGCATGATCTGCCCTCTTTCACTCAGGTTAAGTGACTAGATGTTTTATTAGTTATTGGTCTATAGCTGTTGATGTGTGAGAAATGAGGGTGAGAGAATCCCTGGCTGTTTTCACAGATTCTTGTGAAAGAATTCCCAATCCAGAATGCAGGTGAGGTTTGTGGCAAAAAAATGGGTTTATTACACTGAGAAATAACTTCTCAGGAGACTCTTCCAAAATGAATTAGCAAAGGTAGGCTTTTAGCAAAGATGGGTTTATACTGAGAAAGAACTTTCTCACTGGGACAAATACAGAAAGGGATTAGCAAAGATGAGTTTACACTGATAAGAAACAACTTCTCAGAAGGTCAAATCCTGTTAGGATTTTTAGCAAAGGTTTGGGGTTCAGTCTTTGATTATATTGGAATTTTGTGGCCTGAAGCTAGGAAGTGATCTCCAGATGAATTTGAGGGACTAATTTTCAATTCAATAAAGGGTGATGATTATGCCCTAGTCCAAGATCTCCAATTGAATTGTAAGTGGAGATGCTATGAGAGTTTTCCCTAGGAATAGGAGGGTGGACCCTTCCCAGAAGTCAGGAGGGGTTCAGATTTTAGGGTTTCTCTAACCCATGTCCACTCCCCTCAAAGATCAGGGGAACACAGTTTACATCATAGCTAATGGATTTGATTTTGCAAATCTTTAGCCAAGATTTCTCTATTTGAGAATCCTTTCTCCAACTCTCCTTTATCTATGGTCTCTTTTACCCCTGATTTATTTTCTCTACTATTATCTGTTTGAATTGGTTTCTCTAGCTGTTTGTACAGAAGTAGGATGAACTGAAATCAAAGTGAAGGCACCCAAAGCAACACTCACCAGTCAATCAATAAACATTTTGTAATGTTGTATTAATGTGCCTGGCCTTATGATAAACAATGGGGATATAAAAAAGGGCAAAAATCAGATCATCAAAGAGTTCACAGTATAATGAGGGAGACAATAAGCAAGCAAATATGTGTAAGTTTTATGTAGGATTAATAGGAAATAATTAAGAGAGTACTAAAATTGAGAAGGATTGGGCAAGACTTCATGTAGAAAATGGGGCGTTAATTGTGTCTCAGAGGAAACCAGGGAAGCTAGTAAGCAGAGATAAGGAAGGGGTGCATTGCAGGGATAGAAATCCTCAGACTCCTTAAAAGATATAATTGGTATAGTATAGGTCATATAGTAAAACTGACCCGTAAAATATGATCTGTAAGTAATATCTGGACCTGCTTCTTTCTGGAAAATCATGTAACTTCATACACCATGTGATAGAGGTTGCCAAGAAACTCTTCCCTAAGATTTCTCCAAGCTGTCATTCAGAAGAATATTTCATCCTAGACTATATTTTTCTTCTTATTCAAAATTTGAGTGCTTAACCTCCTGTATACAACCATCATTTCACTAACAGAGTTTTGATAGCAGAAATGTCCAGACCCAACAGGCAGCAGACATTTTATCTTAGATTTGCCTCTTGTTCCTTATCTCTCAGTCACAGACTCTCAGAGCTGGACAGTATCCCAAAGTTGGCTTACTCAACTCTCTTTTCTCAGTTTTCCAGGTTCAGATTTTAAAATAATTTTTAAAATTACTTATAACATATAGTACATAATATTAAGTTTATGGTATCTAACTTAGGCTATGTTCCATTCATCCTTTTAATTATCAGAGAAGTGTGATACTGATGATACATCAGTATCACATGTGATTAGTGGCAGTGCAGAGAGTTGTGGGGATCCCCTCTTTGGTCAGAGACACACAGGACCAACATGAAAGAATTCACAAACTCGAAAAGTCTGACTGGCAAAAAGGAAGTTTATTGTTGGCTGAGAAGCCAGCTTTGCTAGGAAGAAATAACAAGAATAACAAGAGAAATAACAAGAGGTTATCACTGGGAAGAATGTCTTTTTGCAGTGGACAGGAGTCCTGGCAGACAGCTGTGCCAAGAGGAGAGGTCCCTTGGCAAAGCATAATCCTACTTTGGACTTCTGCAAAGATATGAGTTTAAAATTGTCTTTTTTATGGGAAATCTGGGACTGGGATTTCTCAATGTTGTCACTGCCCCCAGGCCTAGATTTTCAGCTGAATGAGACCAATTTAGTTACATCAGGTCCAGATCTTCAGTTGAATGAGACCATTTAAATTTGAGCTAAGTAGGGAGTGGTCCTGGACTAATCATAATGAAACCACTTAACTGCCCCAAAGGGTGGGTTTCTGTCAGAGGAGAGCAGCAAAGCTCAGCCCAAAAGTCAAGAAGGACAGTTTCAGGTTTCACCCCCATCAATATCACCATAAAAACACAATTGCTTCATACTATAAACAATAGACTATTCAGGCAGAAGGATGATGTGTATGATACATAGCTCAGAAAACAGATTATGATGAATATCATGTTGTTTATATGACCAGGTAAACATACATGATAGAGTAAAAGATTTCTGAATAACACAAGTTTAAGAAAAAAAAAAAAAAGAACACCTCCAAGCAGAGAAAATTTACCAATGGAAAAAAAAGGAGAAAGTGAAATAACCATCTGTTGCAGGCCAGAATAGATGAGAATTGTCACAAGATAATTGTGAGAGAACTAGTGTCTTTTGTCTTCACAATATCAAAAGAAGTCAAAGAAAGCCACATTGGGGGGACTATATTTCATTAACTTATTGGAGAACATGACGGAGGATACCCTAAGATAGGCAGTCATTGATAGGTTGTGATCTGCAATGCAAGAGGGAAGATCCTTTTAAACAGAACTAAAACTTCATTTAAGTGTCAGAGTATCAACTCTAACAGAGAAATACAGAGATTCATCCTTGAATCAGTATTGTACTTTAACATTTTTAAAAGTTTTTTTAATTAAATGATTTATCTTTTTTTAGTGATTTAAAATTTAATTTTTTTAAATTTAAACTTTTTATTTTCTCTTTTTTTCATAATTATAACTTTTTATTGACAGTACCCACGCCTGGGTAATTTTTTTACAACATTATCTCTTGCACTCACTTCTGTTCCAACTTTTCCCCTCTCTCCCTCCACCCCCTCCCCAAGATGGCAAGCAGTCCTATACATGTTAAATATGTCACAGTATATCCTAGATACAATATATGTGTGCAGAACTGAGCAGTTCTCTTGTTGCACAGGAAGAATTGGATTCAGAAGGTAAAAATAACCTGGGGAAGAAAAACAAAAATGCCAACGGTGTACATTCATTTCCCAGTGTTCTTTCTTTGGCTGTAGCTGCTTCTGTCCATCATTAAATTATTTATGCTAATATAAATTAAACAGGAGTACAAATAATTAGACTAACTTTGCAACTATTTACATTTAAATAAATAAATTTTGATATATGATTTATCACAATTTTTCAGTCATGCCTTCAGATTCTCTGCAAGGATTCTTTATCAATTAAGATCCATTTCATTCATTCATAATCTATCCATTTCCCCTTTTATATTTTCATCCTCTGTACTCTGTTATCATGGTTCTGTTTTTCCTTTGCTTTGCATTATTTCATAGAGGTCTTTTCATAATTATTCATTGAGTTTTCTTTGTCAGTCTTAATTGAAGTAGATTATTGCACTATATAAATGAATCACAATTTATTCATCCATTCATCCATTATTAAATATTTTCCAGGTTTTTTTGAAGCTACAAATAATGATGTTATTAAATTCTTTGAATGGATAACTCTTTTTGTTACTTTCTTATAACATTTTGAGATTATGTTGCCAACAATAAAATTATTGCATGAAAAGAATGTGGTTTGTGAGGAGAAAGTTATACTGCATATTGACAGATGATTTCTAAAAAGATTCACACCTTCTCAATTCCAAAAACAATGAATAAGTGTAGTATTGAGTTTCATTGCTTTTAATCACTTTTGTCAGTTTTATAGATGTGAGGTAGTGCCTCAAAGTTGCATCTCTAGTTGTAAGGTTGAGCATATTTTATGTAATTATTAACTCTGTATTTTTTAAACTATTTTTTCATATCCTTTAACAACTTGTCCTTTATTTACTTGTTTAATCAACTTTAAAAAAAAAAAATCAGTTACTTGAATGAAAGCAAATAAGTGAATCATTGAATTGCTGATGATTCTAAGTTGGAAAGTTAACACATTGAATAATAGCATTAGGATCAGAGAAAGAAAATCCCAATGGACTAGAACAATGACCCAAATCTAATAAGATGAAGACTATAGTGTTAAATATAAAGTCTTATATTTAGGATAAAAATTACCTGCCCAAAGGCAGAATGGATATAACATGGCTAGACGATAAGCTTGTGTGAAAAAGAATTAGGGATTTAATGGACTCCAAAGCTCAATATAACTCAATTTTTTATGTGTCAAAGATCAATACAGTATTAAACTGCATTAATCCAGAAAAAGTGAGAATATTACCGTTTTCTATCTTGGTAGTGTCATCACTGCAATGTTATGTTTAGCTTTAGGAATTATACTGAAGAAAGGACATTGGCACATGGGAGCACTTTCAGGGGAGAGCTACCAGAAAGATGAGGGGACTAGACACCATTGCATTCAAGAACAAGCTAAAGGAACTGGAATGTTTAGCAAGAAGAGAGACTTAGCAGTAATGGTAGTGTGGATGAGTGAGATTGTCTTGAAGTAATATCATGTGGAACATCATTCAATTTATTCTATTTTCTTCCCAGAGGGCAGAAATGGGAGCAAAAGGTAGAAATGGTGAGGAGAAAGCTTTCAACTTGCTGTCAGTGTCAGGAAATGTCTCTTTGTAGGGAATAAAGGGTAAGGACAGAGGCTGGGAGATGGAAGGGTGAGGTCTTTTCAGGCTTGGTTGAATCATTCTGCATCCTTTAGGGGAATCTGAGGCATTAATTAACTCATTTGGATATAAAAGGGCTCACAGACAAAATGAATATGACCTCAGGGCATGGATCTACGGCTTTTTTCATCTCCTCATTTGCATATACTGCTGGAAAACCTTTGCGATTTTTAAAAAAGCTAAAACTGGGGAACCCTGAACCCCAGAGTTTGGTGATTGTTGGGCAAATAGTCATTAGCTGGTTATGGCCTAGACTAAGAAGATAAAATTTCGGGAAATGCACTGAATATTAAATATAAGTTTTTTCACTGGGAGTTTCCAGCCCTGAATTGGGAGAAAGTACCAAAAAGAAAGGTGAACCCTCTGATTCCCTTCTGGATGATGGCACGCCGCCAAGCCAAGTCACTGAAGGATTAGAATGAAGAATATTCTTGACTAAAGGTCTTATCCCTTTCTGAAAGAATACAACAGAATGTTTGCTAAAAATTGACTCTGAATCTAAAGATGAAAGTTGTCCATTGAGAAGTAATCTGAGAAAGTCTAACATATTTATCTATTCAACTAAGATGATGCAATACTGGGGCTACCTTCTCTTTTTAAGACCCTGTGAAGAGCAAGATTCAGATGATTAGTTTTTCAGACATAGTTACCACACCCAGAAGTACGCAAAGAAAAGAGTCCAAGTCATTCTAGAAGAATTATTGGTGTGATGAGTACCAAAATTTTTGGGGAAATGTTTTGTAAATATAATTCTTGCTATTAACTTTAAGTGTGATGAGTAACAAAATTTTGGGAGAAATGTTTTGTAAATATAATTCTTGCTATTAACTTTAAGTGTGATGAGTACCAAAATTTTGGGAGAAATGTTTTATAAATATAATTCTTGCTATTAACTTTAAGTGTGGTGAGTAACAAAATTTTGGGAGAAATGTTTTGTAAATACTAGTCTTGCTATTTCCTTTAAGTATATATTTTTGCAATGAGTAAAACCCTAATCAATCAATAAAGCTAATTGTTAATTTGAAGCACACTGGTGGGGATTCATGATCTATAATTGTAGGAATAGCCACGTACAGAATTGTTTCCTAGAAGTCTAGGTGATATATATTGTGATATCTGTGACATATTTAACATGTATAGGACTACTAGCCATCTGGGGGAGGGGATGGAGGGAGGGAGGGGAAAAGTTGGAACAGAAGTGAATGCAAGGGATAATGTTGTAAAAAAAAATTACCCAGGCATGGATTCTGTCAATAAAAAGTTATTATTATTAAAAAATAAAAAAAAAATTAAGAAGTCTAGGTGATGAGGTCCTGAATGGTGGGTGTGGTTTGGCAGAGAGCAACTGAAGCATTGATAAAAATTATTCCCTAGGGCAGACAGAAAGAAAGCTCTAATAGAGATAAATTTAGCTCTATGGAGATAATCCAGTTAGAAATCCAAGTTATGTCAAGTCCCTGAGGCTAATTTTTTCTTATAAAACAGTTTATGGCCCATGGCTTCCATATTGCCCTCCTGTGGGTCAGTCTGTCACAGCACTCTGCTTCTCTGCGTCCTTCCCGTTACCTGAACCCTGTGCTACATACTGGCCCTCCTGACCTCAGCCTGAGAGTGTCTTTCTTCTTCTGATCCCCTTCTTCTCCTTATAGCTAACTCTTGTAAAGTCCTAAATCCCTTTAGGGATTTAATCTGTTAGTTAAAGGCATGTCCCAATCTCATGTAGTGTATCCTATGTCCTGGTAAATAGTAAGTTTCTCCAGGGAAGTTGCCCTTTCTATGCTCTCCCACTCTATTTCATATTTACCTTTCCTTGTGTCTGTAACCTTTTCTCTTAAACAAACCTACCTTTAGCCACAGAGGATGGCCACTGTGAATTTTTCACATGACTGGACCCCACTATTTGGTACCTACCATCATCTGGTGTCTACATCAGCCACATCATAGGTATGATCTGATCTGACAACTCAATGTGTGAGTTCAAGTTTGAATTTGGGAGCTTGTATCAGAAAAAAAAGAACTAAAGATTAGACCAGGTCAGAAGTAGAATGGGTTTCCCTTTAGTGAAGCACTTCAAGAAAAAGTGGCTCAGCTTGTTTGGCATGTTATAGAATGGATTCTTGTTCAAGTACTAGTTGAATTACATGGCTTTTGAGATTGTTTCCAACTCTGAGATTTTGTAGTTTTATAAGACAGAATACTCAAGCCTTCATACCAATGGGATGGTATTTGACACTAAAGGAAGCTGCATATTAGTTTCATACTAATTTCATCTGTTACATAATAAAGGTCTGTTTTTTTAATCAATATGTAATTTCCATTAATACATAATACACATATGTATATATTTATATACACACAAGAATAGCTGTGTATATATATATATACACATATATGTGTGTGTGTGTGTGTGTGTGTGTGTGTGTGTGTGTGTGTATACATGCTGTATTTAGACCAATTTTAATTCCTTTCCATCATTACTGTTACGTTGCCCCAAAAGTAAATATTTTGTGAGGACATTACTATAACACCCTATACTAGGGATAGAATTGAGGAACAAGCTGACTTGGCAAAATTCAGATAGTCAGTGCCATACTGGACTTGATATTAAAATTGCATCTTTTTTTCCCCTACGCATTCTTGTGTATGCTGTGTGTGTGTATGTATGGGTGTGCATGTATGCATGTATGTTTGGGGTGGAGGAACAGGCACTTCAACAACAATGTAATACATTACTAAGACTGGCACAGTTAATACCCAACAATTTTTTAAAATGATGACACAAGGGAGAAATCCTAAGACCAAACTTCATAAGGCAGAAAAGTTGGACAGTTTTCTTGAAGTTTTGTGTGTCATGGACACTTTTGGTAGTCTGATGAAGGCTATCAACCCTTTCTAAGAATAATATTTTAAAAGTATAAATTAAAATAAATAGAATTGCAAAAGAAGACAATTATAATGAAAAGTAATAAACTAAACATTTGTGTGTATATTTAATCTATATCTATATGTATATCTATATCTATATGGAGAGAAATTAATTATATATATTAAATATGTGAAATACATATTTCACAGATCTCTAGACTGGTTAATCTCTGATGTCATTTCCAACTTTAAGAGTCTGTGAAATTCTTAACTATTCATATTTATACTTGTGAAATTAGCCCTGAAGAGCAATTATAGAAATTCCTAAGGGAGTACTTAGCATCTTTTTAGAGATTTATGGCTTCCTTTCAGAAATCCCAAAGATTGAGGGTCTTAAAGAAAATGTTAATGTGCATTATCCTTTTAAGGATGCCATCTGGATTGAAGACCAAGCCAATGAGGAGGAAGAAGCTGTTCTTTGAAGAGGTACTGTTATTTGCTTTCTAGTGAGAACAGTTTATACTGACATATATAAAACACATTTACCCAAATGCTTAAAGGAGTTTTTATATTCTGCACTGTGTTGTAAAATATAGGATATAACTAATATCCTAGTTAAAATCCACTAATTTTTCTCAATTTCTATTCTCCCATTATTTGATCTATCTTTCTCCTCATCCCCATTCCTGAACCCTGAGGGCATCTCCCATACAGAGAGACATAGGATACAAGGGACTGAAAACTTGCTTCAGAATTAGAAAGAACTGTGTTCAAGTCTCACTTCTGACATATACTAGTCATGTGACTCTGGGCAAATAACTTCAATCTCTTTAGACAATTCCTTATAACAATAAGTTGCAAAGGAGATGTCAATCAATATTGATAGAATGTCCTTATTTTGAAGTTCTTCCCTAAAACTAGTGGAATTCCAGATTCAGTCCCTATCCCTACAGTAGCTTTTAAACATGCAAATTTTTGACTTAGGACTTCCCTTTATGATTTAACTAAGGATTGTCCCCTTTTTCCTCCCCAGAAACTGTTAAAGTACATGGAGCTGGTGAGGATAAAGCCATTGCAAAGAGAACAAAGCAATAATTTGAGTGTCTGCTACATCATGTCATTGCCTTCTCATACCAGATATTTGATTGTGTTTTAGAAATCGAACTCTTTATGACCACCTTAAATGTTTTTTATAATTTTTCATCCTTTTCTCCCCCCAATGAAATTCAAATCTGCAAAATAAATCATCAAAAATGTGGAACACTAACTCATCTCAAGTATACAGAAGCAGGAGAAAAACAGCCCTTTCCCAACCGACACCTTGCCAATATCAGTCTGTCTTCATTTATACATCCAATTGGCACTTTTAAACCCATGTACCTTATCTCTCATTCTGTCTGTAACCTCATGAGCCCTTGAACTATCCTCATACAATTACAGGTCAAAGTTTTCTTGACCATTTCTGACAAGGTGGTCCAAGTGACATTTTGCCTGGAGGCACTAATTATGACACATGCCTTTCCTTTGGGCTTAGACTAAAGGTCCTTCATTAGTTGGCTACTACTGTTTTGTTAATCTAATGAATGGTTCCTTAGGAAATAACCAAGTGAGGGCTTATTAATGCTGAAGGCTTCATCTATTATAAAGTCCTTTGCCCTTAAAGGAGGTCACAGAATGATGGAATGGAGGAGGAAATCTTCCTTAAGCTCATCCATCTGCTTTAATTAATCACTATGCCAAGCAGAACTGTCAGAAAAAATTTCAGTGTTGTCTTTGGTTTCATAAGAAGAAAGTGCTCTGAAATTCCCTTTAGCACATGCTGCCCATCAAAAAGGACTGTGTGGAAAATAAATAGAATTTTTATCTGGGCGAGAGGACCTTCTAAAGAAAGAAATTTTGACAATGTATTAAAAAAAAACTGTTCAGTTTTAACACATGTAGTAAATACCTGTTATTATTTTCTCCTAAAACTTCTTTTCTGAACAAGTATTACAGTTACATGCAAAAAGAGATGTGGGAATCCCTTATTCTCCTTGGGAGCCTAGTTCCTTTAGCTGAAGCATTGAGACAAGTAGAAAGAGAATTTGCTCTGGAGTCAAAGGAGGTGACTGAAGCTTTACATTTGCTTAGACCTGGATGTCTCCTCATCTAGAAAACAACAGGTTTGGGCTAATTAGTCTCTGCACTACGTTTTGGCTTCACATTTGTAATATGAAAAAGAAGAAAGAAGGAGGAAGAGGAGAAGGAGGAGGAGGAGGAAGAGATGAACAGTAGTAATAGACACAAAAAACTTTAAAAGAATCTTCCATATTTCATTTTGTCATTGTCATGAATGCAATCATTATTCATGGGATAATGATTTGAAATTCATTGAAGTGGTATGCTAGTAAATATTTCACAATGTTTTCTCTTCAGAAAAAATGCTTATTTACAATATACTTTAAAGTTTAATCTGTATTATTAACCATTTTCTTAATCACTTTCTTAAGTCTAAATAATCAACAAAACCATAAATCAAGCCCTGATTGGTAATTTTTGCTGAGTTTGCTGATTTTCAAATGCTGGAAAATTTGACTCTTTTTGTTCAAGTTGGCACCAGTTCACTTGTTTTTGTTTTTGTTTTATTAAAGCTTTTTTTTATTTCCAAAATATATACATGGACAATTTTTCACCATTGACCCTTTCAAAATCTTGTGTTCCAATTCTCCCCCCTTCCCCTCAAGCCCTCCCCAGATGGCAAGTAATCCAATGTATGTTAAACATGGTAAAAATATATATGTTAAATCCAATGTATGCATAGCATTTTTATACAATTATCTTGCTGCACAAGAAAAATCAGATCAAAAAGGGAAAAAAAAGAGAAAGAAAATAAAATGCAAGCAACCAACAACAAAAAGAGTGAGAATGCTATGTTGTGATCCACACTCAGTTCCCACAGCCCTCTCTCTGAGTGTAGATGGCTTTCTTCATTACAAGATCATTGTTACTGGTAGTCATCTCACTGTTGAAATGAGCCACATCCATCAGAATTGATCATCGTATAATTTTGTTGTTTCCATGTACAATGATCTCCTGCTTCTGCTCATTTCATTTAACATCAGTTCATGTAATTCTCTTCAGGCCTCTCTGAAATCATCCTGCTGGTCATTTCTTATGGAACAATAATATTCCATAACATTTATACACTATAACTTAGTCATTCTCCAACTGATGGGCATCCACTCAATTTCCAGTTTCTTGCCACTACAAAGGGGGCTGCCACAATTGCATATGTGGGTCCCTTTCCATCCTTTAAGATCTCTTTTGGATATAGACCCAGTAGAAACACAACTGGATCAGAGGTTGTACACATTTTTATGTCCCTTTGGATCTAGCAGAACACTTGTTTAAAAAAACTTGGGAGATCATTTAGTACTGGGCATCTTAACCTAGGGTTCATGAACTTGTGTTTTTCTTTTAAAAAAAAATCTTTTTTATGATTATATTTTAGCATAATTAGTATTATTGTAATCCTATATATTTTATTTTATGCATTAGAAAACATTCTGAAAAGGTATCTGGGCCAAAAACCAAAATAAAACAAAACAACTTTGTTATTTTTTTTTTTTAAGTTTGCCTTCTTTTATTTAAATTTGTACAGAAAAAGGCTCTGGCTCCAATCAAATAGCAAAATGGATAGAGTAAAAGAAGCCTTCAGGTGGTTCTATTTTCCCCTGGAGAATCAGATAGTCAGCTCAAGCTTGAAGAACATCCACTGGCTTTGAACTAATATAAGGCCATTTTTTCACAGATAAGAGAAACTGAAGCCCAGAAAAGGGACACGACTCCAACATTTAGCATAGTAACTGTCATGGAGGAGGTGCTTAATAAATGTTTATTGAAAAGAAGTAACTTGTTCAAAGTCATGCAGGTAATAAGTGGCAGATGTGGGACTGGAACCCAATCCCCTGACTTTCATACTATTGGTCTTTGCAATGTACAATGCTCTTTATTGAAGGCCTCATTCAATGAATGATTCAATATTGTATAATTATGGGGTTGTGGAAATGAGTAGGATTCTGAAGAAGTATTATATCAACTCTGTGGCTTGTCCATTTTTATTTAACCTGCTTATCTTCCCCAGGCACAACTTTTTGAAGACCTGGCTCAAGTCCTTTCTAATTTATTAGGTCTGTGAATGCATGATAATTTGCGGCTCTTTGAAAAAAGCTTCAGAATTCATGTGGTTTGTGGATTATTATAATTTCACTTGTCAACCTCAGGGAAAATTTTTGATTGTGGAAGAAATGATATATTATGTATTTTGACTACAAGCCAACAAAAGTCAGTTTCCACTTCTTTCAGTCTTCTGTTTCCTGATGAGCTACAAAATTGTAACAGTTACCTGGGGGATAGTAGTAACAGGGTAAATAACTGAGTCAGGAGGAGATAGGATGAGATGGGATGGGATGGGATGGGAGAGAATTGGGGAGGGGAGCTTGGTGACACAGTGGATAGAATTCTATGCTTAGAGTTAGAGAAATGAGTTTAAAACCTGTCTCTGTATGTCTGTGCATCCATCTACTAAGAATTCCCTTGGAACTTTTAGAAAATAAGGTAGCTTGGGAATATAGTCATAAAACTGTAAAGTTGAAAGGGACGTTAGGCATCATCTAGCTCATTTCCTTATTTTGTTGTTGTTCAGTTGTTTGTCAGGAGCATATGACTCTTGTGATCCCATTTGGGGTTTTCTTGGCAAAGATACTGGAAAGATTTACCATTTCCTTTTCCAGCTGATTTTACAAATGAGAAAACCGAGGCAAAGAGGGTTAAAGATTTGCCCAAATTCACATGGCTTTCACATGGCTATTAGGTGGCTGAGACTAGATTTGAACTCAGGAAAATGAGTTTTCCTGACTCCAAACTCAGCACTCTATCCACTCCATCACTTAACTACCCCTGTGCCATCTAGCTGCATCTTATTTTGTATATGGGGAAATCAATGACTAAAGATATTGGATGACACATCTAAAATCCCCAAGCATGTCAGAACTAGGACAAGAATATAGATTTTTGTTTGTTTTTTATTTTTTGCAAGGCACTTGTCCAGAGTCACACAGCTAGTAAGGGTTAAATGTCTATGGCTGGATTTGAACTCAGGTTCTGCTGACTCCAGGGACAGTGTTGCATTTGCTGCACCATCTAGCTGCTCCAAACATACTTCTTCTAACATCCAGACCAGAACTCTTTCCACTAAGTCACACTGTCTCAACTTTGAATGTCTGATATTTTAATTTTCATCCAAGCAAAGCATCTACCCTTGATCTAATAACTGGTATCTTTTCAGGATTGAGAAGATATCACCTAGACATGGCTCTCTTCAAATTCAGGTCAATTCCAATGATCTTGTGATGAAGAAAGCCATCTGCACCCAGAGAGAGAACTAGGAATTGAGTGTGGTATTTTCATTCTTCTTGTTGATGTTTGCTTGCATTTTATTTTCTTTCTCATTTTTTTCTGGTTTGATTTGATTTTTCTTGTGCAGCAAGATAATTGTATAAATATGTATGCATGTATTGGATTTAACATATATTTCTAACATGTTTAACATAAAAAAGAGAAAATACCAACTAATTCTCTTTTCTGTCTATTTGGCCTTGTCATCTCTTCCTCCCAGGATAAGGTCTCTGAAAACAAGAAATCCATATTTTAGTTTTTCCATCTGTTCTACTTGGGTCTCCAAAGACAGACAGATGAGCAATGAGCTGTTTTAATTTTGGTACAATCTGCTGCAGCATCTACACAGTAGAAAACAAATGTTTGCTGCTGTCATTGTAGTCCTGACTCATTGGACTTTGTCACTTTTCTATATTGAGGAGAGAAATATGGTGAGGATTTAACTATAGTTTTTGCCCAGAGCACTAACTATCCCAGACATGTCTAAGCCTTAATCAATCATCCTGACACCAGAGAATTGCATGATTGTTCTTTGAGGACACTACGAACCTGGGCCTTTTCTTGGCAGGTATGCACCAATACATCTTCTACCCACATGATCGTGATGGGGGAGGGAAGGAAAAGAGTAGACAGGGTCATGATCACAAATGTGTGTGAATTTCCTAAAATCTTTTAAACTTAATGATTAATTAATTTATTAATAATCAGTCTGGTGGAGAGGAAGCTATCTTTATGTCTCATACATATTGTCTGTGTGACCTTGAACACTTAATCTCTAACTGCTGCAGACAACTCTCTAAGATTAAGCTTCAGAGATGTTCACCTGAATTTGCAGAGCAAATTTCCTTACCTGGGAGTTCCATATACTAATGAAATCAAAACTTTTTTTCTCTATACTTATTCTTAATATATTTATGAATATTAATGTCAAATTATATCACTCTAGATACAGAGCTGAAAAGTTCCTCAGAGCTGATCCAGTCTAACTTCCTTAATTTTACAGCTAAATAAATTAGTCTTTTTCATGGTCACCCAGATAATAATCATCAGAAGTGGGATTTGAATTTGCATTAGGTCCTCTGACCCCAGAGCTATTGCTATTTCAGCTATATCAGAAGGGATACATACATATAATTGCCAGTATTATTTGTCACTATCATGGGAGGAGTTCCATGACAGAATCTAAGTTAGTGAGGTACTCTCACTTTTTATAACATTTTGTTGTTTGCATTAAATCCCAAACCAATAATGTAGCAACTCCTGATTGACTTCCATATTTAATCAAAAGTACCTGACAGCTATCCACACAAGAAAAACCAAGCAGATAATGAATTGTTGCTATTCATGTTCTATGAAGAATTTAGGAGAAGTCATATATGAGAGCCACACAGAATAGGCAGAGATGGTAATAATCTGAATTTTTGAAACAAATACTCAGTTGGTGGTAGGAGAATAAAAAATATTCCCTTGCTTATCTTTAACTCTATACATTGAGCATGAAATTACAGTACCTTTGTAATAGAAAGCATTTTAGAAATCATCTTCTATCTCAGGAAGGCATCCTGCCTCTCCAGTGGACAAGCAATAGCATCTTAAAAGAGCTAGTGGAAGTTTATCAGTGCAAGTAGATGACAAATTCATATGGCCTAATGGAAACTTGGGATAGTTAGGTGACACAGGTGAAAGAGCACAGGACTTGAAATCAGGAAGACATCTTCATAAATTCAAATCCAGCCTCAAACACTTACTAGCTAAGTGACTCTGGGCAAGTGACTTCACTTTGATTGAAATGACACAATAAAAAATGATAGTTCACAGGTACTCAATGGTGACACTCCACTGTTTTGGGGTAGGGCAGAGCTATTCCTTGGACAGGCTTCCAAGTGTGCCAGAGGCTACTTGGACAACAATTAAGTTATCTACATCATTTACTAATCTTGATATGTTATATCCCCCCAAAACCAGAATTCAGACCCACAAAACATCTAATCTTTTGTTTCCTCTATGAATATGGGTGATCAAAAAGTCTCATGATTAAAGCTTTTAATTATTAAACTTAATTAACTAGGATTGCATTTATGATGGAAACAATAAGTCAATAGCATTTAACAGCAAACTCAATTTAGGTTTTATGAGCAACTAGAGAATAATCCTTTCAGTATAACCACCATCTATCATGATTTAGCTCTTGGGACATTACTTTGAAAATTTATACGGATAATCTTAGCCCAAAGTTGCACCAAAGTTTTGCTAAATAAACTACATTTTTAGCATGGCCCCATGAAAAATGGCATCAAGAGCTAATGAACAAAGTGTTCTACCATCTTATCTATTTTTTCCATTTAAACATCCATTTTTGAGGGTTGGAACAAGCAGGATATTGTTAGCCTTCAAATTACCCAGTATCAAGCACAACACAATGACAATTCCACCTTTCAAATCCTTTGAAAGGCTTCTCATTTATCCTTCAGTAATCTCATTAATCAGTCTTGATTCTTGATTTGTCATTCATGAGGCTAGCTTCTTAAAAGATTTTCTTTAAATCAGAACTTTAATTTCTGATTCATATCCACTGCATCCCAGGCCATTGCCAGTCATCCTGATAACTCAGGAAAAGAGAGTAAGGTTGATGACTCTGTACAACTCTGCCTCACTTAATACAGTTCACAGGCAAATCAAGACATCACCCCATAACATCATTGGTTCTCTTCAAAAATGATGAACAAGAGCAACAATTGTTTTTATTCTTTCCCACAGAAAAATCTATATCCATATATGAGGGGAATATCTTCAACTTTAATAACTTTTCTTTTAATTACTATTTACTAGTTGACTCTGAAAGAATTGTTTGAGGGGCAAAGTGATTTGTTCAAGTATCTATCAAAGGAATTGAATTTGATTTTTCTGACTTTCTACTCTTTCTATTATTTCATATCATTCAAAGACTATTTAAACTATAGAGCAATTGTTGATCTGTATTCCAAGTCTCTCAAATGGGGATAATGATTTTTTTTTTAAATTGGGAGTTCCCCAATCCAATAAAATCTCAGATCTAGTCCAAAAAAGTTTCAAACATACACTGTCAATGACTCAATTTGGACAGTGTACAAGGACTTTATGAAGTCCCTCAATGTGCAGATATAGCAACACTGATTAAAAATTTCCCTGGAAAAAGGTAGTTGAGTTTAGAGGGACACCTGATGAGTTTCAAGGACATAAAGTGGAACACAAGATCTGACTTGTTTGGGATACTGACAGTTCTTTCACAAAGTGCTGCTATTTATAGACATAAGCATCTGTCTAATTTTAGACATGTCTGTCTAATTTTAAATAATAAGGCCTTTAGGCATTGACTGTGACTAATTGTATGTTTTGACGAGTACTTAGCGCATGGCTGGCACTCAATAAATGTTAAATAATTGAACATACTAACAATAATTGTATTTGTAAGCACGCTGAGTAAGGACTGTTCCTAAATATGTTTCGGTACAGAGCCCAGTGTGTTGTTGGCAAGCAAACAAAGTGAAATGATGATAATACCAAATGGCCCCCTTTTTTTTGAAAGCAAAATTCAGTGAAATCCAGACTGACTTTATGGTTTTATTCATTGATAAGTAAACTCTTCAAACTGAGTTTTGGTTCTAGTGACAGCATGGTGCAGGGCTGGCACATAATAGGCACTTAATAAATGCTAGTTGACTAATTCTGCCTCACTTTATTTATCTGAAAAATAAGGTTATTATACTACATGATGTGATTATATATATGTGTGTGTGTATATGTGCATGCACATATGTATATTGTGTTATATAGACACATATATACATGTTGGAGGGTGGGTATGTGGGTATTAGTGGGTGTTGAAAATTTCTCTTACCAACATCCAAGTGTCTGGAGGCATAGGCTAAAAAAGTTTTGGGACATAGCTAGAGGAAGATGACTCCATATAGTTTGTTTTTAACATATCCTTTCATTAAATTATGAATCACATTTTGTTGAATAGTTAAATGATATGATTATGGAAAAGCATGATAAGAGAGAGAAGAGTCTAGATACGGGATAAGGACTCTAGGGATGTGTATAATTCACAGATTTAAATGCATAAATGTGTGTAACATAGAAAAGCCCCATATATGTGTATATATATTATAAATAGGTAGATACATACACGTATATGTATTAATAGAAATTGTCCTCTTACAATAAATATTCTCCTTTTTAAAAACATTATCATTTTAAGAGTTGCTTACGACACTGAGACATTAAGTGAATTGCCCAGAGTCATACTGGCAGTGTGTCAGAGAAAAAACTAGAACTCGGGTCTTTCTGGTTCCAACGCTCTCTATCCACTATACCATTCTCTCTCTCTCTCTCTCTCTCTCTCTCTCTCTCTCTCTCTCTCTCTCTCTCTCTCTCTCTCTCTCTCTCTTTCTTTCTCTCTCTCTCTCTCTCTCTCTCCCCTCCCCCTCCTCCCTTTCCTTTTCTCCTTCCCTTTTCCTCCCTCCCTCTTCCCTTCCTTTTCTTCTTCCCCGCCCTTTCTTCTGAATCACTACCACTTTGAGTCAGAGAATAAAAATTCAAATGGATAAGAGAACAAGGCATGAATTATGGCAGAGAAGTAGTCTAGTTATGCAAGGTCTTATATAAGAACTAAATAGAAAGGGAAGCTAAGTTTTCCAATCTGTTCTATGTTTCTCCATCCCCACCCCCGAGCAAAGCCATTAAAGAGAATTGTGGCTTGTGGCCCCTTCAATATTAAAAAGATATTGCATTCTCTGTGCAGAGAAAAATCTGTGATACAAATATAAATGGTATTTATACAAATACAAAAACCTCCTAACAGATTGTAAAGATGCTACAACATCTAAGGGGCTATTTGTATTTGTATAAATATTATTTATGTTTGTATCATAGATTTTTCTCTGAACACACATAGAGAGGTGATTCAGATATAAATAGTACAAATAGTTATAATCAAAACAAAACATAAGATCATGGGATCACCGAACTAGAGCCAGAACAGTGCTCAGAAACCATCCAATCTAACCTTCTCATCAGGGAGACTGACCATGGTCACTGTGACTACAAACCTCATAAGTGCTTTAGAAAGGAGCAAAATAATTTATAAAGACCTATGGGGAAAGGTTAGTGAAGTCTTCCTGGAGAACACAGTATTTGATTTGGATAATTATAATAATAAAGATTAAAAGTAGCAAGCATTGATGTAGAGCTCCAAGGTTTCCAAAGCACTCTACAAATATTATTTCATTTGATCCTTATAATAAGGGTGGAGGTAAGTGCTATTATTATTACCCCATATTATAGGTGAGGACACTGAGTTAATAATAGTTAAGTGACTTGCCAAAGATTTCACATACAGTATCTGAGGTTGCATTTGAATTCAGGTTCAGTGCTTATTAGTTGCCTCTTAAAAGCTTTGAAGAAATTTAGTAAGCTTTAGAAGAGGATACAGGGGACTATTGTGATAGTAAAGGCTCAGAAATAGCAGAGTATATAGTAAGGGCCACTAAATCAGGTAGTTCCAGTTGGATAAAACACAATTGAAGAGTGCTAGTTGGTAGAAAAAATAGAGTGGTGACAGATTAAGGAAAGCCTTGAATGGCAGACAAAGGAGAGAAATTTATTCTAGATCTATGAAGGAGAGTTTTCTGGCAGTGGTATGAGTGATGGTCTAAAAAGAGATGATAGCAGAAATTGGAGAGAAAAAACCTATTATGAGGCTATTTTTATTGTGAAGCTAAGAGCTAATAGAGAACTCTTCTAAGTGATGTCAATAGGGATGCAGAGAAAGGAGTGGGTGTAAGATATGGTATAAAAATAAAATTGATGGGATTTAGCAATTGATTGGGTATGAGAAGTGAGAGAGGAAAGGAAAATCAGACAAAACAGCTAAGTTTGGCAGATAGTGCAGGATAAATGATGTCACTGACAGAAATAACTTAGAAAAGGATGAAAAGGATAGGAGAGGGCAGAATATGAAAAGGAAGATCGTCTTGATTTTCAGCATGTTGAATTTGAAATGCTGATGAAAAATTCAAGTTGAAATGTTCCATAGGCTAATAGAAAGGTAACATTTTAATCTGGGATTAAAAAAAATCAGAGAGAAAGATGCAGATTTGGGAATCATCTGAATTGGGTTCACCTTTGAAGCCATGGGAGTTAATTACATCGTGAAATGCAGCGCTTATATAAAGAGGAAGGCAAAGCAGAGGAGCACCTCCATAAAAAGATGGGAAGGATTCTAGTAAATAAGACATAGACAGAGAGATAGGAGAATAATTAGGAGAGTATGGCATATTTAAAGGCAAGCAGGAAGAGAATAACTAAAACAAGGGCTATTAACCTACAAATTAAAAAAAAAAAAGGAATAACCATATTTCAACATGATTGCTTTCTTTTGCTGACCTAATGCATTTTATTTTATTTATTTAAACATTATTCTGAGAAAGGATTCATAGGCTTCCCTACATTGCTCCCCCCAATTATGAATCATTATGAACTAGAAGAAAGGAATAGTGAACAAAAAGGAATGTTGTAGGGGGGTCAAGGAGGCTCTTGAATAAGAGAAGAAAAAAGAAAATCACTGGATTTGGTGATTCAGAAGTGATTAGTAACCTTTAGCATTCAAGTTTCAGGAGCACAGGAGAGCAGAAGGCAGATTGTGAGGGGGTAAAGAAATAATGTTTGGTAAAGACATATTTTTTTAAGAAATTTGGTCATGACAAAGAGCAGAAATATGGCTGGTTGAAGAAAAAAGTCAAGGGAAGACTTTTCTTTTGTTTTTTCTTTTTTTTTTAAGGATTGGAAAGACATGAGCATTGTTTAAGGCTTGTTTGTAGGCAAATGGAAAAGAACTGGCAAATAAAAAGAGACTGACGATGCATGAAAAATGAAGGATAGTTACTGGAGAAAGATCCTTGGAGAATCCAGGATGCAATTGGATCAAAGTAGTACATAAAGGAATTAACCATAGCAATCAGTAGAATTATCTCTTCCTCAGGTTCAAAAAGAAAGGAAAAGATGTCAATATTGAAAAGCTTTGAAAAGTGGGGAAAAAATGAGTGTTCCCATTAAATGGCTTCAGTGATATAAGTGAAATGGGAAGCTGCCTGCCATATGCTTGTAAAAGAAATAAGTCTAGATTCTCCACTGTGGGAAATGATATAAGGACTCATTAATAATAGAACTGAAACATTCACAAGAAGCAATGAATTCCTGGCTGTGGTTATATGCCATATATTTAGAATGGAGTGGGATATCAAGGTAATAATATTAACTCATCACATTTCTCTTTCTTCCTACCAATCCTCTCCTCCCAATTTCACATTTAGACATTTATTTTTTTATGACAGTAAGTCAAGTTCTATCTACCATCTCATTTTGCCTAGGTAGTTATCGTTCTATGACATGAGTCCAAGTCTACATGTACAGAGGAAAAGTTAAATGGAATGGCAATCAGTGACCCCATAAATCCATTCAAGGAAGAAGGCCAGCTTCAATATTTGGACACATTTATCTGCCAAGCCAACCTGGCATAGTAGAATTAGCATTAGATTTGATATCAGAGGATCAGTGTCCATGTCCTGGGTCTGCTTCCTACAAATCCCTTTTGTTCTTTGGATCCTAGTCAAATGAAGGAGTTAGAATAGAACCACTGAGGTCTCTTTGAGTCACAAATCCCTACTTTTTGTGATGTTATCTGTATGTTTTATGTTCCTTTATTTCAATAGCAGATGATTTTGACTTTATGTATCTTAATAATTCTTCCAACTTTCTATTTCTATTTAAAAAGTCTTTGGTGTCTATTAACTCTCTCCTACATATATTTAAGCTCCTGCTGAAATGAATGAAATATTTTTGCCAAGTCTTTGCATAATGAACTGTTATAAATTCAGCTTTTACTCTTCCCTTCCTTGTGGCTAATCCTTCTCCTGTTGACTTAAAGGGAGTTAAGGGGGATGGATATGCAGAATAAGAAAATTTGCCTATGAAATGCTAAGCCTGCAGGGCAAGATACGTCTTTTAACATGCCTTATATACTATCTAATATCCTGTTGATGGTTGGCAAATGATGAATAGTTACAGTTAGGCCCTTCTGGGCATTGAGAAAAAAATTTTTTTATAGTCAGCCTCCAAAATCTTACAGCTGATATAATGTGTCTGTCCAGAGTGGGACAGATACACCCTATTTTTGTGCATATTAGTTATGGTGTTCTCAGATGCAATTTTAGATTACTTACTATAACAAGGGTCCAGGGTCTCCTCCTCCCCATGAAATTCTCTATGTTTCCACAGACTAAGTTTGGATTCTGGAGTGGTGACCCTAAAAGAGTCCTTATCTTTCTTTGTCTTATTCCACCTACCTGAAGCTGCTCAAGAAAACTTCCTAATATACTTAGCTATAGTTTGTATTTAGGTTTCTCAACAAGTGGCTAAAAAGATTCCCCACCTTCAATTTGAGCTCTCAAGTTATCCAATGACTATTGGGCATAAGGACAATGGCTTATTTCACTTCAATAGAAAACATATTAGATCCAAAGGATTCCCAGAAGCCCATAAAAGGAGAACACACATAAAACACCTGATAAAACATTGGCTCTGGCTCCAATTCTGGAAGGGAATAAGTTTAGGAATATCATTAGAGCACTTTTTAACATTCTGGTGAATCCTTTTTTCCCCCACAAAGTTTCACACAATTCCATTTAAGACTTGTCTTATAGCCCCTGAGATTTGGAGTTGTTTTTAAGTACTCCCTCTTGGATGGCTCCTACCCTTGTTTGGACAGAGCTACTTGTTATCAGCTTCTACCAACAAAGTGTCCATGGACATTATTTACTGTTCATCATTGCCTTCATTGCACCGCAGGACAAAATGAGAGCCCTTGAATAAATTGGCAGAAAACAATAGGTGGGAAGTCCATCTTCAAAAAGGGAAATCAAAAAGGTCAGGAAACTGAGTTCTAGGAAATCTGTTCTTAGGCTACCTGAGCAAGCAAATGTAGTAGCTACATATGATTTTGCTATAAATTTGTATTAACTGCTGAGAGAGGGGTGATATGTGACATGGAAGAAAATTAGCCACCTACACAGGTCTTCCCCCTTCTTTCTGCCCACCTACCCCAGGCAGTCCATTATGCTCCATGTTGCTCTGTCTTCAGGATAAGAGAGGTTCATGCAAGAAAAGGAGTCATGGGACAATAAAGTGAGCTATTTGGTGAGCTCATGTTATGAATTACAAAAATGGTGAAGGGTAGGGAGCAGCTCCTTCAACAAAAGTTCATCCACACCAATCACTGTGAATTCTCTGAACCTTACAACTTAAAGTATTGTAGAGAATATTGTCTTCTCCACAAAATGCCCCTCAGATACTATCAAAGATTTACTTGATAAAATCAGCTTGTTCAAAAAATCATCAAATAGATCAGGAATTCCCTGATCAACTTTTTTTTTTTTTAAACATTTTTAATGATTATGGAGACCTGGCTCAAAATTTCTCTCTTCTGCCATGAGCATTTCTAGAACTATTCAACTCACATTTCTTCTTATTATTAGAGTATATATTTCTCAAGGGCAAGTGCTGGTTTTGCATTTTTCTCTATTCCCAGCACTTTATATGATGCCCTGCACATAATAAGAGCTTAATAATTTCTTGTTGATTGATTGATTTATTGTTAGATGTCTATTGCACTTGTAGGCAAACTGTATTCAGAACTTATTTGGTATTATGTGTATTATATAGATAAACCTGCCAAGTGAAAACATACCTAACAGACATTTAGAGTTAAAGTCATTCCCTGATTCCTGACTTGGAATCCCTGGTAACAACCCATGATAGCTATTAGTCATTGGGAACTGTGCAGATTTTTTATGAAATGCAAGCTTCAGGCTTCTGGCACTGAACTAAAAAAATGTAATTAAGCAGGAGCATAGGTGTGCATTTTTTTTTCAGACCACATGTCAGTGACTCTGTGATATCATTGTGATAAATTGAATAGCCATTAGAAGGAAAATAAATTTGGCTTTAGTGTTGATATCTGCAAAGATCAGATTGATATTATTTCAACTGCAATTGAGATTCATTCAGTAGAGATCCTGTAAAGACTATCAAAATGGAAAATTATAATAATTCATACTTCCAATATCTCTATAATTTGTTGAAAAACTAGAATAGAGTTTCAGTACCAATTGGTATATAACAAGTCAATCAAAATGACATCAGCAAAATAAGTAGTGAATGGCAACAGCATTCTAAGAACTTGAATAAGTTAATTTTTAAAATAAACAATTTATTTTTAAAATAATTTAATTTTTAAATAATCAATTTAAATCAAAATAATCAAAATATCTTTTATTTTTATATCTTATAAATTTTCTATTCTATCTCCTTTTCCCTTTCAGTTACCTATCACATGTAATAAATAATAAAACAAATCTTTTAAAAGAAATAAGAGGAAGAAGATGTATACATCAAAGAAACCTGACAACATATGTATGTCCCTCATTTGTGGATCATTCCTATCACTGCAGAAGAAAGAGGAAGAAGTGTCTTTTTTTTCCTTTTCTTAATTTGGCAACATTCATTTCTGACTACTTTGTGGCTGTTAATATATATGTGTGTGTGTGTGTGTGTGTGTGTGTGTGTGTATAATACAAATGTAAAATAGATTGATCAGGGAATTCCTGATCTCTCCAATGATTTCCTTAATGAACCTGATTAGATTGCACAGGATATGACTCTAGTTCTATCTGAGAAGCATATCTAGATAGATAGATAGAAAGATAGATATAAACAGAGATAGATATTATATATACATATAAAATATAAGTGTATGTTATTTTCTTGGCTCTGTTTTTATATTATATTTATTTTATATCAGTTCATGTAATTTTTTTCACATTTCTCTGTTTTTGTCATATTTTTCATTTTTTACAGCACAGTAATATTACATTAAATTATGTAACACAATATCTTTAGCCATTCCCCTGATAGACATCTACTTTTAACATTTTTAATATGGGCTTAGACCCTGGAGAATCCTGATCCAAGTGGGATAGATTGTATTCTATTGCCTCCAACTTGATATTCTTTTCTTTCCCTCTTTTTTTTTCTTGTTTTTTTTTTTTTTTTTTTTTTTAGGCAATTGAGGCTAAATGACTTACCCAGGGTCACATGGCTAGTAATAGGCAGCTATGTGAGTCTGGATTTGAACTCAAGTTTATCTGACTTCAAGGCCAGTGCTTTATCCACTGTCATCCCCTTTTTCTTATTAAAAAAGATAAACAACACAAAGCAATAAAAGGGCAAAACCTCAAATGTGCAGTTCTGTTTCTATCAGAATATTCACTCTTATTCCTCTATGAGATATATTGTTTATACCATCTACCTTCAGCCAGCCATGAAATATCCTGAAATATCAGCTATCTGGAAGGCTGAAGCTAGTGGATCTCTTGAGCTTGGGAGATCTGATTTGTAGTGACCTATATGGATCAGGTATCCATTTTTCATTGGCCTTAATATAGTGATTCCCTGGGATCCAGGTCCAATCAGGTTGCTAAGGAGGAGAGACCTGACCCAGGTCTTAGATCCAATAAGTTAATGCTTCTATGGGGATAAGTTGTGGGATTGAGCCTTTGCATTTTCATCCTTGGCTATAGAGGAAGATGAGAGAGACAAACAGAGAGACAGAGACAGAAACAGAGAGACAGAAAGAGAAGGAGAAGAAAAGAAAAAAGAAGTAGAAGAAGAAAGAACAAAAAGAAAGAATAGGAAGAGCAAGAGCAAGAGCAAGAGGAAGAGGAGGAAGAGAAAGAAGAAGAAGAGGAAGAAAAAGAAGAAGTTCTAATCAAATCTAAAATATGTTCTACTCTGAGTTCATTAGTTCTCTGTCTGAAGATGGATAGCAAATTTCATCATAAGCCTCTTTGGAACTGTGTTTGCTCATTGGATTGATCAGAAGTATTAAGACTTTCAGAACTGACTATCTTTACAATACTGTTATTACTATATAACTGTTCTTTTGGTTCTTCTCATTTAATTTTATATCAGTTCACAAAAATCTTACTAGGTTTTTCTAAAACTATCTTCATCATTTTTAACAGCAAAATAGATCTTCATTGACAAAATTTTTTGTGAGATGTGGTATGCGTCATTTTATACTATTGCATCTCCATTTGAGAATTTCAGAACTCTACTTTTCACTAAATAAATTTATTGATCAAACTTCATTTCTGGTGACACAAGATGCATCATTAGAAGTAAAAATTTCCGCAATTTCATTAAAAAAATGATCTTTCTAAAAATCTTCAATAATTTAGTCTGTATATGGTCTTCACAAGGATACATTTTTTTTTCCTTTCTGGCAATGATAAACAGTTGAAAAAAATTAGTCTTCTCACATTTCTCCAAATTTCAAGAAGCCTAAGTTTGACCATGTTACTTCCCTACTCAAGAAGTGCCAATAACTTCCCATGTCTCTTGACTCTATACCTTCCTTTCTATTAGGATTTCATCATTTCATACCTGGAAAATGCAATAGATTCCTAATTCGTGTTCTTGTTTTCATTCTTACTTCTCACCAATATTCCTTAATATTATTGCTTAAATTAATCTTTTAAAAATGTATAGTTGTGCATACCCTTTTATCCAGCAGTGTTTCTAGTGGGACTATATCCTTTTATTTTTAAATACTTTTTTATTGACAGAACCCATGCCAGGGTAATTTTTTACAGCATTATCCCTTGCATTCACTTCTGTTCCGATTTTTCCCCTCCCTCCCTTCATCCCCTCCCCCAGAGGGCAAGCAGTCCTATACATGTTAAATATGTCACAGTATATCCTACATACAATATATGTGTGCAGAACTGAACAGTTCTCTTGTTGCACAGAGAGAATTGGATTCAGAAGGTAAAAATAACCCGGGAAGAAAAACAAAAATGCAAACAGTTTACATTCATTTCCCAGTGTTCTTTCTTTGGGTGTAGCTGCTTCTGTAGTGGGACTATATCCTGAAGAGATCTTAAAGGAGGGAAAGGGACTCACATGTGCAAAAATGTTTGTGGCAGCCCTTTTTTGTAGTGGCTAGAAGCTGGAAAATGAATGGATGCCCATCAATTGGAGAATGGCTGAATAAATTGTGGTATATGAATGTTATGGAATGTTATTGTTGTGTAAGAAATGACCAACAGGATGATTTTAGAGAGACCTGGAGAGACTGACATGAACTGATGCTGAGTGAAATGAGCAGAAGAGAAGATCATTATACATGGCAACAAGAAGTCTATACAATGATCAATTCTGATGGATGTGGCTCTCTTCCACAATGAGAGGATTCAAACCAGTTCCACTAGTTCAGTGATGAAGAGAGTCATCTACTCCCAGAGAGAGGCTTGTAGGAAGAGTGTGGACCACAACATAGTATTCTCACTTTCTCTGTTATTGTTTGCTTGCATTTTTTTTTCTTTCTCAGTTTTTTCTTCTTCCTTCTTGATCTGATTTTTCTTGTGCAGCAAGATAATTGTATAAATGTATACACATATTGGATTTAACATATATTTTAATATAGTTAACTACCTGCCAGCTAGGGGAAGGGGGGAGGCCGAAGGAGGGGAAAATTTGGAAGAGAAGGTTTTGCAGGGGTCAATGTTGAAAAATTACGCATGCATATATTTGGTATATAAAAAGCTTTAATAAAAAAAGAGAAAGAAAAAAGAAAAAAAGTATAGTTCTAATTATGTTACCCTTTTGCTTAAAAATCTTTAAGAATTTTCCTATGACTACCACAGATAGCCCCAAATCCTAGCCTGCCATTCAAGGTCCTCCACAACCTGGCCTTAACCTTCCATTTTAGCTCTACCTTCCAATATTTCCCTACACACATTCTATTCTCTAACCAATCTGGATCACTCCCTAAAATGGGAAATTCAGATAAACTGATTCCTTCAACCACATTAGCTAATTAAAATGATGCAGTAATATACATTTTTGGGGATGTGATCAATATGAGAAATTCTTTTGTTTAATTATGCAAATTTGTGACAAAAGTTTTATTTTTCTTTTTATTCATTGGAGAAGTGTAGAATAGAAAGGGAGAGGGAGATTGGGTCACAACTCCCTCCCTACACCAAAAAATTTAAAAAAAGAAAAAAGAAAGAATAAAAAGAAGCAAACAAAAAAAGAGAAAAAAAAAGAAAAGAAAGCAAAGATCATTAAAATATGGCTTTGAAATGCACAGAAAAGATCAGAAAATCAGAAGGAAACAGAAGAGAAGGAAAATGAGAAAGTGTTACCAACAAGTAAGAAAGTTTTGAAAGAAACATGAATTTCTTATATACATGAAAGAAAAACAAACTGTACATAATAGAAATTCATAGTTTCAGATACAACCCTCTGTTTTATTAAATGCATGGAAATACTCATTCTAGTTAATGTTTGTTAAATTCAGAATTGTAAAAATGTAAATTTAAAAAATTAAAAGATAAACCAAAAAGGATATATTATTACTGTAATGAATTAGTATATTTTAGCATTTTTATTTTTGGGTTGAATAGCAATTTATGCTTACTCTTCCATGAAGTCTCCCCTAAACTTTTTATTCCCTCCTCCCAATCTTAAAAAGGTTGTAAAACTGATCAAATCAGTTTTTATCATAACTATATGGTCAGAAAAAAAATTGATGCAGAGAACATATATGATTTACAAAAAATCAAACAGAAAGTCAATGCCTTCCATACTTGTTGACCATTTGTCAAGATCCTGAGAGGGGAAATAGAATATATTGGATCCTAGAAATGAACATTAGATTCCTATTCCTGCCTATTTTCACTACTCAAAAATGGCTTCAAATATCATTGCAGTGAAAAATCACTAAATTTTTCTTTTCTTCCATTTCTTTATTCATTTCTTTCCTTCCTTCACTCACCCCCCTTATTTCTAGATGAAATGACTAACAATCTCAGAAACATGTCCACTTAGGGGATTACCCTTGTTAAAGTGTGTGATTGGGCCTGGAAGCTAGAGTATTTAGCTTTTAATCTCGAAGGGCACAAGGAAAGTTGAAATCTAAGACTCCATGAGAAAGAAAGAATTTTGTGGAATTAATCTGGAGGTGAGGGGTGAGGAGGGTTGAAATGAGATCCAAAGTAAACCAGTCCAAATGAAAATACCAGTGAGCCTTAAGCAATAAGGAGTTCTGGATCTGTGTGTCCAAGAACAATTTCCATTCTCTGTTCTTCTTCCACAATCTCTTCCCTCGATTTAGATCCATTTTCCACCCAAAACACTGCTATTGGATTAGGCTATATATGCAGGGAACATAGAGTAAATGCCCTTAGTTAATTAAACAGAATGAGATTTCAGAATCCTTCAGGCTACAGGAGCTGTGTCAAGCCATTACTCCCTAGAATTTTTATGTCTTATTCTTCACTTATTTTATTTAAGTTGTAAGCTCACTGAGCAGTATCACACTTAGTTCTTGGTAGTTCTCAGGACTTTTTTTTATGATGTTGCTGCTGCTGGGAGTTATATTTGTACATTCTCTATCATTTCCTCATTCCAATGATCTGAGGCCCAAATCATAATGTTTTCTATATACCAGGAAGATCCCACGGCTGAATTCTCACCAGATTAATCATCTTTTCATTTGATTTTCACAGCCACTCTGTGAAATAAATGCTATTATTATCCTCATTCTGCAGATGAGAAAACTGAGGCTGAGACTTGCTCAACGTTACACCTACAACATAGTTAGTAGATACCTTAGGTGACATTTGAACTCAGATCTTGCTGACCCATGAGTGTGATCATCATTGTCCTGTGCTAAAAAAAAATCTCTTTGAGTGCTTATTATTTCTTACTAAATAAAGTCTTTAGCCTGGTATTAAAGATCATCTACAATCTGGGACCACTCTAAATTTCCGGTCCCATCTTGTACAAATCTGCCTCATATATTCCATATTCCAGGTCAATTGAACTATTGATGATATCCACTCTCCCCTGCTTTTCTGTCTCTGTGTTTCTGCTCCTACACCTGGCTTGCCTCCATTCTGTTGTCTTTGTCTGTTGTAAAAGATAAACTCATTGTCTCCTTTCCCAAAGCAGCTCCTTCCCATTTCCCTATTCTGTGAATGGCACCATAAACTCCCTATCACCTATTCCAGTCACCCTTTCAAATCCAACTCAAGTATCATTTTTGAGTCTTCTCCAATTTCTGTTTGTGATTCCCTTTGCCCTTTCAGACCAAAGAGAATGCTCTCGCTATATCTGTCTCATGCACTTGTTGTTGTTTGTTTATCACTCTTAAAGAGGCTAAATGACATCACGAGGGTGATGGCTTTGCTGGTTAACAAAGGACTTAGAATTGGCAGGGGCCTCAATAGGCATCTAATCCAACTCATTCACAAAAGCAATAATAGCCGTTATAACATATCTGACAAATGGTCATCCAGCCTCTGCCTAAGGAACACCGCTGAGGTGAATCCCCCTCCTCTCCAGGCATCTCATTCTACTTTTGAAGAGTTTCAATGTGTTAGAAAGGTTTAGCTGACATCAAGGTTGAATTCATCTCTTTGTAACTCTCACCCATTGCTTTCACTCTCAGCCTTTTGAGACCAAATAGGACATTTCCAATCTCTTTTCTATATGACTGCCTTCAAACACCACCAAGAAAACTCTCAGATCCTCCCTGAGTATTATTTTGTACTGTGTATTTCTCTATTATAGTTATCTCTCCTTGAGAGCAGAAATTTTATTTTGGTTAATGTTTCTATCTCTCCTGGGCATTATGCAATATATTGTGCATAATAGGGATCCAGTAAGGGCTTAATAAATATTGAATTAAACTTTCTGCAAATGCATTGATTTTATCCTTTCAAAAGAACGGGACAGTTATAATAGAGATGATGATGAGGAAAACTTTTTTTTAACAAGACAACAAAAGTGGCCCTAGAAACTTCACACTCTGGAAACCCACTATCTTTACCAAAAAAGATTTTAGAGAGTAGTAGGTATAGTAGCAGGTTTCAAATCAGCTGCATTTCTGCAGTTTCTAAGAAAATAAACTTATCTAGTAAGAAGGAAGAATTTCAAGTGAAATTGAGAGATAGAGACAGCATAGAAAAGGAGGAGTGGAAAAGAAAGGAATAAGAAAGAAATAAAGAAGAAAGGAATGAACATTTATATAGCTACTGTGTGCGGGATCCTATACTAAACACTTTTTTTTTAAACAAGTAACATCTCATTTGATCCTCACAATAACTTGCAAAGTAAGTGCTATTATCCCCATTTGGCAATAATGAAATTGATGCAAATAGTTTGAGTGAGCTGCTCAAGATCACAAAGCTATCTGAGATTACATTTGAATTCATTCTTTTAACTCTAACTGGGTTCAAATTCTGCTTCTAGACTTCAATCTTGGGCAGATCATCTAAACCTTCCTCTGTTTCACTTTACTCATTTATAAACTATGGTGATTGGGCTAAAGGATTTGTGATGTCCCTTCCAATTCTATATTCATAATTCTATCTCTCACAACCCCATTCTCACTGTTGTTCTTTATCAGCAGCAGGGCAATTTTACCTGCTAACTTTAAAGGGTCACATTCATCCTGTTGTCTAACACTAACTAGAAAAGCAAATGAAAAGGAATTAACAGGAACGATCAACCTTTGCTTTTTGTTTCTCTCCCAGTTTCCCCAATCTTAGAATACGTTAGAGGGACTGAAGTCCATCAGTCTGATTTATGTCATTTGGTTTCTTTGTAATAGAAGTTCAGCAGCAATTCTGGGCCTAAGTGGCACAGAATCTCATTATCCCATAGCCCATAACTCTTGGTGGAAATGCTGCTCCTTCTAGTCCCATCAAGTCAGCTACTCTCAAAATCTATCTAAACACTGACCCCAAGTGGGAGAAAGATACAGTGAAGCTTCCCCATTTTACAGCAGTCACTTCAGAAAAGGGCAATCCAGCTTCGGCTGACAGTCCAGCCAGGATTCGTTTCTTCTGCAGTCAAACATGGAGTGAGAGGGGGAGAACGAGTCTCTGCAACTGGAACAAGAATGTTCTGCTCAGAAAAGGGATGATTGATTACCCAGAGATTGTGATAAATATTTCAATCCTATGTATAATGGCTCCATTTATTTACTTCGGTCTCCAACAAATCACGCATCCTTTCTCCAAGGCTGAAATCTGAGAAAATTTCTCCTAAGCTAGAGGGAAGTTTCTCTCTTACTATCTAGAAGAAAAATTTCCATTCATAGCATTTTCGTAGAAAGTAAAGGCTGCCTAGTTTATGGGAGCAAGCACTGGACTGGGGTTTGGGAAACCTGGGTTCAGGTGTTGGTTAAATTGCCTAAGAATCCTAACTCACTTTCCCACAAAACTTGCAAGGATTAGAAAGCACTTTCTTTACCACAATCTGTTTTTCTCAGTTTCTCTAACTATAACATGAGGATCAGAAGAGCACCTATTTCTAAGTTTGTGAGATAGGTTGGGAGGATTCAATGCAGTATTGTAAAGTACTTAGCAAAGTACTAAGGTCTGCTAGTACCTGGCCGACAGGAGAACAAACATAGCTCTTTTAACTTGAAAATTCAGTCTAAATTTTCTTTTAAAAAGGGGGAAAAAAGAAGGTTCGGATGCTGTGACTTTCAGCTAGTGTCCTGGGATATTGAAGGACAGAAGATTCAAAGTAAAAATAACCTCCAGAGGAAGTGCTTAATAAATGCTTGTTTCCTTTCTTCTCTGGGTAAAACTCTCAAAACCTCAGTTTCTTCATCTGTAAGTAAGGAGATATGAATATTCACACCGCCTGCCCCAACAAGACTTGTGAGGATACAAGGAAATATGTGTGTGAATGAAAGTGCTTTCTAATCATCGAACATCATATAAAAGTATCTATTACCCTTATTTGTATTAAAACTCAATCCTGTTTAACTGACACCTTTTAAAGACATCTTTTTAAACAGAAACATTATAAAAGTAAGCTGCTGGCATCCAACTTGTAAGACTACATGGGGATTTCCTTCCTGTCTGACTACCACCCATTAGGAGAGTAGTAATTAAAAATAAATTGTAATTTAAAACCTGAAAGGAAGAGGTTTCCAGGATGATGCTGAAGACAGTTCAATAGTACTGGAATGTCAGCTTCACCTACTGCTTAGTACCATAAATAATGAAGTACCTGCACACTGCAGGAGTATTCATCTCTGCATCCCACAGGGCCTAGTGCCTAGTAGGAACTTAGTAAATGTTTGTTGAATAGAACCGAATAGCTGACCCCCAACCTAGAACAATTGCCAGGGGAGAAACATTCATAATATACACTGTGGACATTAAGCCCTGTATCCCTACCTGAGAGTGACAGAATTCACAGGTTTCAGAAGGAAGAACAGCTGAAACTAGGAATATATACAAAAGAGAGCTGGCTGACCTACTAGGCGCAGGAGCTGGGAGGGATGTGTGAGCTTCCTGAATGTGTCTTTGTCTAAAGAAAGCTGGAATCTGGCTCCTCACCAGAGTGCCTGCTTTATCTGGGCTCAGAGGGAAAAGCCAAGGCTATTTGAATGTTGCCTCTGCATTTATCAGCATTCTCACTGACCTCGAAAGCCACACAAAGGATGATGAAGAACCTAAGAAGTTAGTTTCATGGCTGTCTTATAATTCATCCTGACTTCTGCTTTCTCATCTAGATGCCTTAGACCTGCATTTATCTTCACAATAATCCTTTGAGGGTTTTTTTTTTAATTTCCATTTTATAAGTGAGAAAACTGAGGTAGAACTTAAGTGATTTGACTGAAGTCTTACAGCAAGTAAGTTTTCTAAGGCTAGATTTGAGCTCTTCCTGTGACTCTATAGGGGTCCTCAAACTTTTAAAATAGGGGGCCAGTTCACTGTCCCTCAGACTGTGGGAGGACCGGACTATAGTAAAAACAAAAATTTTGTTTTGTGGGCCTTTAAATAAAGAAACTTCATAGTCCTGAGTGAGGGGGATAAATGTCCTCAGCTGCCGCATCTGGCCCACTGCCTGTAGTTTGAGGACCCCTGCTCTAGACCTACCTTTATCCACAGTGCTACATCACTACATAACTACCAGAATTGTTTGGTCTAAAGACCATGCTGGAATCAACAAGAGTCCAAAATGTCCCATTCAAAATTGGCATGAGTTTGAGCATTGTAAAGTTATTTTTACTTTGAATCTTCTGTCTCAACATCCCAGGACACTAGCTGAAAGTCACAGCATCTGAACCTTCTTTTTTTTTTCTTTTTTTAGAAAATTTAGACTAAAATTTCAAAACAAAAGAGCTGTGTTTGTTCTCCTGTCTGCCAGGTACTAGCAGACCTTAGACAGCTACTCCATCTCCCTGTGTCTCAGTTTTCTCATCTGGAAAATGAGTTGGGGAGAGGTAGGATAAAGTAGAATCTCTCTGGTCCTTCCAAATTGAATGCTTTGTGATGTTGTTTCAGGAAGCTGGGCACAGAATGCAGTAATAACAATTTTATAATTATCTATACACATCTTTTCAATACTCAGCTTGTCTCTAAGGGTCTCTGAGACTCCTTGGTAGAGTCCAATGAGCTTTGGAGCTTAGCTCTGAGGTTGAGGCGCCTTAATTGGTGCGTGAGTGAAAGGTTCACTTCAACCCACTAGTCTAGCAAGTCCATTATCATTCTTGCCATCCCATGTGGCCATTCATACACTAGGGCCTCTCTAACTGAGATATCTTGCTATTTATTCTGTGGATTTCAAGCACCTCCCCATATCCATCTCTTGCTCTAGAAATAATAATTATATCTGGACGACCATTGCTCCAGGAAAAGCACTAACAATTCATTGCTGGGTGACTCTATTTACAATATGACAATCCAAGGGTTGTTAACCTTGAGTTCTTAGGTCAATCTGGTGAACCCAAAGACCCCCATCTCAGGAAAATATTGTTTAAAAGCATAAAAGAAAATATATAAAATTACAAAGGAAATCAATAATATATTAAGATGAAATCAGCAGTTTTCTTTTAAGTTTACAGACTTTAGGTTAAAACCCCTGGTCTAGACCAAGGCTTCTTAAATTTTTTCTATTAATGATCCCTTTTCACCTGAGGAATTTTTATGTGACTACAGGGACATAGGTATATAAAATAAGTATACAAACTGAAGATTTACTGATAATAAACCATAATTTTGTGACCCCCACATTCAGTTACGAGACCTCATAGGAGTTGGGTCACTAACCATAATTTAAGAAGCTGGGGTCTAGACCAAAACTTAGTCTAGACCAAAACTTCCTTCATATTTATATATATTGGTGGATCTCTTGAGTTTGGGTATTCTGTGCTGCTGAGGGCAGATTGGGTATTCATGCTAAGTTCAGTATTAATAAAGTGAGCCCAAAGTAGGAGAATGAAGCAGTCCAAGTTGGAACTGGAACCACTCAAAGCTACCAAGCTAATTAGAACAGCACACAGCTGTGAATAGTACTTTTTTTCCAGCTTGGGAAAGCTAGGAAGATTTAGAATTTCAAGTAAATACAGAAATAAATTTTAAATCACATAAATTACATGTATATAAATATTGTCTTTCTAGTAGAATAGAAATTTCTTGAGGGGAGGAACTTTTATTTTTGTTTTTATGTCTCCAATGCCTGGGACATAGTAGGTACTTAGTAATTAAACAGAGATGTAGCACAGCATATAGAATGCTGGACTTGGAGTTGGGATAAACCCAAGTTTAAATCCTATTTTGGAATCTTTCTTTCAAGGAAGCAAGGTTCACTTACACTGCTGAGATACAGTCCCCAAATCTCACTTGTGCTGCCGTTTATTTTATGCCCATGTCCCTCTGTATAATATGTAGCATCTCTTCTTTCTTCAGGTATAACTAGTGCTTTTCTGTCTTGTGACCTTTAGGACTTTATTGATTGTCTAGACTTAAGAAGATGTTAACAGTGTGAGCATTTACATGTCAAAAGTCAGTAAACACAATAAATCAAGAGTTGATTTATTGTTTTGTTGATTGTTTAGAGTTAAGGATTAATTCTAGAGAGAGCATCAAGAAGATTCAACTTTTTGGATTCAAATCCTGTCTTAGATGTTAGCTATGTGACCCTGGACAAATCACTTTACCCTGTTTGCCTCAGTTTCCAATCTGTAAAATGAAATGGAAAAGGAAATGGCAAACCACTCCATCATCTTTGCCAAGGAAATCCCAAAATGGAGTCATAAAAAGTCAGACATGACTGAACAACAAAAAAGGAGAAAGTGATAGCAAGTCATTTGTACTTTCTCAGCCTTAGTTTCCTCATCTGTAAAATGAAAGAGCAGGACTCAATGGCCTCAAAGATCCCTTCCAATTCAAAATCCTTATTTTAATAACTTCTTATTGATTAATCAATAAATGCTTATTAAATTGCATTGCCAATGGTAGATGCTTTAAGACTGGCTCCTCTCTGTTGTGAGGTGAGGGTAAATCAGACTGCACGCCTGCTAAGTTGAAACCAACTTTTTTAGAAAGCCAACACAACCATCAATTTTACATCTTTTAAATTGCTTTTTAAAGAGCCTGTGCTTTATTTTACATGCCCCACAGGCTACTTTAGATACATCTACAAAGGAAATCCATTTTTAATGTTATCATTAATTTTAACTGAAAGAGCTGCCTAGGTATTAAATGTGGCAGTGGAAAAATGCATTAGTGAATAGAGAACCAGGTTCCACCCTTCGCTCTCTACCCCATACCCTTCCTCTCCACACCAGGTAGGAAAGTTGATTCTCATAAACCTGGACCAGACATACTAGTGGACATTTACTCAGGGGATGGAGAACAGATCTACCTAATCCTTTCAATTTCCCCTTCATTTGCTCTGCAAAGAGTAGTTGCTGCAGCAGCTGGCATTTATATAGCTTATATGCATTACAAGTATTTCTTCATTTCATCCTCACAACAATGCTGAGAGGCAGATGGTATCATTAACCCCACTCTACAGATGAGGAAATTGAGACAAAGAGAGGGTAAATGACTAATAAGAATGTGTTTTTAAGTTTGAATTCATGTCTTCCCTGTCCAGCACTGTATTTATCGTATCACCTAGAAATAGCTGAGCAAGGGACAGAGTGCTGGGCTGGAGTCAGGAAGACATAGATTCTACTTCTTTATGTACATACTTGTCCCCCTCCTCCTCCACTAGAATGTAAGATCCCTTGATCTCAGGAGGACCCGAGTTCAAATCTGACCTCAGATACTTAACACTTCCTAGCTGTGTGACCCTGGGGGAGTCACTTAACCCCAACTGCCTCAGCAGCAACAACAACAACAAAAAGAAAAAAGAAAAAGAACGTAAGCTCCTTGAAGGCAGGAAATGTTTCACTTTTGCCTTTAAATCCTCAATGTCTCATTCAATGACCGGCTCATAGTAATGTGCAAGAAATGTTTGCTGATTGATATCAATTCAATTGATTGGAATTGACATTCCAACTAAATTGGAATTGATATTCAATTCCAAATTCCACTAGACTCTTCCCCTCCACAGGGAAAACCTGTGTCTCCTAGGGGTGGAATGAAGTAGGAATGTCTCATCATCTCTTCCTCTGCTACCTTTTCTCTATTTTTGTGCAGGCTTTATAGGGGAGAATGTGTTGGTCATTTTCAGAACTTGTAGCAAAAGGAATATACTGGCATCTGAGATATATAAGTAACAACAACAACAAACTAATATTTATACAACACCTATGATGTGTCAAGTACATCTAACCACTTTACAAATATTACCTTATTTGATCTTCACAACAACCTTAGAATCAAGAAAAATATTCTGATCCGTGCCAGATGGATCCCTAATATGCATGCAGATGCTCTGACCAGACAGTCTCCTGACAGATCTAAGGAAGGAAGGGATGCTCTGTGTTACATGCAGGAGCTGGTACCAAGTTAAGTTCCAAATATGTAAAACAAGGTTTTTGGTTTTGGCATCAATAAGCACATCATGCTTCTTAGTGACATCTACATCATCTTAAAAGCCACTAGAATCTGTTTCTTATTAGCTCCAGCGGCATTTCTTGAACCACACGTGCAAGACCATCATATAAAACTTTTTTTGGTCACAGAGTTATAGATGTACTGAGTACCTTGGTGCAGCTAGACTTGTTTTAATTTTTTTACCTCTTTCTCTTAGTCTAAAGGAAAAGTCTTTGAGAAGATGTAATTTGGCGTGCAGAGTGAGAGTTTGGGATTTTACCAGATAGCATTCCAGCAGTGGAGATGAACCTTGCATCCCTGAACCAATCTTCTCTGCCTCGGTTGTCCATGAGAACTGCTGCCAAGGGGAGATGACTAATAAAGGCCCATGAGAAAAGATGCAAACCGTACTTCCCTTAAAATCTCCTTATGGTTAAGACAATCGTGTAAATTGAAGTTGTGAAATGTAAAGCCAACTCAAATCTGGAGAAAAATGGTTAAATTTCCAGTGGGAGAATTTGCATGTCAGAAATCAGCAAACACTACCAATCAGGGGTTGGTGTATTATTCTATTAATTATCTAGAGTTTAAAAAGGTGAGGGAAGAAAATGTTAAGAATGCTGACTATATTTAAATGTGTATTGTAGGTACATTTTAAAAAGCTAATTGTTAAATATTTAGCAGCACACACACTTCTAACCATCACTAATTCTCTATCATCCCTTCTCTCTATTCAAACAGTCACCAGCCTAATACAGATCCTCATGCCCTCACACATGGACAATAGGTATTGATTTTTTTCCTCCTTGTCTCTTCCCACTCCAGTTCGCCAAGAAAATCCCAAATGGGTTCACAAAAATCCAGTTGACTGAAAAATGCCTGAACAACAACAATAGATTTGGGGAGAAATTATTTGGTTTAACATTTCAAAATTGAGGCTGGTAGGAAAAATCATACAAATTGCCAAGATTAGAACCAGTAGTTAGATGGCAGGATTTGAGATTAGTTTATCATCAGTTCATATTGGTCAGGCACTTCAGGAATGAGTAAGACTAGATAATTAGTCTGGGTCACTTTTTAAAACTGTGTTATACTTTCAGTGATCCCCAATTATTAGATTCTGCAAAAGCTGACCTTTTTATTGCTTATGTTTCCAAATGATGATGTGAGAATGTGAATCATAGAATGGTATGATCTCAGAAAAATTAAAACTGCATATGACCTAAAGGACAATGACAACATTCATAATATGAATGAGTTCATAGGCTGACGATATTAAAAGTAAAGACCCAAATGAGTCATGGTGTGAAAGGTACCAGGGGCAAGTATAACTAGAAAAGAAGATAGAGTAGTCATGTAATAAGAGTGAAGGAAAACAGATGGATAGACAGAATGCTGAACTCGATATAAAACAGTAAATAAGCCATGGGAAGCTCTTTAAAATTCTGGAATTGATGGAAAGACATGAATAAAAAATACAAAATTATAAAAGATGGCAAGGATCTGTAGGGGCTGTGATCTTTCTCAGTGAAAGAAGCCCTTGTCCTGATGAGTTCATGCATCCATGTAAGTATTAAAGCATGGATGTACAGACATTTAATTTATTTTGCATTTGTTCATACTCCTGCTCTCAGCATAGCCCATATTATGCTCAAATAGCCAATAAATCAAAGCTAAAATGTTCCAAATGTCAAAGATTCCAAATTCTCCAAAATTATAAGCATATTGTCTTAATGAATCATGATTTGTATCATAAGGACATTATCTTAATGAATCATGATCTGTAAGGATCCTGATTATCCATTTTAAAAATCAAGAAATTTGACAGATATTCTGTGATTCAAAAAGCTTGTCTATTTTATAACTCAGATTATTAATAAACTTATGAATTTTTAATAAAGCCATTTCAGTCCTTAGGTTTCAAAACCAACAATGTTTGGTATTTTAAAAAAAGAAAGAATAGACACTTAGGCTAATGATCAAAAGTTATTTTTTACAGAAGGTAATTAATTAAGTGATTATGGAGGCTAGTCCTCATGTGTAAGCTCTAAAAGAATTTTTTGCCAGTTTTCCCCCCACTCAACATATTGCTCTTTGTGGCTCCATACCCCACTCTTTCTCATACATAAAGACTTTTGCGGGGATCATTAATGACTCAATTGAGAAAATTTCAAAAGAATAATAATTTCTCTAAGTCAGAGGTCCAATATGTCCCCTTTCTATTTTATAAGAAGACTAACAAGAAAAAATGTGGTTTAATGGGTAGTGAGTTGGCTCTAGAAATGGGAATATCTAGGTTCAATTTTGGACATCTGGGTAGCACAGTGCAGAGAATATTGGGCTTGGAATTGAGAAGCTGTGTAACCCTAGGCAAGTTCACTTAACCCTATTTATCTCTGTTTTCTTATCTGTAAAATGATATGGAGAAGGACATAGTAAACCACTCCAATCTCTCTGCCAAGAAAACTACAAAAGGCATCAAAAAGATTTAGACATATCTAAACAATAATACAACAAAAGATTCAATTTCTGTCTCTAACATATAGTAGCTTTGTGGCCCTGAGAAAATAATTTCATCTCTCAATGCCTTCAAGCAGCTCTGCAAGTTTTCATAGAAGACATTCCCTCCTTGGGAAAAAATATGTACTACCCCTTTCCCCGCAAAAAAAAGAAAAAGAAAAAATGACTACCATGACAGCTTTTGAAAGAAGGAATGTCTCTTCTCTCTTCAATCCAGCTCAGATTTATTACATGACATAATATTTTGCAGTTTCTTAATTTTCTGTTTTACTTACTTTGCTAAAATTTATGAGTTCACAAAATAATCCAATTAATTCAGATCAAGTACTGTATATCAGCATTTCCTCCTCAAATCTATATTTCACATAGACAAACAAATATTGACCCTTGGTCCCAGGATATGTTATATTTCTCATCCTTTAAACCTGTTTAAGTTAGGGACCAAATGGGAGAAAATGTTTCTTTCACCTCCAAATCACCTCACTTAACTTCTTGGATGATAGACAGGTCTCCATTAAAGGCAGGTTTTTTTTTTTTCCCCTGCAGGTTAAAAGCTCCAAAAATATATAATCAAAACATGATGTCCACGATGCCAAGTGAGAAAGAGGATGTGACAGGGTCTCATTATTCTCAAAGCCTCAGGAGAATTCTTTTTACCAGGGCTATTTCAATATCTCACCTATTTGCAAGGACTGCGAATCCCATTAGCAATTCCTCAGAAGCAAGACCTCCTTCCTTTGAAGGGTCTCTAGGTGAATAGCTTTAAATAATGACTCATATTTTTCTATATCTCAGTTTAGGAAGTCTCTTGGTAAGCAGTTTAGACAGAAAAGAGGCAACAGGAAGGTCTAATGAAGGGAGAAAAATACATTATTCACTCAGTTTGTAACCTTCCATTTCACTAGTTAGAAAGCAATTAAGGAAAGGAATGAGATCTCTGACTAGATGGAGCCCAATTCCCACCTTTTTAATGAATTCGGAGGCAGGAGACAAGAGGCAAGAAGAAACAGAAAGGTAATCCATCATTGCATTTCTGGGCCATGGGAGAGATGCTATGTGTGCAGAAAGAATTCATTGGTTTCTTATAATTTCACAGCCTTCATCTGGGCATCAGCAAATCAAATGGAGGCCCAAAGGAACCACAGACACCATACTCTGTAGATAGATAGGCCCTGAAAATGCCTGCTCTGATTTCAGTAGATATTTGCTTCCTGTGAGTCCTAGCCAACTGTCACCAAAATAGGTGGCTGTGGGTGGCCCTAGGTGAAGTATTTAGACATATGTCCATCCTTTATGTAGGAATGTCTGACCCCAGATAAACTTAAGCCATTTCCCCACCCCCACAATCAATTCCTATCCTTCCTCTCCCTTCTTCCTTCCCCCAGGCTGTCTTATGGTACTGACTACAGCAGTGAAAAGTAATTCCCTTACTGGTTATCCTGGAAGAAACTCACCTTTTAAATTAAATTTTAAAAAAATAAAATAAAATAAATCCTCCTAATAAATATGCACATGCAAGCAAAACAAATTCCCACACTATGTCCAAAAAATATCTAAAATATATTGACACTCAGAGTCTATCACCTCTGACAGTTGGTGGACAACATGCTTCCTGGAAGGATTCCTCCTTTTCTGGAAGAGAGGAATTTAGATTTGAAACTAATGTATTATTTAAAAAACACCTAGTATTTTAAAAAACACCATCAGAGGGAGGTGACCAGAAATTGTGAGATAAGGATTCAAATGGTTATTAATGGGATAGTTTTGAACTAGTTTTGGAGGAGTCATTGGATTATTTTTTGATAGCTCCTGATTTCAAAACTCCTGTCCTCAGGGACTCTTGAAACAAAAAGACTGTGTTTATACCTTTTTTTTAAACTGGAGATTAATAGTACATATTTCAGATGGTCTTTCTGGCCAAGTGTGCTTTTAGCCGAAGGTCAAGGAGGAAACAAAACAAAACAAAACAAAACAAAAAATTTCCCAGACAATTTGAGGCAGTCTTGACCTTCAGTCAGACTCTTCAAGAGAGAAAAATAGAAGGGCAGTCATAGACACCACAGGCCCAGCAAAGCCCAGGAGAGGCAAACTGAGCTTGGAATTTGCAAAGAACACAATGTGAGAGAAAATGATCTACTTCTTCTCTACTTGAGATCACCATTGGCAGAATAATGGAAACAGGTGGTAAGGAAGACACCTGAAATTGAACTCTAAAATGTTATTAAATTTTAAATAGTTAAATATGCCCTTTCCCCAATCATAGAGTCATGGGTTCTAAATTAAGATGTGCTGAATTCGAACGAATTAATGATCAAGGCTATAGCTAAAATCAAGGCTAGGTTTAGAAAGGATTCCAGTTTCAAGTCTAAATTGGAATCTTAGTTCCTTTTCAAAACTGAGGTATTAGGATTCTAAACTGTTATTCACAATGATTTAGATTAGAAGATTAAAAGTTAAAGATTAGATTAAAGATTAGAAGTTAAAGTTTAGATTAGTTAAAGATTAGAAGAAAAATACAAGCACACTTTATTTATTTATTTTTAATAACTTTTTATTGATAGAATGCATGCCAGGGTAATTTTTTACAGCATTATCCCTTGCATTCACTTCGGTTCAATTTTTCCCCTGCCTCCCTCCACTCCTTCCCCCAGATGGCAAGCAGTTCTTTACATGTTGAATAGGTTACAGTATATCCTGGATACAATATATGTGTGCAGAACCAAACAGTTTTCTTATTGCACAGGGAGAATTGAATTCAGAAATTCCCGGGAAGAAAAACAAAAATGCCAGCAGTTTATATTCATTTCCCAGTGTTCTTTCTCTGGGTGTAGCTGTTTCTGTCCATCTTTGATCAATTAAGGCTCTCTTTATCAAAGAGATCCACTTCCATCAGAATACATCCTCAAACAGTATCGTTGTTGAGGTAATGATTTCCTGGTTCTGCTCATTTCACTCAGCATCAGTTCATGTAAGTCTCTCCAAGCCTCTCTGTATTCATCCTGCTGGTCATTCCTTACAGAACAATAATATTCCATAACATTCATATACCACAATTTACTCAACTGATGGACATCCTTTCATTTTCCAGCTTCTAGCCACTACAAACAGGGCTGCCACAAACATTTTGGCACATACAGGTCCCTTTCCCTTCTTTAGTATCTCTTTGGGTATAAGCCCAGTAGTAACACTGCTGGATCAAAGGGTATGCACAGTTTGATAACTTTTTGAGCATAGTTCCAAATTGCTCTCCAGAATGGTTGGATTCGTTCACAACTCCACCAACAATGTATCAGTGTCCCTGTTTTCCCACATCCCCTCCAACATTCCCCATTATCTTTCCCTGTCATTCTAGCCAATCTGACAGGTGTGTAGTGGTATCTCAGAGTTGTCTTAATTTGCATTTCTCTGATTAATAATGATTTGGAGCATATTTTCATATGTCTATAAATAGTTTCAATTTCTTCATCTGAGAATTGTCTGTTCATATCCTTTGACCATTTATCAATTGGAGAATGGTTTGATTTCTTATAGATTAGAGTCAGTTCTCTATATATTTTGGAAATGAGGCCTTTATCAGAACCTTTGATTGTAAAAATGTTTTCCCAGTTTATTGTTTCCCTTCTAATCTTGGCTGCATTTGTTTTGTTTATACAAAGGCTTTTTAATTTGATGTAATCGAAATTTTCTATTTTGTGATCAGTAATGGTCTCTAGTTCGTCTTTGGTCACAAATTTCTTTCTCCTCCACAGGTCTGAGAGATAAACTATTCTATGTTCCTCTAATTTATTTATAATCTCGTTCTTTATGCCTAGGTCATAGACCCATTTTGATCTTATCTTGGTATATGGTGTTAAGTGTGGGTCCAAGCATTTAATATTTTTCCAGTTGGTTAGATCGGACTTAATTTGTGTGGAAAGTGTTTTGTACTTTTGCTCATAAAGTTTCTGATTTTCTCTTGGCAGATAGATTCCTAAATATTTTATACAATCAGTAGTTACTTTAAATGGAATTTCTTTTTGTATCTCTAACTGTTGGGTTTTGTTAGTGATATATAAGAATGCTGATGACTTATGTGGGTTAATTTCTTTTTTAAGGACAATACTATGTTATTTGAAATTACGATGCAGGTGGGTAGATTTCACCTGAGAAAAAATATTCCTGACATTCATAACTGGCTAAAAGGAGAATGGGATATTAGCTTCACAGGAACCCAACCTGAATGAATTATGTCCCAGTATTTGGAACAAATCTGAAGATGTGATTGCTGTTTTATTCAACAATATTTACAAAATAATAGAGGATGGTCAAAGGGGAACAAGACTGAAGACAGGAATAACATTCTGGTTTTCTAAAAGGGAAGAGAATAGATTCTTCAGACTAGGGGTCAATAAGCATGAGGGCAATTCCTGACAAAATTTTTTCAGGTGAATAATCTAGAGCTCTGTAACTTTGGATGATTATGTTCAATAAATATGACTTGACAATAGCCTATAGGAAAAGAACTGGAAAATTTCAGTTAAATATATTTTCAAAATGAGTCGATAGTGTGATATGGTAGTCGTTGCCACCCAACACACACTATGCCCCAAAAAGCTAATGTAATGTAATATGGCATTAATTAATATTTCAATTTATAATTAACATGGCAATTAATTGAATGTAATTATATATGGCATTAATAAAATAAAGTGCTTCTGTACTCTCCTTTTGGACTGGGCCCAGGCTGGCCATGCTCCCTTCTCCTCTCAGCTATATCTCTGATTCTCTAGATCTCCTAATCCAAATGGATTCCTAGACCCTGAATCTATCCATAGATCACAGATTAAGAACTCTTGTCAAAGGCCATTTTATAGCTTGAATCACAGACTCTTGGAATTAAAAGCAACCTCAAAGATTGGCTCCTTTGACCCTATCTTAAACTTAAGTCCCTTCTACAATATTTTTTTGTAGGAAAATTGCTCTTTCCTCATCACATCAATATCTTTTCTCCATTCTTTATCATTTTTTTCCTTTACCTTTTATGTATTATCATCTTCCACTAGAAGTAAGTTACTGAGGGTAGAGATTGTCTTTCTTTTAGCTTGGATTGGTAGACATTGCACTTAACACAGTGCCTGGCACATAGTAATCATTTAATAAATATATACTGCCTGTCTGTCTACTCCTCCTGGTCAGACCATACCTTGAAGTTTGGGTCCAATTCTTAGAGCCACATTTTGGGAAGGACCACGCTGAAATAGAAAATACCTGGAATTGTTGTTCAGTGGAATCTAACTCGTCACAGCTTCAATAGGAGTGTAGTTGGCAAAGATAGTAGAGGGGTTGCCATTTCCTTCTTCAGCTCATTTTACAGAAGAGAAAACTGATGTAAACAGAGTTAAGTGACTCCCCCAGCTAGGAAGTGTCTGAAGCTGTATTTGAATGCATGTTTTCCTGATTCCAGGCCCAACACATTATCCACTGAGCCTTTTACATGCATTATCTTATTTGATCCTCAAAATCATCCAAGGAGGTAGATGATACTATTATCCTCATTTTTAAAACGAGTAAATAGATTCAGCAAGATTAAATAACTCACCCCTGAGCACAGAACTAGGAAACATCAATGGTAGGATTTGGAATATGAATCTCCATTACTCAAAGTCCAACATTCTATCTACTTCAGCGTCAGTATTCTCTCAGGGATGCTAAGTGGCTTTAAATTCTAGACCACCACAACTTAAGATGAAAATAAGTGAGAAATTTCCAAAGGACAGTGGAAAAATGCATGTTATACTTGTCACAATGTATTATATGTGGAATATGGTCTAAAATACATAAAGAGAAAGGTGATGGGTAGCAGTGGCACCTGATCAATACATTGGCAACCCAAAGATACTCAAAGAAGGCATCCAATACATTTGGTCATTTTCCTGTGGAGGAATGATGGAAAAACATGGGCAAGAATTTCACAAAATCAGAAAAACTTAAAGCACAGATTTAGAGTTTGAAGAGACCCAGAGGCTATCTTATCCAATCCTCTTATTTTTCATAAGGAAACTGAGATCCAGAGGACATGGAATGACTAGTACAAAGTCACTCAGTTAATTGTCAGAAAGAAAGAAAGAAAAAAGAAAGGAAGGAAGGAAGGAAGGAAGGAAGGAAGGAAGGAAGGAAGGAAGGAAGGAAAAAAGGAAGGAAGGAAGGAGGAAGGAGGCAAGGAAGCAAGGAAGCAAAGAAGGAAGAGCAGGTTGATTTCAGATTTACATGAATTGATGCTAAATGAAATGAGCAGAACCAAGAGAAGAACATACACAGTAACAAGATTATGTGATGAGCAACTATGATAGAATTATCTCTTCTCAACAATATAGTTATCCAAGACAATCCCAACAGACTTGTGATAGAAAATGCCATCCACACCCAGAGAGAGAACCACAGAGACTGAATGCAGATTGAAGCATACTATTTTCTGTTTGTTCATTTGAATTTTATTTCTTGTGTTTTTTTCTGACTTTTCTTTTACAACATGACTAATACAGAAAAATATTAAGAGAGAGAAGAAAGAGGAAAGGAGGTAGGAAGGGAGAGAGGGAGGGAGAAGGAGGGGGACAGAAAATAGGGGGAGAAAAAATGGGGGGAGGGAGAGAGGGAGGGAGAGAATGTGGTACAGTGTTATATATCTCTTATCAGCAGTAAGCCATGAAAGGCAGTATATTCTCAGGTCTTATATCAACAAAAAACTACTTTACTACAGATGTGAAAACTGATCAGGGTAAAATTTCAAGAAAATGTTGATATAGACTCCAGCTATTTTCCCTCAAATTTGTCTAAGTAATGGATTTCTTTGTCCAGTCATCTAAGTCTATTTTACCCCCAAGTCAAACATTTTTCCATTTGGTTCTATGGTAATTCTGTCTTCTTACTTCTACCGTGTTTCTATCCACCATACTCTTTTAGTCATAGAACTCTTTTTTATTTCCTAGTCTAATCAGTACCCCAATTTCAAGTGTCCCTAATAATCTGTGGATAAAGAATCTCCTTTGAGAATCTGTAGGTCCTGGATTTAAAGCTCACAGGAGCCTCAGAAACCATCTATTCCAAACTGATCATTTTTCAGATGATGAGAATGAAGCCCTGAGTGACTGAGTGACTTGTCCATTATTGAACAAAAAGTAAATGGCAGAAATGGGATTTGAATCCAGATCCTCCTGCCTCCAAGTACAGCTCTTTTATCTTAAGATCATAAATGCAGAATAGAAAAGAACCTTAAAGAGTATCTCATTCAAAGGTGTCATCTATAGATGAAAAAAACCACTTCTCAGAGAAGCAACATAACCTATCTGAGGCCACATGGCTCATGAGGAATAGGGTTGAAGTTCTGAACTCAAGCAGAGTCTCTGATTGCTAGTCTAATGAGTTTTCCAAAATACCACTGGACCTCTTTCTTCCCTTGGCCATATCTTTAACCTTCTCTTCCATTCAATTAGCACAAGCATCTATAGGGAAAAAAACAGTACAGAAAAGGGCATAGAGGAAGGCATCTTTGGTGGAGTAGGAGTAATTTGTCACAGTTATAAAATCAAATCTGTAGGTTCTTCTAAATAGCTGTCAGACAGACAAAAGAGAGTCTTCAAACTTATGTATACTTGCTCAGAAAAAATTTAATTTAAAAATTCTCATTTAGACACAAAGCCTAAATTTTTTTTAATTGTCCAGATCATATGTTTAGAGCTGAAAAGAGCTCAAAGGTCCTGTAAGTCATTTTATAAATGGGGAGACAGACCAAGGCACTTGCCCATGTTGACGTATGTCAAAGTAAGACTTGAATCTTCATCCTCTGATTTCAAAGATGATGGTCTTTACAATATGTCAGGGACCTTCCCATTGAGGAAATGAGTCTTTTTATTGATGGAAATCAGCAACTCACAGACTTAGATAGAAGTAAGAGGCACTGAGATAGTAAACAAGTGAACCAAGGTCACAGTCTAGTATGGCGCAGAAGCAGGAGCTGGATTCTGTGCCAGCTTTCTATCCATTACTGACACACAGCCATGATGCCTCGAAAGAAGATAAATTGGCTAATTAGAGTTTTCTTCTAAGTACCCCATTACCATTTTGGTTAGTTAATCATCTTTTCTCAAGCAAAATGATGACTGTATTTCATGAACAAAACTTGAAACTTTTATCGGTACAACATAAAGTTTGATATATTATCATCAAGGCTGTAGGAAATGGAAAAATAAATTTCCCTTAGGCATAATAATGATAATAATTACTGACACTTATATAGCACTTTAAAGTTTGTAAAGACAATATATTATCTCTTTTGGTCCATGTTACATTACTAACATTATGAAGCCTAAATGAAATTATTTGTATAACTAATGCATTTTTAATTTTTAAAATAAAGCTTATTCATTATATTTTACATATTTAAATTTATAATAATAGAAACTATATAGTATAGCAGATGAAACCCTAGATTCAGAGTCGGAAGATCTGACCCTATCATTTACTAGTTGTATGACCATGAGAAAGGCTATTAATTTCACTGAGCCTTAGATTTCTGTAAAGCAGGGATAATAAAACTCTGACGATATCTTTCATGGGTTATTGTGAAAGAAGTACCCTGTAAACTATAAAGTGTTTTATATGTTTATATGTAACATAATAATAATAAAGTTCACATTATAACTTGCATGGATATTTTCTTTTTAAACCCCAGAATCTTATTGGGGTGGAGGAATGCAGAAAACAGAGAAAGCATAGAAAGATATATTAAATATCTCACATCAGTAGTGAAATGGTAAATGAATAATAGATTTTTTTAAAACAATATTTCATGTAGAAGGTTTATTTAGGAATTTTTTTTCCTACCAATTAACTCAATGTAGTCTGCAGGAAGAGGGCAAGGCCCAGTTTCCAATGTTATGATCATGTAAAATGGTAAAGAATAAAAGCTGATATTTGAGAAATGTTTTGAGAATAAGATTAATGCTCTTCTCTGAAGGTTGCAGAACTTGTTTCTGTCACTCAAACTAATGAAGTGTCCTTAGAAACCATTAAGACATGGAGAGATGCCAGGATTGAATTCACTATCATATCCTTGCAACATTAAGGAAAATACATTGGTCATATTGATTTGCATAACAGCTCTTTATGCTGCTCATATTTAATGATGCCATAATACTAATGAAATCAAATACTGGAGCCCTTTACAATGATCACATTTGATCTGTTTCCCATCCTTACTAACAGAATCATTCCTGTCCAATTTTTAAAAGAGAGAAGGGCTCTTTAAACCAAACCCCCAAAAGCCTCCTGTTCCAGACAGCTTTGTACTATGTCTGGTTAGCATTAGACTATATGATCTAGGCAATCTCTCTGGGAAGCCCAGACCATGTGTTTCCTGCAGTCTCTTGGCTGGATTCAGCAGTAAGCCTATGATTTCACTAGGTGTTAGGTAGTAAGATCTACTGTGACAGTGTGGACTTCCCCTTGAGGGGACTGTAACTAGGTCAGAACAGCCGGCAAACCTGCCTAGAACTGAGTCCCAGAAGGGAGTAAGCAGAAGGAGGTTAACCCAGAGTCAGCCTGGATATGAGGGAACCAGCTGAAATAAATCTGCAGGAAATTCCTCAGGGGCTCTTAGCTTAGATAAGCAAAAGCTAAAAGCAGAGGGGGGAGGGATAAGAAGGTCCTCTGGCTTGCTCTCCAAGGGAAAGGAGGAAGTTACTTAATTAAGTTTGTGAATCCAGGTGAGGGCGAAGGCTCTTTAGTTTACCTAACCCAGGAAAGAAATAAATTTGTTGGAAAATTGGAACATAAACTAATCTTTTAAGATCCAATTTGACCTTTGGTCTTTTTCTTTTTTCTTTTTTAATGCTTGAAAAGGGAAAAGTTGGATCTGGGAGAGAGTGGACTCCATACATTAGAGGTATTGCTAGAATATTGCTTGTATACTACTTTACAGGAGTAAAATTTGGTATAAGAGAAGTTCTTCTTGGATTTCACCTGGGGAGAGATTCTATTACCAAAGAACCTAGAGGATCTCGTTATAAAAAGCTCCTACAATAGAGATGCTGTGGACAGAGATAAGGTAAAGTTCTGTGATGTGGTTTGGTGAAATATGTGTACTCAAGGAAAATGTCATCAGAGCTTTCTTCTATTGGGTGGGGAAGTTTGAACTGTTTACTCTTTTTTTTTTTATTTGGGGTTTTAATTTTTAAACTTTTCTTTTTACTTGATAGTTTGGAAAGAGGGGCAAGGAGGTGATATTTTATTTAATAAATAAGAGGAGTCAAATTCATAGCCTGGAATATGCAATTTTCCCAATTGTACCTAAGCCAAATTAGAATGTAATTGGGGCATGTTTAACAAAATACATAAAAATACTACATGGACAACATTCTTTTATCATTTTTTCATGTCAATGGGAAGCTACATGATACAGTGGACAGAGTACCAGGACTGGAGTCATCAAGACCTGAGTTCATATCTAATCATAGATACTAGTTGTGTAACTCTGGATAAGTCACTTATCCCTTTCCTCACAGCAAGATGAACTGGGCAAAGAAATGGCAAACCACTCTAGTATCTCTACCAAGAAAATCCCCAAAGGGGGATCACAAAGAGCCAGTCATGAATGAAAAAAATAGCCAATAACATGTTATGAGACCCATAAATAGAGATTCATTTCTATTTGAGTCTGAAACCATTAATGTCCTATCCAAAGGATTTACCCTTAAATCAGGGACTACTTGGATTCAAATTCTGCTGCTAATACATAGTAACCTGAGAAAACCATTTAATTTCTCAGAATTCCAGGCAACTCAGAGGGAGTTCCTTGCCAAGAGCTTCCCTACCCCAATCAGATCACAGGCCTAATCTCTGTCCCCTTTAGAAAGGCAACAATCTCGTTTGCCTTTCTGCAATTACCGAACTTAAGGTCTAAAGAGCCTCAGAAATCATCCAGTATCCAAGACTAAGGAGGTGATCACAGTCACAAAAATTCTGAGGAAAATTTTGATGGAAAATAAGCAACACAATCATGAAAGACAGATTGACTTTGTGTCTTGTTTTATATTTTATTTTCTTATTCCTTTTACCAATCCGGATTTCCTCAATTCATTCATTTGCTCACTCAATACATTCATCCATCCATTCATTTCTTTAACCAATATTTAGTGAGAGTTTACAATCTATTCAGGAGCAGAGGACAAGATAAGCAAACAAACAAACAAACAAAAAATCAATACAAGGTAGATACAAGGCAGCCCTGCGTGTACAAGTTCAGAGACAAAAGTGACTCCATCTTGTTTACTCATGTCTATGTGCATGGGAAGTGGCCCTGCCATGATTTTTCTCTTTCCTCATCTTGAACAGTGAAGAACTACTCTATTTCAGTCATGTTCCCAAGCTGGTTTTCTGTGGATTTAAAGCCTGAGCAATCATCACCTGGATAAACTGCCCTCTTTAGAAAGAGTAGTGTTGTTATAGAGTGTTCTTGAAACCCATTAAAACTGACTCCAAGCCCCTCTGAATCATACAAAGTCCTTAGAATTGGAGCTGGGAATCAGATTTCTATTTGGATGGGCACTACAGGAAGTGCATTCTTAATTAGCTGTTCTTTAATTAGTCTTTTTTTTTTTATTTTTTTTTTATTTAATAATTACATTATATTGACACTCATTTCTGTTCCGATTTTTTTCCCCTCCCTCCCTCCACCCCCTCCCCTAGATGGCAAGCAGTCCTTTATATGTTGGATATGTTGCAGTATATCCTAGATACAATATATGTTTGCAGAACCGAACAGTTCTCTTGTTGCGTAGGGAGAATTGGATTCAGAAGGTATAAATAATCCGGGAAGAAAAACAAAAATGCAGATAGTTCACATTCGTTTCCCAGTGTTCTTTCTTTGGGTGTAGCTGCTTTTGTCCGTCATTTATCAATTGAAACTCAGGTCTCTTTGTCAAAGAAATCCACTTCCATCAAAATATGTCCTCATACAATATCGTTGTCGAAGTGTATAATGATCTCCTGGTTCTGCTCATTTCACTTAGCATCAGTTCATGAAGGTCTCTCCAAGCCTCTCTGTATTCATCCTGCTGGTCATTTCTTACAGAACAATAATATTCCATAACATTCATATACCACAATTTACCCAGCCATTCTCCAATCGATGGGCATCCATTCATTTTCCAGTTTCTAGCCACTACAAACAGGGCTGCTACAAACATTTTGGCACATACAGGTCCCTTTCCCTTCTTTAGTATTTCTTTGGGATATAAGCCCAATAGAAACACTGCTGGATCAAAGGATATGCACATTTTGATAATTTTTTGGGCATAATTCCAGATTGCTCTCCAGAATGGTTGGATTCGTTCACAACTCCACCAACAATGCATTAGTGTCCCAGTTTTCCCGCATCCCCTCCAACATTCATCATTATTTTTTCCTGTCATCTTAGCCAATCTGACAGGTGTGTAGTGGTATCTCAGAGTTGTCTTAATTTGCATTTCTCTGATCAATAATGATTTGGAACACTCTTTCATATGAGTGGTAATAGTTTCAATCTCATCCTCTGAAAATTGTCTGTTCATATCCTTTGACCATTTATCAATTGGAGAATGGCTTGATTTCTTATAAATTTGAGTCAGTTCTCTATATATTTTGGAAATGAGGCCTTTATCAGAACCTTTAACTGTGAAAATGTTTTCCCAGTTTGTTGCTTCCCTTCTAATCTTGTTTGCATTAGTTTTATTTGTACAAAGGCTTTTTAATTTGATGTAATCGAAATTTTCTATTCTGTGATCAGTAATGGTCTCTAGTTCATCTTTGGTCACAAATTTCTTTCTCCTCCACAAGTCTGAGAGATAAACTATTCTATGTTCCTCTAATTTATTTATAGTCTCGTTCTTTATGCCTAGGTCATAGACCCATTTTGATCTTATCTTGGTATATGGTGTTAAGTGTGGGTCCATGCCTAATTTCTGCCATACTAATTTCCAATTATCCCAGCAGTTTTTATCAAATATTGAATTCTTTTCCCAGAAGTTAGGGGCTTTGGGTTTGTCAAACACTAGATTGCTATAATTGACTATTCTGTCTTGTGAGCCTAGCCTTTTCCACTGATCCACTAATCTATTTCTTAGCCAATACCAAATGGTTTTGGTGACTGCTGCTTTATAATATAATTTTAGATCAGGTACAGCTAGGCCACCTTCATTTGATTTTTTTTTCATTAGTTCCCTTGAGATTCTCGACTTTTTATTGTTCCATATGAATTTTGTTGTTATTTTTTCTAGATCAATAAAATATTTTCTTGGAAGTCTGATTGGTATAGCACTAAATAAATAGATTAGTTTAGGGAGTATTGTCATCTTTATTATGTTCGCTCGGCCAATCCAAGAGCACTTAATATTTTTCCAATTATTTAAGTCTGACTTTATTTGTGTGGAGACTTTTTTATAATTTTGCTCATATAATTCCTGACTTTCCTTTGGTAGATAGATTCCCAAATATTTTATGGTATCAACAGTTATTCTGAATGGAATTTCTCTTTGTATCTCTTGCTGTTGGGTTTTGTTGGTGATGTATAAAAATGCTGAGGATTTATGGGGATTTATTTTGTAGCCAGCTACTTTGCTAAAATTATGAATTATTTCCAATAGCTTTTTGGTAGAATCTCTGGGGTTCTCTAGGTATACCATCATATCATCTGCAAAGAGTGATAGTTTGGTTTCCTCATTGCCTACTCTAATTCCTTTTATATCTTTCTCGACTCTTATTGCCGAGGCTAGTGTTTCTAATACGATATTAAATAATAATGGTGATAGTGGGCAACCTTGCTTCACTCCAGATCTTACTGGGAAAGGTTCCAGTTTTTCCCCATTGCATATGATGCTTACTGATGGTTTTAAATATATGCTCCTGACTATTTTAAGGAAAAGTCCATTTATTCCTATGCTCTCAAGTGTTTTTATTAGGAATGGATGTTGGATTTTATCAAATGCTTTTTCTGCATCTATTGAGATGATCATGTGGTTTTTGTTTGTTTGGTTATTGATATAGTCAATTATGCTAATAGTTTTCCTAATATTGAACCAGCCCTGCATTCCTGGTATAAATCCTACTTGGTCATAGTGTATTATCCTGGTGACAATTTTCTGTAATCTTTTTGCTAATATTTTATTTAAGATTTTAGCATCAATATTCATTAGGGAGATTGGTCTATAATTTTCTTTCTCTGTTTTCAGCCTACCTGGTTTAGGTATCAGTACCATATCTGTGTCATAAAAGGAGTTTGGTAGGACTCCTTCAATCCCTATTTTTTCAAATAGTTTATATAACATTGGAGTTAATTGTTCTTTAAATGTTTGGTAGAATTCACATGTAAATCCATCTGGTCCTGGGGATTTTTTCTTAGGGAGTTGATTGATAGTTTGTTCTATTTCTTTTTCTGAGATGGGACTGTTTAGGATATTTACTTCTTCCTCTGTTAGTTTGGGCAAGCTGTATTTTTGGAGGTATTTTTCTATTTCATTTAAGTTGTCGAATTTATTGGCATAAAGTTGGGCAAAGTAACTCCTAATTATTGCTCTAATTTCCTCTTCGTTAGTGGTGAGTTCTCCCTTTTCATTTTTAAGACTAACAATTTGATTTTCCTCTTTCCTTTTTTTAATCAGATTTACTAAGGGTTTGTCTATTTTGTTGGTTTTTTCATAGAACCAACTCTTAGTTTTATTAATCAATTCAATAGTTTTTTTACTTTCAATTTTATTGATCTCACCTTTTACTTTTAGAATTTCAAGTTTAGTGTTTGACTGGGGGTTTTTAATTTGTTCCTTTTCTAGCATTTTTAATTGCAAACCCAATTCATTGACCTTCTCTTTCTCTATTTTATACAAATAGGCCTCTAGAGATATGAAATTTCCCCTTATTACCGCTTTGGCTGCATCCCATACATTTTGGTATGATGTCTCATTATTATCGTTTTCTTGGGTGAAGTTATTAATTATGTCTATGATTTGCTGTTTTACCCAATCATTCTTTAGTATGAGATTATTTAGTTTCCAATTATTTTTTGGTCTACTTCCCCCTGCTTTTTTGTTGAATGTAATTTTCATTGCATCGTGGTCTGAAAAGGATGCATTTACTATTTCTGCCTTACTACATTTGAGTTTGAGGTTTTTATGTCCTAATATATGGTCAATTTTTGTATAGGTTCCATGAACTGCTGAAAAGAAAGTGTATTCCTTTCGGTCTCCATTACATTTTCTCCAGAGATCTATCATATCTAGCTTTTCTAGTATTCTGTTTACCTCTTTAACTTCTTTCTTATTTATTTTCTGGTTTGATTTATCTAATTCTGAGAGTGCAAGGTTAAGATCTCCCACTATTATAGTTTTACTGTCTATTTCTTCTTGCAGCTCTCTTAGTTTCTCTTTTAAGAATTTAGATGCTACCCCACTTGGTGCATATATGTTTAATATAGATAGTGCTTCATTATCCATGCTACCCTTTAGCAAGATATAGTGTCCTTCCTTATCTCTTTTAATTAGGTCAATTTTTGCTTTAGCTTGATCTGAGATCAGGATGGCTACCCCTGCTTTTTTGACTTCACCTGAAGCATAGTAGATTTTGCTCCAACCTTTTACCTTTAACCTGCATGTATCTCCCCGCTTCAGGTGTGTTTCCTGTAAACAACATATTGTAGGATTCTGGCTTTTAATCCATTCTGCTAACCGCTTCCTCTTTATGGGGAGTTTACCCCGTTCACATTTATGGTTAGAATGACCAATTCTGTATTACTTGCCATCTTGTTAACCCCGGTTTATGCTTTCCTCCCTTCTTTCCCCTTTCCCCCCCTTCCAAGTATTAAGCTTGTGAGCACCCCTTGTTTCTCACAGCCCTCCCTTTTTAGTGTCCCTCCCCCCGCCTTAGAGTTCCTCCCCCTATCTTACCCCTTTCCCTCCCAGTTCCCGTATTCCCTTCCGCTTAGCTTATTCCTTCCCTTTCCACTTTTCCCTTCTCACTTTTCAATGAGATGGGAGAAGTTTCACCATAGATTGAATATGTCTTAAGATTTTTCACTTAAAGCCAATTCTGAAGGCAGTAAGATACCCACTATATTCATCCCCCTCCATTCTTTCTCTCAGATATAATAGGTTTCCTATGCCTCTTCATGAGATGTACTACCCCCACTTTACCCTTTTTCTGGTACAATGTCCTTTCCACATCAATTTCTAGAACAAGGTATACATGTATTCTTTATGCATCTATATAGTCAAAATATAGTTCCCAAGATTAATCTTTACCTTTTTAGATTTCTCTTGAGTTCTATATTTGTAGATCAAACTTTTTGTTAAGTTCTGGTTTTTTCATCAGAAATAGATGAAATTCGCTTACTTCGTTGAATGTCCATCTTCTTCCCTGGAAAAAGATGCTCATTCTCGCTGGGTAAGTTATTTTTGGTTGCATACCAAGTTCCTTAGCCTTTCGGAATATCATATTCCAGGCCCTTCGATCTTTTAATGTGGATGCTGCCAGATCCTGGGTGATCCTTATTGTGGCTCCTTGATACTTGAATTGGGTTTTTCTAGCCGCTTGCAATATTTTTTCTTTCATCTGAGGGTTCTGGCATTTGGCCACTATATTCCTTGGTGTTTTGATTTTAGGATCCCTTTCAGTGGGTGATCGATGAATCCTTTCAATGTTTATTTTTTCCTCTGTTCCTATGACTTCTGGGCAGTTCTCTTTGATAATTTCCTGGAAGACAGTGTCCAGGCTCTTTTTTTCATCATGTTTTTCTGGGAGTCCAATGATTCTCAGATTGTCTCTCCTGGATCTGTTTTCCAGGTCTGTTGTCTTCCCCAGAAGGTATTTCACATTTTTCTCCATTGTTTGATTTTTTTGGATTTGCTTGACTGATTCTTCTTGTCTCCTCGAGTCATTCAATTCCACTTGTTCAATTCTGATTTTCAGTGAAGTATTCTCTTCACTCACTTTTTTAAAATCTTTCTCTAATTGTCCAATTGAGTTCTTTTGTTCTGTGGAATTTTTTTCCATTTCGCCAATTTTGTTTTCCAGTTCACTAATCCTATTTTTCAAGGATTTTACTTCTTTATCCACTCTCTCTTTAACTGACTTCTCCAGGCTCTTTTGCCAAGCCTCCCTCTCCTTTTCCCAAGCTTCCTTCTCCTTTTGCCAAGCCTCACTCTGCTTTCCCCATTTTTCTTCTAGCTCCCTTGTGAGAGCCTTTTTAATCACTTCTATGAGGTTCATCTGTGCTGAGGAACAGACGATCTCCTCCTTTGGGGAATCACCTGGGGACTGCCTGTTTTTAGTCTCCTCAGGATTTAGTCTGCTCTCTATCTGTGTAGAAGCTGTCTAGGGTTAAAGTCCTCTTCAGCTTCTTGCTCATTCTGTCTATTAATCAGAGACAAACTACCAAAGAAAAACAGAAAAAACTGGAGTCTTTCTTTGGGGGGGGGCTGGGTGTGTTATCGAGCTTCCTCTACAGACTGCAGGTGGCAGCAGTGAGGCACTAGCAGGACTGTGCTGCGCCTGCGCTCTGAGATCCCAAAGCGTGCTGAGTCACTGAGGGGGGGAAGGGGGGGGCGGCCAGGTCCTGAGAGACTCCAGCTGTTTGCGGTTGTGTTCTTCAGCCCCGGTGTTTTTAGCTTCTCTGCTGGGCTGTTGACTTGCTGCAGGTTCCAAACCTGTAGCGAAGCTCTCCCCGCAGAGACAGCTGCGATCACTCCCCACCCCCTCTCCAGTCTGCTCCCGTGCTCTCACTGCCGCTGCCCGCCGCCTGCGCCCGATCTAAAACCGCCCCAGCCCTCCAGTAAAGACAGACCTTTCTTGGCGGATCTCAAGGATGGCTTCTCTTGGTAACTATTTGTGGGTTTTTTTCAGTCAAGCATTGATTCAGAGGCTTGTAATGAAGTGGATAGTGAGAGAAAGCGCGGAGCTTATGCAACTGTGAGCCTCCTCTCCGCCATCTTAACCGGAAGTCTTTAATTAGTCTTAATAAAGTGTCTTTTTTTGAGCAGCACTCCAGGTAAGAGCCTCTCTGATGGTTATTCATAACTGTCCCTCAGACAGTGACAGATTGATTTAAAAACAGAGGGAGTATATGCAGTTTGGAAAGATCTAGACATAGCTGCATATCCCAGATCATCAGGGCTGTTCCTCTTTTTGCCCTTTTTTCTTCTATCTGCGGAATAGGACAATCTGAGAAAACAAAATCAAGGCATCTGAAATAGAGAATTTTTTTAGACTTTTTCAAAGTAAGAAACCCAAGAAATAAAAGGAACCTGGGAACAAGAGCTCAGAACTTTGTTGTGAGGATACTATTCCATGAGTTCCATGAAATAAAAGTGGCTCCATCTTGTTGACTCATGTCTATGTATATGGGAAATGGTCTTGCCTTGACCCTCTTTCCTCAGCTTGAATAGTGAAGAACCACTATATTTCAATCATGTTCCCAAGCTGGTTTTCTATGGACTTAAACCCTGGGCAATTATCACCTGGACAAACTGCCCTCTTTAGAAAGATTAGTGTTGTAAAGTGTTCTTAAAATCCATTAAAATTGGCTCCAAACCCTTCTGAATCCTATAAAGTCCTTTCCTCCTGTAATCTCTCATTCTTCTAATGAAAATATGTTCCTTAAATATAGGGACTATTTCATTTTGCCTTTCTATTCTTAACACCTTAAATAGTATTCACTTAATAAATGTTTATTGAGTTTATTTAGAGATATAAGAGACCTTTGAGGCCATCTAATCCAAGCCCCCTCATTTTATGAAGAAATTAATACCTGAGAAAGTTGGGGGAAGGAGAGGAAAAGGTGAAGGGAATAAACATTTATATAACTGCCTACTATGTGCCAGATGCTGCATTAAATGTTTTATCTAAATTTTATCTTATTTGATCCTCACAACAACCCAAAGAGAGAGGTACTATTGTTTTCCTCATTTTATAGTTGAGAAAACTGAAGGTGGCCCAAGGCCCCACAGCTAGTAAGTACATGAGTCCCATTTTGAAGGGAGGTCTTCCTTTTAGTTACCTAGGTTAAGTGCCTTGCTCAAGATCATTCATGTAAACCCAGTATTTGAATCTGCTTCTTCTGGGCTCTTTCTGCTACACCACACTTGGATTAATGAAGTGAAGATTGGTAAGCCCAAAGAACTTCAGTAGTAAAATGAAAATGGTCATAGGACAAATTAATTTAAGTCAATTTGACAAGCTTTTATTATACACCTACTATATGCAAGCTAGGGAAACTAGGTGGTACAATGGACAGAGCAGTGGGCCGGAGCCAGGAAGACTGAGTTTAAATCTGGCTTTAGATACTTGTGACATGTGTGGCCCCAGACAAGTCACTTAATTCTGCCTCAGTTTCCTGTAAAATGGAGAAAGAAAATGGTATCTTTGCCAAGAAAACCATAAATAGGAGTCAAACATAAAGTCACCTAGCCGACCTATTATCACTTCCACTGTGCCACTAAAATAATTTGGAACCCACCAGCCCTCTCTCACAATTGCTAATTTTGAAGAATGGAAAAAAGAAAGGATTTGTTGCTAACTAGTTTTTCCCTCCTTAATCCAAGTGTGGGACAGAAGAAAGGTCACAGAAGAACTTGAGTTCAAATCCTGACTCTTTTAGTCCCTTAACCTAGGCAGCTAGTTTGTTCAGTGAATAGCATACTGAGTGATCTAGATTCACATCTTGTCTTATTAATGTCCTTCCAAACATGTGACACCTTGAACTGAGCATACCACTCTAGATGTGGCTCGACCTGGACAGAATATAGTAGGCTTATTACCACCCAGGCATATGGTACAGGCTGATAACTGAGGTCCTTTCCATCTCTGAATCCTAATGTGAAAAATTACCTTGGTTCAGACCTTGCCTTATTCAATTAACAAACTCGGGGTGGGAAAAGGTAAAAGGATTTTATTTAGCACACCAAGATGGCAAGCAGTTGGATGCTGTTTTTATTCAAGCTGGAAACTGCTTTTTATAGACAGGTGTAAATAACTCCACAGAAGGGGGAAAGGTGGATTAATTGGTACTTGTAGTCAATGAGGAGATGGGATTAAAGCCACCTTCTCTCCTCTTTCCTATTACTGAGTATTAGAGGGAGTTAGGATTAGTCTACATGTTTTCTGCAAACTGGCCGACAACATTTATACCCAAAGTCCTTAGACAAGGTTCAAAAATGGGGTCACTCAGACTGACTACACAAGTAGCTGATTTTGCACACTAAAGCCATAGGCTTTTGTTGTTCAGTCTTTTAGTCTTGTTTGACTCTTTGCAACCCCATTTGGGATTTTCTTGGCAAAGATACTAGAATAGTTTGCCATTTCCTTCTCCAGAACATTTTACAGATGAGGAAACTGAAGCAAATAAGGTGAAGTGATTTGCCTGGGGTCACCTAGGTAGTAAGTATCTGAAGCCATGGATTAAGTGCCTACTATGTACCAGCCATTGGAAATATGGAAACACAAATAAAAGTTCCTGCCCTCAAGAAGTCTCTATTCTGCTGGAGAGACAACACTTACATACATGTGATGTATGTGTCGGTTTGTTTCTTTTATTTTGGCACAGTTTTGAAATTCTAGCTTACCCAAGTACTATTCACAGCTGTGTCCTATTTTAATTAGCTCAGTAGCTTTGAGCTGTTCCATTTCCAACTTGGACTACTTGGTTCTCCTATTTCTTGTATCAATACTGAGCTTAGTGTGAATACCCAATCAGCCCTCAGCAGCACAAACTCAAGAGATCCATTGACACATATAGGAAAGGAGTTTTGATGTAGATCCTAGTTTCTTAAATTACAGTTGGTGATCCACCCTGCTATGAGTCTCATAACTAAATGTGGAGGTCACAGAATTATTATTTATTATCAGTAAATGTTTGGTTTGTATATTTATTTTATATACCTATATCCTTGTGGTCACATAAAAATTTCTCAGGTGAAAAGGGATCAATCGTGAATGGAAAAAGTTTACCCTAAAGTCTGTAAACTTAAAAGAAAATTGATAATTTCATCTTAATATTTTCCCATTTGTGGAAATCAAATTAGTAATGCTTGACTAAAAAGTGACTTGAGCAGCTAGAAAGAGAAGTTGAAGATGACATTTATAGCTTTAAGAAGACTGAAAGAAAGGGTACTAAAATTTTTTGTTGGGAAAGCCCTGAAACTATGCTAAGTATATGACCCTTTTCCAGATGAAGACATTACAGCTGTATTTAGCTCTAATATAGTCCGCAACAACCGACATTTCACACTCCTAGAAACTGCAGGTTTTTTTGTTTTAAAGCTAATTATAGTTTCCTGAGAGCCAAACAGGTGGTTGGGAAAATTCTTCATCATTAGAAACAAATACAGTGCAAATCTTTAATAACATGGTTAGTTATTTCCTACATTCAGCTTACATTTTCTCCCACTCCCAATGTAATTTCATATAGTAAAAGCCTGCCCTAGAGCATTCTGTAGGGCCATTATTAGTTCTTGCCTCCTACAACATTATAAAGGGGTTCCCTGTTATTAAACATCCCCCATGTGCCATCTTAAGACCTTAAATTGGGAAGGAAAAGGAGAATCTGGTAGGATAAAAGAAGTAGTAACTATAGGAGTTGATGAAGGAAGAAAGGGCTGGGAGAAATGTATTTCTCAAGTAGTCTAAGAAAGAATTCGTTGTATTTTCTGTGGATTTAGAGTATAGTCTGGATCTTGCCAAATGCAAGTCTAGGTACTTTATTATTTACAAGGAGACTTATGAATCTTACATCTTGACTAATTGGTATTCAGAGAGGTTACTTTAGGCATTCAGATATCACCTTATGATGAAAAGTGCTGAAAATTCAGTCTTTCCTGTGCTCAGGAATAAAGATGAAAAATTACTGTGATTGGGAGAGGGAAGTTGAAGAGAGAGAAGCAAAGGTCTTATTTAACTTCCCCAGGGTGGAGACTGGAACTGGGCATTACTTGAAAGTACCTGAGGGTATTTGATCACAAAGAGATGAATCAGGGTGCCAGTTTTTGTTCTGTGCACCCAAAAAGAGGTTTTCCCATCCTTATTTTTTCAGATCAGGCAATTGTCACCTGGGAGATCTCACCCCTTTAGACAACTCAGTATTGGAGTATTCCTGAAATCCATTAAATCTGCCTCAAGACTTGTCTGAATAATGTGAAAATCTTTGTCTCTATGAATAAAAGTTGGTAAAAGTATTCCTTTTATAATGCAGTTCTCAATATATTCAGAATAAATTTTTAAAGACTTGAAGATTCTTTTAAGAAGCATTATTGGAGGGGGCAGCTAGGTAGCTCAGTGGGTACAGCACCATCCATGAAGTCAGGAGTACCTTAGTTCGAATCTGAGCTCAAACATGTAATACTTCCTAGCTGTGTGACCCTGGGCAAGTCACTTAACGCCAATTGCCTCAGCCAAAAAAAAAAAAAAAAAAAGCATTATTGGGCAGATAGGTGGCTTAGTGACTAGAGTCCTAAGTCCTGGAGTCAGGAGCATTTGAACTAAAATCTGACCCAGAAACTTATGAGTTTGTATGACTTTGGACAAAAATTTAACCCCAGTTGCAAGAGGAAAAAGAAGGAGGAGCAGGAGAAAAAGAAAAGAAGAAAGAAGAAGGAAGAAGAGAAAACAAAGAAAAGAAGAAGGAGGAAGAAGAAGAAATAAAGAAAAGGAAGGAAGAAGAAATAAAGAAAAGAAGGAAGAAGGTGGAAGAAGAAATGAAGAAGAAAGGAAGAAGGATGAAGAAGAAGAAATAAAGAAAAGAAGAAAGAGGAAGAAAAAGAATGACTTATTATGGTGCTGGATTGTTTTGTTTTGTTTTTAATTATGGCAAAGGAAATAATAAGCCAAATTTGGAAAATGGGAGTAGGTAATATTGCAGTCCTTTGGTTAAAAAGTTTCCTTTATTTTGATAGGAAATTATACTGTTTCTAAAAAGTAAGGTTATTTGGAAAGGAGGGATGATACCATGAAAAGAGATCTGAACTTGAACTCCCAGAGTATGAGTTCAAACTTCATCTCTGTCTGCATAACTTTGGACAAATCAATTAACTCGTGAGTCTCGGTTTCTTCATCTGTAAAATGAGAAGAATGAACTAAATACAAAGATGTCTTAGAAAGTCTGGAAAAGCCTATAGATCCTTTCTCCAAATTTTACTTGTATTTTTCAGTCATGTCCAACATTTTGGGAGCCCATTTGGAGTTTTTGGGGAAAAGATATTGTAGTGCTTTGCCATTTCTTTTTCTAGCTCATTTTATACATGAGGAAACTGAGGTAAACAGGGTTAAGTGACTTGCTTAGGGTCACACAGCTATCTGAAGCCAACTCTGAATTCTGCAAAATGAGTCTTCTTGACTCCAGGACTGTTACTCTATCCATTGTACCATCTGGCTGCCCAAAATTTTCTAAATAGAAGAAATGCTAAATTTCTTAGTAAAATTAGTGAGGTTAATAAAAAATAAAGACATACATTTTATTCCCTTACAAGCTCACAACCCTTTTTAAATCAATTCATGGACCCCAAGTTTAAAATCTCAGATATTAAAAATTATAAGGGAAAAGTTCATAGGATTATAGGTTTACAGCTGAGATTTTAAAGTCATCAAATTCAAATCCCTCATTTAACAAATGAGGAAACTGAGGCATAGAGAAGTTAAGGAACATGTCCAGGATTTCACAGTTAGTGATCCCCGAAAGGGAACGCAACCCCAGGTGGAACAGTCAATAGAGCACTAGACCTGGAGTCAGGAAAACCTCAGTTTAACTCTAGTTTCAATCACTTTCTAGCTGCGTGACCCTGAGCAAGTCACTTGACCTTGTTTGCTTCAATTTCTTTATTTGTAAAATGAATTGGAAAAGGGAATAGCAAACCACTCCATTATCTTTGCCAAGAAAAATCCAAATGAAATCATGAAGAATCAGACACAAGTGAACAACAACTATCTGGTCAGTAGCCTGCCCATCACACCACCCTTACTTACTCTCCTTCACAATAATATACGATTCACATCCTTTCTTGTTCTCCCATCCTACTACAAGCTGCATCAGGAAGAAAAGAGCAGGATGTCTGACGGTATATTTTGTATGTTAATTCAATCTATTTTTTTTAAATGTCCTTGTTGTTAATACTATAATGACAGAACCACCTGGTAGTCATCCTTTTAAACTGCCAGCTTCCCCCCATTTATAGCTTTCCTGCGTCTTCTCTCTTCCCTTTAAGACTCACTCTTGGAACTCACAAAATGCCAAGCTGCCAAATGCCAAGAATGGCAAGCCATTTCTCCCGCCCTTGCATCACTCAGCAGCAAGATCTTCCCACACAGTTTTAGGAAGAGCAAGTGTTGATAAAATGGGTGCCCTTGACAAAAATAGCTTGTTTATAATCATTTAAAATGAAGGTGAATTGGCTTGGAGAAGAAGCCCATTTCCATTGTTTAGATACCTGCCCTTCACTATAATAACAGCTCGTGTCCAAAGGATGGAAGGGTTTCAAGCATGAGATGCCATTCAGCCTTCTTTTGGGTCTTTTGAGGGCAGAAATATCTTCACAGAAATCTAAATTTATATGTAAATACTGACATTTCCTAATTCAGTATGATTTGGAGAAGATGATTATCCCTTGAGTAAAATCCCTCAAATCAGCTATCCTACTGATAAAGGGCACAAAATAACTCCAGAATCATCAAAATCAGCAGTTCTCTTGACTTTTTCTTCAGTTAATATCACCACCAATAATCAGTCAATTCTTACTAAGCACCTATTAAGCAAGAACTAAAAGTTAAAGGATAAAAAAAAGATGAAGACATCTCTGCCTTTCTGAATAAAAAGCATTTTTACTCAATTACTCTGTGCCAAGTACTGGGCTAAATGATAAAAAACAAAGATGAATGAAGCTTGGAGAGACTTACATGAACTGATGCTAAGTGAAATGAGCAGGACCAGGAGATCATTATATACCTCAACAACGATACTATTTAAAGATGTATTCTGATGGATGTGGCTCTTTTCAACAATGAGAGGATCCAACTCAGTTCCAATTGATCAGTAATGACCAGAACCAGCTACACCCAGCGAAAGAACCCTTTAAATGAGAGAGGACCATAACATAGCATTTCCACTCTTTCTGTTATTGTTTGCTTGTTTTTTTGTTTTTCTTCCCAGTTTATTTTTACCTTCTTTCTAAATCCGATTTTTTTTTGGTGCAACAAGAGAACTATATAAATATATATGTATACATATATTGCATTTAACATATTTTACATGTATGAAACTACCTTGCCATCTAGGGGAGGGAATGGAGGAAAGGAGGAGAAAAGTTGGAACAGAAGTGTTTGCAAGGGTCAGTGTTGAAAAATTAGCCATGCATATGTTTTGTCAATAAAAAAATTATAAAAACAAAAAAGATAGTCCCTGTCCTCAATGAGCATACATTCTAATAAGGTGAGATAATACTTTGAGGAGATGTTTTGCTTTGGAAAGCTAGATAAATTGTGAATGATGCCATCAATTAGCATATTTTTTTTCCAGAAGCAATGATGGACTTGATTTGATTATTATTCCAGAAGTTGAAAGTATTTGTGTGTATGTCTAAAGGGTAGGAAAAAGTAGGAAGGGCAGTACAGACATAAAGGCTATGGCATCTGGGCAGGAAATGGTTGGTGTGAAATTTTGTAGGGCTGGAATCAGGCCCATAAGTAAGTAGAAGACTGAAATAACCACCAAATCAGGTCAGCAGAACCAGGGTGGGAGTTAGAGGCATGAAAGGCTTAAGCGCTCTTGGGGTTGGTTTTTGGCCCAAGCAGCATGGAAGCTGATAAAGAGATTGTATCCCAATAGTTAAAGAGCCCATCTTCTTAAAAAAAAAAAGTTAATTTGTCCATCTCCTATTCTCTGTCAACTCTCTCCTGCTCCAAGTTTTCAGAGATGACCCACACCATGACCATACCCATCCTGTGCCAAGCCATCTCAATTCTCTCAGATTTAGCTGCTTAGCCTGGAGTAAATGGCTTGAATTCAAGGTTCTATACTATAATGGGCATGTAGGTGCTTTCTTAGTTATTTTGGGCTTTAATTCCCTCTTTTCATTTTTGATCCTTCCAAAAGATTTAAAAAGATCATTCTCTTTGATAAGAGAAATCAGAAAGGTCTATTTCCCAGAATGTGAGCACTCTTTCCATCCTGCCCAGAGATCTCATCCTGCCCAGGCCTCTATTGACATTCAATGAGTAGTTAAAGCCACCCCAATCCCACTATAATAATAATAAAATCATCATTGTGGCCAGCTTCCTGGTAAGGAAAAAAATAAGCATTTATATAGCACCTACTATGTACCTGAAAGGCATTGTGCTAAGCACATTACAAATATTATGTTTTTTGATCTCACAACAATGCTGGGAGGCAGATGCTATTATTATTGCCATTTTCTGGTTAAAAAAAACTGAAGTTGATAAAGTTACTTACTCAGTTACTTAACTTCTAAGTGTCTGAGACCAGATGTAAAATGAGATTTTCCTGACTTTTACTAATGCTCAACCTTACTGATGGTAAGAAGCTCCACATTCTGTAACTTAGCTCTTCATGAACCCACACCCATGAGCTAGCTATCTCTGGGCCAGAGCTCCCCTGGTACTGCCTCCAACAACTCGGGCTCACTTCTGGGTTTCTATGATTTTTCCATCCAGGAAATATTCAATTCTTGGTTATTTAGTTTTGAAAGTCATCCATGTAGAAGGAAGGAAGAAAGAAAAGGAGGGGAGGAAGAAAGGAAAGAAGGAAGGAAAGGAGGGGAGGAAGAAAGGAAGGAAGGAAGGAAAGAAGGAAGAGAGGGAGGGAGGGAGGGGAAAGAAAAGGAAGGAGAGAGAGAGAAAAAGAGAAAGAAAGAAAGAAAGAAAGAAAGAGAAAAAGAGAGAAAGGGAGGGAGGGAGAAAGAAAGGGAAGAAAAGGAAAGAAAACGAAAGAGAGAGAAAAAAAAGGAAGGGAATTAAAAAGAAGATAGAAGAAAGAGAGAGACAGAAAATGTGTGTGTGTGTGTGTGTGTGTGTGTGTGTGTGTGTGAGAGAGAGAGAGAGAGAGAGAGAGAGAGAGAGAGAGAGATAAAGAGTGTGTGTTCTGAGGTACAATTTGCCTAAGATATTGTCCTTCTAATCAAACATTCAAGATATAAAGTGAAACTTTAACCCATTAGTGAAAGTTAGTTTTAAGTCTTTGAGATGATAATTTTTGATAAACTTTCATTTTATTTTACTTTTTTTTTCAATTAACAAGCATTAATTTTCTCCTCCACTCTTCTCCCTTTAGTTGAAAAAAAAAGGAAGGAAAATTCAAGTAATAAAGGTGCAAAGTCAAGCAAAACAAATTGACCATGTCCAAAAGGCCATCATCTATTGTTCCACTCCTGTTTTCCTTTTGAAATGTAGCATTTCTGCTAAAAATGATGATGCAGAACATCACCCACTTTCTTTTAAAAACATCTTAAAAGGAGAAATGGGCCAGAAAAAATGGCCCCAAGCCTAGATGGTGGTTTTATTTAGCCTATGCTGCTATTCCAGATTGATGACTGCTTCATCACAATTCTGAACAACCTAACTTCCTTTGCCAGAGCCATCCGACAAGGAGTTAGTTGCTAGTAAACACTGAGATTCTTAACCATTGCCTTCTCACCTTTAGGGGCTCCTGGACTGCTTATCTTTCCAGATAAATATAAACAAACAGAGCTCCATCCTTGGGCCAATCTACAATCACAAATCACAGGGCTATTACAAATCATGGACATTTCCTATGGCCTTCTGGCTTGGCCTTCTCATTTCTCATCTTGCTCCAGTTTCCTAGTCCAGTTTTCAAGGGAGAGTTCCTTTAATCACAGGCAATAAGTCCTCTGGGTAAAAAAAAAATCTAACAGAAAAAGCAGAAATCTTTCCTTCTGCCTGTCACTAATGAACCTAAGCAGATCCAAAACTAGGACTGGGCAATCAGAACTTTATCCCAAGGCACCTAATTTACAGGGTGCTAAGTTTAAAAGGCATTGACAGCTTTTGTTCTCCTTTAACAGAATAAAACAACAGTCAAACATCTAGTTAATAAGAATAATTAATTAAAACAAGATGCTACTAGACAGCAAATTGAACTGAGCTATTTCCTTCTTACCTGTTTAACCCAGTTCAACTGAGAGTCCTACTGTAATATTTGCCCAGGATCCAAAAACTTCCTAATTATGATTTGGAACCTAAGTCCTGGCTACTAAGTATCATGTTATGAATAGATTCCTTATAACTATTAAACAAAAATGTATTTTAAATGTTTGATCTAAGAGAAGTCACTATAACTATTTCATCTGTATAACAAAGATCTAGCAATAAATTTATTCTTAACCAATGATGTACAAACATTTTTGATCACATACTTTCACCAGTAAAAACATTTTGAATGCACCCCTGATGTATTTATGTTTATTCATTTATCAATTGTATATATATATATATATTTGTATATGTATTCTACATCATAATACTATATACATTATAAAATATGCATAAATTAATAAAGGATTACATAAAGCTGAATTAAATGATGTTTTCAAAGTGCTTTAGTAACAGTACAAAATTCATTTTACATTCACTACATATTATTTTTAATTAGCACAATGTGATTAAAAATTATTTAAGAAAAATTATGTATATCCTAAGGGATAGGAAAGACTTGTAAGTAATAATTGTTTGTTAGAAACTAATTATGCATTTAATTTGATCAATGTAGCTAATCAAGTAGAGTAATTTCTTTTTTAAAGATAATTTGTTATTAAAATGTACAGAATACAACAATCAAATAACAGCCAATAACCATAATAGATTTTCAGTAGGAGTCATTTCTCGGTGAGTAGTTGGTCACATACACATTGCAAAAGCAAGAAGTAAAAGTGGATTGTCTCTGATTTCAAATCATCAGAAAGTTTTCAATTTAGATTCATCTCTCTTTCTTTACATTGTTCTTATTTGGTAAAGACACTAAGGTTGTTTGCTATTTCCTTCTCATCATACTTTGGTATTGTATTCATGTCTGTATATTTTAGTTGTATCTTATATGAATGAGTGAAACTATAAGATGACTGAACTGGGGATTGAAAGAAGGGGGGAGATGTACACTGACTAGAAAAGTAGGTTAGGACCAGCTTGAGAAGAGTTTTAAATATCCAAGAATGGAGTTTGTATTTGTCCCAAGCATCAGTAGGTGGTTCATACTATAGTTTAGTGAACAGAGGAGGACCATGGTCAGACTAATACTGTGGGAAATCACAGTCAGAATGGAGAGGGTTTGTTGGAAAGGGGAGAGATTTGAGGCAGAGAGATCAATGAGATGATTCAACAATCCAGGTGAGAAGTAATGAGCATCTGAATGAAGGGATAAGGGGTGGACAGAAGGGAATGGATGTGAAATAAAGCTTAAGATTTGACAGTCCAATGGCTATGTGGACTGACTGAAAGTGAGATGTAGAACATCAAACAAAAGGTTGTGAAAGCGCCTGACTAGAAGGATGATATGACAAGTCTAACCCTGTTTGCCTCAGTTTCTTCATCTGTAAGATGAGCTGGAGAAGGAAATGTCAAACTACTTTAGTGTCTTTACCAAGAAAATCCCAAATGGGATCACCAAGAGTCAGATGTGACTTAAATGACTGAACAACAAAATGTCTCCTTCCCTTTGCTTTAGATACCATTGCTTCTAAATAGTTTCCTGGGATTTTTTGTGGTATCTTTGGTACTCACAAACTGGAGAACCTCTGCAAAGCATAGCAAACCTTACTCATTCCCAGAGACCTACTAAGCAAAATTTTCCAATCCTTGTGCTTATTTACCACTATTTCCTAAAATCATCACAACCTCCTTCGAAATTGGGTCCCTTTATTGGCATGGACAAGATTAATTCTGAAGTTTCCAGCTTGTTACATTCTCATGTTTTATTTATAAACTCCTTAACTGAGGCATGTAACCTGTTCTTGCTTTTAAACCGATGCTGCTTAGACCATGGCACGTTGCCCATAAATTATCCAAATGCCAGGTTCCTCAATTGGGTTTTCTTCCACTCGCCTTAATTTAATCATCATATTAATCACTCAGATATTTTCCTTCCACAAGGATGATGATGAATGAGAGTTAAATTGACTGTCAATTGCATATTTACCAAGGCATTTAAAATTATTCCAGATTTTAAAAGAAACACACACACATATGAGCTAGAAATGCTAGAAGTCTATGATATCTTCTGAATTATGGCAGCAGATGTGCTGGACTTTTCCTGGAAAGAAAAGCCCAAGCAATCACATCACTGCTTGTGGGCTTGATTTTATAAGTTATTGCCATTATTTATGGTTTGCTGAGCATCATTGGTACATAAGAATTCACAGGTTCACCTCTGAGATCACTTACTTACTAAGGAAACATTAGGTCCAGGAGTATTTTATTCCCTTTATTAGTATGCATTTGAAAATGAATTGAGTTCATATAGACTAGGGATTGAACACTTTCAATTGAATGGATTTCCCTCCCTGTTATATATAGATCTTTTCTTGATTTTGAAGAGCCTTGTTGTCATATCCTAAAAACATGTTTTGTTTTAGACTTAGGGAAGCAACATTATTCTTCCAAGATTCTACACCTAGTATCCTACAAACCTTCGATTTAAGGTACAATGCTCTTTCCATCATGTGGTAATGACTCTTTAGGTTAATATGCCAATGAAAAAAATATATAGTTTCAAACTTTTAATTAGATATAGTTTTTTTTTTTTACTATATAATTTTTGGATAGAAATTATTTGATTCTGCAGAGCCACAGAATTTCAAAATTAAAAGATACCTCAGTGAACAACTAGTTCAAAACAATTAGAATTTTTAAGATGATTCAATCTTCTTTGTCTTGAACAACTAAAAATGAAAGACAAGTTTGAAGCACTGTCATAGCCATAGTCCTTCTTGTTTTTATCTTTTTTCATTATAATATCCTTTAGGCTTTTAATTAAAATAGGAAGAGGCCTAAGTGTGCAAAGAACATGAGCTAGGTATCTCTGTCTATGTTTTATGCACGCCAATGGTGGTAGGGGTATTTAGAAAGGATACATACACATGTGGAATATATGGAGATAATTGTCCTTTATGCTTGAAAAAAAAAGAAAATTACAATTTTATATTGGGGTCAAGATACAGTATATCCAGCTGTGGCTGATCAGACCAATATGAGGTACGAAGACTACCATGGGTCAGTCACAAATAGTCCATATGGACAATTAGAGTGGAATCTAACAAATACCAAAAAAGAGGCAAAAGGAAGATGGCTTTCCATATACATAAACTTCTAAATTTGAGCATTTCACATTTTTTAAAACTACTACAATTCTGCTTTTCTTATAAAACACAGTCCTTTCATTCCTAAGTTCTTCAGAAAGATCGTGAGAATGTCTTTTTATCACCTCTTCTGACCTCTGTGTGAACATTTGTCTTGTGTGAGTTCTTCACCAATGTATGCTTGGTATTCAACTAACAGGGTCAGCCCATTAGAGTTGTATTTTCTGCAAGAAAGTTTAAATACTTGATGACTTGGGCTTAGTAAAGGAGCTCAATAAAGATGTCCAGTATCTTCTCTTTCCAAGTGACCTTTAGAATCTTCTTAAAACAATCCAAATGGAAGCAATTAAGTTTCCTGGCATGGCACTGGTAGATTGTCCAGGGTGGTCAACACAATACCTCTGTAGATCTTTTCTTGGGTATACCTCTTTTCTCCAACATTTTCCTTTAGAGCTTCACAAATGTTGAACTAGCTCTGGCAATGTCTATATCAACCTTATCATCTATGTGGACATCCCTAGAAAGTACACTGCCAAAGTAAGTGAACTTATTCATGGTATTCAAAATTTTTCCATTTGTTGTAACTGATTAGCTTTGACAAATGGATGACATGATATTGGTTGGTGGAGATACTGTTTTCTTGATATTGATTATCAAGCCAAAATTAGCACAAGTGACAGAGAATAGATCCATAAAATCCTTACTCTGTTGCATCTCAGCCTCAGGGGGTTTATTGAGTGCATAATCATCTGCAAACAAAATGTCACACTCTAATTCTCCTCCCATTTTAGTCTTGTTTTGCAGCTTGTTCTTTTCTTTTTTCCTTTTTCTTTTTTGGCAGCTTTTTTTTTTTCAAAATATATGCAAAGATAGTTCATTCATCCTTGAAAAACCTTGTGTTCCAAATTTTTCTCCCTCTCTTTCCTCATTCTCTCCCCTAAATAGTGAGTAATCCAATATATGTTAAACATGTACAATTCTTCTATACATATTTCCACATTTATCAGGTTTGCAACTTTTTCGAGTTGCCCTCAGTGTGGTAGCTGACCTTGACATCATTTTTGTCCCATTTAAAGGAATATGATGACATTACTGAAAACGTGTTAAAAAAGTATGGAAGCAAGTACACAGCTTTACTCCAAGGTGATGGAGAAAGGACAAAAGTATCATTCATAATCCAGAGCCTATTCAATCATGCCATGGTTGAACTGATGAACTTCTCTGGGTACCTAAATTTAATAGACCAAATATGTATGTGTTATTAAAAAGACAACACAGGAAATATTTTCTTGGGTTGGTCAGTCTACCAACTACATTTTGTTCTTAAATTGTTTTTTTACAATGAACTTAACAAAATCAGAAAAGAGGCAATGGGAAGATGGCTTTCCATATATATAATAAACTACATGAAACTATACAATATAATATGATAATATATTCTTTTTTTAAAAAAAATTTTATTATAGTTTTTTATTCACAAGTTATATGCATGGGTAATTTTACAGCATTGACAATTGCCAAACCTTTTGTTCCAATTTTTCCCCTCCTTCCCCCCATCCTCTTCCCCTTATGGCAGGTTGACCAATACATGAGTATAACAATATATTCTATTGTAACTTTCAAAGTTACCCTGTTTGAGATTCTTTTCTTCTTTTTTTTTCATACACTAAAGATTTAATAAGAATATGTGAGGAAAAGTTCTTAAGTAAAACCAAATTTCCTTACATTTTCAATAGAGGAAGTTCTGTCTACTCTAGTTTCATACATACTGAATGGACAATAGTAAAGAGCTTATTGAAAATTTAGACCACAGTTCAAGGTGCTGCTGAGTTAAGCGAAATCTCCTCAATCTCCTATGTCCCATTAGTTGCCAAGTTTTTTTGGTTCCTCCCTCGCTTGGATTCACTCAGCCTCCATTCCTGTTAGGTCAACCCAGTCTATATTATTTTTTCTCTCATGCTTAGATTATCAACAAACTGGATACTGCCCAGAGGAAAGCAACCAGGTAGCTAAAAAAAGCTTAGGTTTATGCTGTGAGGATTACTTGAAGGAAATCAGGATGTTTAGCCTGGAAAAGAAAAGACTTAAAGGGGCTAGCATAACTGTATTCAAGGATTTGAAAGATTCTGTATTAAATTTATTCTCTATATCTCCAGAGGGCAAAACCAGAAGCAATAAATGAAAGAATAACAGTAGTCAGAAGTGGAATAGGTTGGCTTGCAAAGTAGTGGATTCTCCATGATGAGAAGTATTTAAGAAAAGTCTAAAAGACTACTTCTAGGATATGGGGTCAAAAGAATCTTTGGATAACCTCTGAGGTCACTGGCAATTTTAGGTTTCTGGAAATAGAGATGTTTACCTGTTCTATTATTCACAAGGTGGTGTTGATTACCAGGGAAATGTTGAGATAAAAAAGCTCAGTGCCTTTTCCCAAGTACCAAAGCTTCCTAAACATCTACAAACAGGATTGTGGTTTTTTCCTTTGTTCTCGAACAGGACCATGTCATCAGGGAGGCGATGCCGTGACATGCAAGTGAGTTTTGGATAGCAGAGAGGCAGGACTGTGCAAAGTCACCAGCCTCATTTTGTCTTCCAGAGCCACCTGGGTCCAGTGGCAAGACATAGATCAGGAAGACTGGATGCTGTAGTAGATTTGGGCCTTTTTAAGCTAAATTCTTTAAAAGGTCTCAGTTTGACTGAGGCTATATCCAATCAATGATTAAGGCTAGGTAAGAAAAAAAGCAAAGAATGGCCTCTTTTATCTAGTAAACAGGGACTTGCAGATGTGCAGAGGGCTCACATAAATGCTCATGAGATGGAAACTACTATGTTCTGACTTGGTGGAAATAGTACATGTAGAAGCCAAGTCCAGCTGCCAACAGATTGCCTTGGGATGTGTTTTACAGCCAGGCAATGAACTCATTTGTTATTGGTGGAAAGAAAGAGCCTGTGCAGATCAGGCTCTTCTGTCCTTGGGCCAACAAAGGGGTTAACTCAGGCCTTGCCTCCTATTTAAAGGAGATAATAGGAAGAAACTTTGGGAAAAAAAAAAAAAAACAACAACAACTCTAAAACTCAAATGAGCAGTAGGATTCTCTTATTTGAAAGATGGCTTCAAACCAGAATTTTCTCAAGTATGTGAAAGACTGTCACATATAAGAGACATTAGACTTATTTTTCCCCTGAGGATAGAACAAGGCCTAATGAGTAAAAATCACAGGGAGTATGATTTTCAGTCAATAAAAGGGAAATTTTTCTAACAGAGTTTTCCAAAAGTGGGATAGGCTGCCTAAAGGAACAGAGAGTTCCCTGATCCAAGAGGTCTTCAAGGCTGGATGATGACTTACTTATTTAGCACTTCTAGACTAGGCCTGACTCGGGGAAGTCCCCTGGGAGTTAATGTCCAGTATTACAAGGAAATGAGATGCTCAGAGGCAATAGTGTGCTGGAACCAGCTTATACCAGCTTAAGAGCAAGGTGGTTAAATTTTCAATGTGAATACTTAAACCTTGAAAATTGGCAAATGCTTTGTACAAGGCTTGATTTATTGTTTTGTTGATAATCTAGTCTTAAAAAAGAGATAGATAAATTGTTTTCTTTTGAAGGGCAATGGGAGTTGTTAGTTGCTCAAGAATCTAAGGTTACCTTTGAACTTGGGACCCTCTGACTCCAAAGATAGTACTTTATTCACTGTACCATCCAGCAGCTCCTGGGTAAGTTATAGAATCATTTTATTTTTAGAGAGCCAGTTGTTAAACATCTATCAGCAACCCTTGCCTATATTTGGCCATAGCAATAAAATATTCAACAAGGATAGACAATGAGGACATCCAAAGTTTATTTAGCTAAGAGAAACTCTTTTGATTGAGTTGTCCATCATTTTTCTGCCAGCTAAGCATGAAAGTGGTTTCTGAGAATGTTTTATGTCTGCTTTATATTCAATGAGGAAGCAATTCTGAGCCAATGTGATCTCTTGAGCCAAAGATGTCTCAAGGATAGTCCCAGTCCTTGCACACAGCAACAGCAAGATTATTCGATGATCAATTCTGATGGTCATGGCTTTTTTCAACAATGAGATGATTCAGGCCAGTTCCAATGATATTGTGATGAAGAGAGCCATCTACACCCCAAGAGAAGACTGTGGGGACTGTGTGGATCACAACATAGTATTTTCACTTTTTGTTGTTAGCTTGCATTTAGTTTTTTCTCATATTTTTCTTTCTTGATTTGATTTTTCTTATGCAGCATGATAATTGCATAAATGTTTAGAAAAATTGCACATGGATTATTTGCCATCTAGGGGAAGGGCGGGGAAGGGATTTGGAACACAAGGTTTTGCAGGGGTGAATATTGAAAATTATCTATGTGTATGTTTTTAAAATAAAAAGCTTTAATTAAAAATAAAAAATGTATCACAAATAAAAATTGATAGAGAGAATTTTAACATGACAAATTAGTCAAAAAAAAAAAAAAGATAGTCCCAGTCCTGCTTAAGGAAAAAGTGGCCCAACTTATAGGGAAATTGTAGAGAGCTTTTCTACTTTCATCAAGTAATCTCTGATGATTCTCTGGGCTTCCAAAATTCTCACCTGAGGCATGGATCCTTACTATGGAAAGGAAAGCAAGAAAGCTCTGGCCTGCGGGTCTCAGTTATGGAAGCCTCAGGTTGTATGTCATTCAAAGCTTCTGTAAAGAAATTTTTCTGACTGACTTTGAGAGGAGGACCTGAGAGAGCAAGAGAAGAATGACTGCTTAGGGTTTGAATTTCCTTGACAAGATCCCTGTCCCAAAGTTGATCTACTTTTGGATGTGAGTTGACAAAAATCTGTTTTATCATCATATTTTATTCCCATAAGGCTTCTGGGTTCATCTGGCAGTCAAGAGTAGAGAATATAGCAGGGAAAAGACCAAGATCCAGAGGAGAAGTTTTTGGCATAATGGTTTTGTTGTTGTTCAGTCATGTCTGAGTCTTTGTGATCTCATTTGGGGTTTTCTTGGCAAAGATACTGGAATGGTGTGCTACTTCTTTCTTCGGTTCATTTTATAGAGGAAACTGAAGCAAACAGGATTAAGTGACTTGCTCAGGTTCACACACTTAGTATGTGTCTGGGGTCATATTCAAACTCAGATTTGAAGGCAGGATGCCTGGCACTCTATCTCTTTCTATCAACTCATCTAGTTGTCCACTCGGATAATGATAGATTCTATTAAAACAAGTATTTCCCCTACAACCAATAATTCTTGCCAGACTCAGTCTTCAAGATCAATCTAGACTTGAATTCACCAACATTTCAAAAAATGTCCTCCATGCAATCAGATGCATCAAATTGAAGAAGGAAGAAAGGATCTTGGAAGGAATTTATTTTCATCCCCTCTTGACTGAATGTAGGTAGTAAGATATTCTACTTTGGGGAGAGATTTAATTGTTAGAAAGGTATTGGTAGCATTGAGCTGAACTTGACACCTACCCTTTCCCTATTAATCCTAATTTTCCCCTCAGGAGCTATGCAGAACAAGTCTAATTAGTAAAGTGGCAGGTTTTTCCTCCAGAGTTTGTTTCATCATTCTGACAAAGAATGCCAGGCTGAAGAAGTGTTCCCTAGTTTATAAGAAGCCTCCTCATTGCTCTTGGTGAGAAATTGTATTACAGTGGAGGATCGTAACTGCTAAAATTGAAAATCAAGGTGTAATTCATATTCATTGGTTATTTATGTGAAGAGAGTTCTCAAAAGTCAAACTATTTTATTCAGGAAGGTTTTGGTTCATGGCATCTTGGCCAGATACAACTAGTTTCTGTTCTCCATATAAGGCTAATCCATAGAAACAATGTCACTTAGAACTAGCTATTTTCTGGAATGTTAGGAGTTGGAAGAAATCTTCAAGATGAATTAGCCTAATACCTATTTTTGACAGGTAAGAGATTGTAGGGGCTAGGAGGCCACATAATTTACCAAATCATAAAAAGCCATTGAGTAGAAATGGCAGGATTAGAACTCTGTTTTCTTGATTTATAGACCAACATTATTTCCAAAGAACCAGTTCCTGACTGTCTTTTCTCCATTGGCTGTAAATAGTGGGTTTCTTTCAGTCATTAGTAGACCCTGAATTTGAGATATACAGCTAAAAGTGAGGCAATGCCCTTAAAAAAATAATAGTTTTGCAAAAAACATGCAAAGATAGTTTTCAGCATTTACCCTTCCAAAACTTTGTTTCAACTTTTTCTCCCTTCCTTTCCTCCCACCTCCAGACAGCAAGCAATCCAATATAGGTTAAACATTTGCAATTGTTCTAAACATATTTCCATATGTTTAATATGGAATATTAAATAGCAAAGTGAACATTCAAATAGGGGTTTAATATTCCAGGGGGTTCTAGGTAGCACCCTTTGAATTCTGTTATGATGGTGGCAGAATGATAGGAAAAGGACAAGGGCATTTTAAGAATATAATCATTTTTAGATTATTAGATAATCTAATAGACACTTGAATTTATCTTTTAATTAAAAACAAAATACAAATAGAGATTTGAGTTGCCCAAATTATGACATGTAGTTAGAAAGTCTGTCCACTGAATAAACCTATCTCTCCATTCTTATTTCTATCTCTATATCCCTGTCTCATTCTCCATCTCTGTCTCTGTCTTTATATTATTATTTCTCTTCAAACTCTATCTTTCTTGAAAGCACACAGATCTATGAAGCTTATAGATAGTGAGCTAAGTGCAGAATTAAATAGTAGGCAGAGCTGAAGCTGAATCACATTTTGAAATTTGTGCATTGAATGATCGACCATAGTTGGAAAGAATTTTTAAAAATATAAACAACCTAAAGGATGATGGAAAGACACGTGGGAAGAGGACACAGGTTGTAGCATTTTCCCAATCATGAGTCATGTGCCAGAAGCACTGCAAAAACAAAAAACAAAAAAAAGAGGCAAGCTGGAGAAAGAAAGAAAAGTAACAAAGGGCATTCTGAGGGATGGATTTATACTTTCAAGGTTAAGAGAAACAAGAAAGAAGCCTCTACAATTACAATAGACTTGGGATGGGAATACTAGTCACATTCAAAGAGAAAACTATGGAGACTGAATGTGGATCAAAGAGTAGTATTTTCATCTTTTGTGTTTGTTTTTCGTTTTTGTGTTTTTTTTTTCCTTTTGGTCTCATTTTTCTTGCGTAACATAACAAATGTGAAAATATGTTTAAAAGGATTGCACATATTTAATCCATATCAGATTGTTTGCTATCTTGGGGAGGAGGGAGAGATGGGATGAAAGAAAAAATTTAGAACACGGAGTTTTAAAAAAAATATTAAAATGTATGTATTTGAAAAAATAAAATATTATTGAAAATAAAATAAAATCTTTTTTAAAAATGAGGTTTCTCAAGGATTGGTTTGACACTATGGAGAACTCATGAAAACACAAAGTATCCCAAAAATTTTAGTGCAGTGTAAGCTATTAATAGATTAGTTGCTTAGACTTTTAATAGCTTATAGAGCTTTAATAACTTAAAACAGCATTAAGACTTTTGGAACATCCTGTATTTTCCATGTACCATTCTGAGGAAATCAGTTGTCCACAATGAGTTAGGCAATAATAAAGTGAATCTCAAGGATTGGTGGAGCTAACAAGATGAATTCTTGTACGGCTAAAAGTTTAACCCTTGGAGCTTCCCTAGAAAGTGCTTCACTCCTTATTCTTAGGGAAAATCCTACCTTTGAGATAACCATTTCCTATTTGTAAACATACATATCTCTCTGCTGCCTAAGAGATTTTTGTAGCAAAAATTTGCCTTGCTTCAACATTACCAAAAATCTGTAAGTTCATTTGTGCTAGTAGTTGAACTCATAACCAGAGCTCTTACTGGCTTTAGAGATGTGATTATTAAATTTTTAGTATGAGAAACGATAACTTGGAAATCAGCAGATATTACAAATCAAGGACTGATTTACTGTTTTGACTTATAAAATTGATGAAAAATGTTAATGTTGGAGATTTAACTTAAAAGTATGTGGTATATACATACACACACTTAAACAGTTCATTTTACAGATGAGGAAATTGAGTCAGACAGAACTAAGCGACTTGCCCAGGGTCACACAGCTAACAATTGTCTGAGGCCAGATTTGAACTCGGGAAGAGAAATTTTCCTGACTCTAGGCATGGTATTCAATCCATTGCACTACCTAGTTGCCCACGGGTTCTATAAAAACAGATATTTCTCCTACAAACAGTGCTTCCTGCCCTCAGTACACAGTCTCCAAGAGCAATTAAGTCCTGAATCTATGGACACTTTCTGATGTTATTCTTGGGGAAAAAAATTCTATATTAGCAATAATCATCTCCTACTTCTAAACATAGACATCTCCTTGCTGACTGAGAGATTTTTGTTGAAAATCTTTGCCTTACTTCGATATTACACAGATTCGAGAATCTGTGATTTCATTTGTGGGGACACTTCTATTAACTTAGGTCACAACCAGGGTGTTGTATACATGTGCATACATTTTTGTATTTATTTTTGTATTTGTGTTTTATTTATATAAATTATTTAAATTTACATATTTATATATCACATATGTATAGATATATATTATATATTTATAAATGCATGTATGTATCTATCACATACACACATATATATTGTGCATTTGAGTATGTATATGTATATATAATTATGTGTGATTATATGTGTACATATTTTATTTATGAATATGCATTATATATAAAATACATATCCATACATACATATGCATATACATACACATATATTATAAATGTGTATTGTATATGTAAATAGATATGTATGTATGTACATATATGTATAAAAATACATATACACACAACTATATGTACATGTTTAGTAAGCTGGCATTAAATATTTATCAGCACGCCACTTGCCAGAATCTATCCATACCTTCCAATTCTAGGTGATTCTTATCGATTGCTTCTCATAAATCCCCACTGGGAACTTCATCTATGTTGTAGGTCTTCTAATTCTTGCTTGCTTCTTCTCATATTTCTTGGACACCAATACAATAATTAGGCTGACCTTCTGTTCTCTATTAGTCTTGCAATGTGACTGGGCCACTTCATTTTCTGGTCACTGTCTAATGCTTTTTAATATCACTTATTATAATGATAGCTTTCGTTTATATAACACTTAAAGTTTTGCAAGACATTTTCCATATCCTATCCCATCCTAATTTGTTTCTCAAAATAATCCTACAAGGTGAGTGCTACGATTATCCCTATGATAAGTGAGGAAAATGACAAAGATTAAATGCTTTCCCCAAGGTCACAAAACCAGTAATTGATATAGAACTTGAATTCAGGTTTTCTTAACCCAAAATCCATTGTATTATTAACTACCTATATATCAATATTGGTAGTAGCTATGAATCTTTCCAATTCCCATTGAGTCACCTGAAACTTTAATTCTTTTGAGATTGAAGCTACTCATGACCCGTATCCATGTAACATTGCCAGGAGATCATGAGTAAGAACTACTATTTTATGAGCTTGGGAAACTCTTGGTATAAGAATTCCCTCTACCAATTCATATTGAAACTCCTTTTTGGAGGAATTATTTGAAGTACTTAGTCAGTCACACAATTGGTAATTGCTAGAGATGAAAATTGAGCACAACTCTTCTTGACTTTAAAGCAAAAATTTTATAAATTATGCCATGATTTAGCTTGATCTTCTTTTTTATTCTGACCAAAAGTGACTATACTCAGAAGGTTTCCCTTTCAACTACATGTAATATAACGCAACATTCATCACGTGTATCATTTTTCTCTTCTGTGTTAGCTAGACTATTCATAAAATCTCCACCTTGTTGTCTTTCATTGATATTTCTTTGTTAACCACTAAACTACAGTCTTCCTCCAATGCTCCACCTTGGCATGAAGAGTGACCCAGCGTTCTCAAAGGCTATGCTGGTAAAACACAAGCTCTACAAGGTTCTATGAAGGTTTAAAATTCAGAGGAAGAGCTCATTAATTTTGATTGTGGTATCTGTCATATGAGAATCAGTTTACTTTGGTTTAGAGAGGCTGACGACCAGAATTTTTCCTTTACAGAGCTCTCAGAGTATCTATGAAATTATAGATTTGGAAATGGTGGAGCAGTTACTCTTACTGATTATATCACAAATCCTTGAAGTATTGAAAAAATATTTAAATCATCAAAATGGGTTTATTAACATTTTTAAAATATGTGCCTTTGCTTTGACTTCAGGCAAAACTTGGCATAAAATATATTTTTGCAGCCAACTTATCAGCACCTGGTTATTATGGGAATGAAGGATAAATGGTCTGAAAGTAACCGAGTGACAAGGCTTCTAAAACCACAGAAACAAAATGACTTTCTATGGGTCACTCACTGACAGACCTGTAAGCACACCTAGGTCTGCCAGACCAGGAAGATTTCCAAACATGCCTGACTGAGTCCTCAGGAAACCATGATGCATATATCCCAGAATGCAAAGCCCACTTGCTGAAAAGCCAGACTCCTTTCTACCTACCTCCTTTTTTTCTTTTAAGTGATTTATAAATCATTTACAAACCCATTTATCATTAAGAAGCATGAGGTTAGGTATAGATTACTGGTACTTTTTTTTTTTTTTTTGCCATAGTGTAATTGGGTCAAGAGCTGGAAAGTCCCCTAATGATGGTTTGCCAAGCCAGCCTAAATGATAAATTTTCTTTGGAATGTTCTAACAGCCCAATTCCCAAGTCCTGTTCTTTTCGATAGTTCTGAAAACTATTGAAAGGAATGTATGTCTAAGCAAGAGAGTGAATTTTTAAATACTTAAGTGTCCTACAAATGCCATTTCCCTGCTTTTTCAGAAACTCACATTTGGCGCAACTAACCCCTCTTCCAAAGAAGTAAAAGCAGGTCTTGTTCTCGCAGGACCTTCTTTGTGCTTCTTCATCCTTATCACTGCTTGGAACCCCTGTCTAATTAAGTGTCTGTCAAAGCCAGGTGCATATATATTATTTACTACTTAACCACTCTTAAGTCTTGAAGGTTGAATTGCTATAATTCAATAGCTTTATATTTTCAATTAAGTGGGCATGCTGAGGTGACACTAGGTACCAGGAGCAGAGTGACTGGCTTACTGAGTGTTCAGATTCCCATTTGGAGTTCTCTGAGTTGTACAGGCCCAAGTTATGGCCCTGAAAGCAGCCTGATCAAATCCCAGCTTTGAGTACTTCAGAACTCCGAAAACTGTTGATAAATTAGATGGGGTGGAAAAGGAAGCAGTGCCAATGATTAAGAGCCTGCAAATGATTTATGAGGCAAGATTAAAGTAGTTAGAGAGGTAGTTTGGCTAAGGAATGACTCAGGTGAGGGAGAAGGATAATAAGTCTATAAATATTTGTAACATGAAAAATTTTCCCACCGTGAAAACCGAAGGCTGCTGGAGCATTGTCCCCAAGGATGGTTTGGAAGAGAGGGAAATGCTCACTCTTTAAAATGTTTAAAAATAGGTGAATAAAGGATTTATTACAGGAAACAATAAAGTGATGGCAAGGAGAGACGAATAAAGGACCTTTAAATTTTTTTAAACTCATTTTCATAATCGGTTACCCTCCCTATTACAAGTCATGGCAGGTTTTAGACAGAATTTCCCTCTGCACATGAGCTGGTAATTGGACTTCCACATCCACAAGTTCTTGGAACAAAGATTGGAGGCCTGCTCCATGCTCTGCTCACAATTTGCAGAACGCCAACACTATTTTCTGTACCCCTTTTTTCTATCTTTTTTGGATGAATAGGACCAAAAGTAGTTTCATATATTTATGTAAGGAAGAGTCTTGAGAATTGTTCTTATAAGGTTGTAAAAGTCATGTGGATATCCCAAGCCCAAACTACTTCTGAGACCATATTGATGCTACTTACTCAATTACTAGAGTCTAAAAGGATGACCTCTAGTCAGCCTGTGGTTGAATTTTTTAAAGTTAAAGCTTTTTCTAAAAACGTTATTCTTATGATTATTATTCAGAGGCAACATGATACTGTGGGTAGAGAGACCAGTGTTTCAGCCAGAGTCTGGATGCCGAGAATTGAGATGGCTAAGGTGGGATGAGGCTTTGGACCTGAGATTCAATGGGGTTTCCTCTTCTAGGCTCAAATCCAGCTCACAGTATCTGCAATTTAAGAGGTAGTATAGGAAGTAGTATAGTAGAGTTTTGGGTTTAGAGTTCAAGACCTGAATTCAAATCCTATCTTGGATATTTACTAGTATATGACCCCTAGTTCTTCACTGTGTGACCCACAAATCACTTTAATCTCTCTGTGTCTCAGTTTCCTCATCTGTAAAAAGGGAGGAGCTTATTTTGAAAGCCTTTAAGATCCTTTCTAATTTTAAATCTATGATTACATGATCCTGGATCCATATGAGGATGAGACAAAGAATTCAGATATCACAATTCAGCTCCTTGCCCATACTGCCTCAGTCTTTGGATACTATGTTCTCCAGAGCCACAGCTCAGGCTCTGACATGCCTGAGCTGGAAGGCAAGGACAAGACCAATGGGACACAGTCATAGCTGGGAAAGGATGGAGATTGTCCATGACCTAGGTAGGAGAAAGATGGCAAAAATGAGAAAGCAGTGTCTCCAACTATTCCCTTTTATGTCAATGGGGTAGAGCCCCTAGAGTCAGGAAGCCTTGAGTTCAAATACAGCCTCAGGTACTTACTTGCTGTGTGGCTTTCGGCAAGTCTCAACCTTATTTGCCTAATTCTCTCTCTATAAAATGAATTGGAGAGTTATCAAACTGTGCAGACCCTTTGATCCAGCAATGTCTCTACTGGGCTTATATCCCAAAGAGATCTTAAAGAAGGGAAAGGGACCCACATGTGCAAAAATGTTTGTGGCAGCCCTCTTTGTAGTGGTCAGAAACTGGAAACTGAGTGGATGCCCATCAATTGGAGAATGGCTAAATAAGTTGTGGTATATGAATTATGGAATACTATTGTTCAGTAAGAAAGGACCAACAGGATGACTTCAGAAAGGTCTGGAGAGACTTACATGAACTGATGCTGAGTGAAATGAGCAAAACCAGGAGATACATACATGGCAACAAGAAAATAATTCTATGACCAATTCTGATGGATGTGGCTCTTTTCAACAATAAGATGATTCAAATCAGTTCAAATGGATTTGTGATGTAGAGAGCCATCTACACCCATAGAGAGGATTGTGGGAACTGAGTGTGGTTCATAACATAGTATTTTCACTCTTTTTGTTTTGTTTGCCTGCATCTTATTTTCTTTCTCATTTTTTCAATTTGATTTGATTTTTCTTGTGCAGCAAAATAATTGTATAAATATGTATGCATTTATTGGATTTAACATATACTTTTACCACATTTAACAAATATTGGACTACTTGCCATCTAGGGGAAAAGGTGGGGGAAAGGGAGAAAATCAGAACACAAGGTTTTGCAAGGATTAATGTTGAATAATTCATGAATATGTTTTGAAAAATAAAAAAGTTTTAATAAAAATATATAAAATGGGTTGGATAAGGAATATCCCAAAAGGACCCCCAAATGGAGTCATGAAGAGTCAGACATAACTAAATAGCAACAATTAAACTTGCTTTAATATGGCCTACATGAATGTTCATAGGTTATTTCCATATTACAATCAAGCTGTAGAAGTTATTAGTATTAATAATTCAGTATATGACATAGGGCATGTCAATTACCCTCTCTTTGCTATATTTCTGTTAAAGGAAGAAGTTAGATTAAATGATTTCTAGAGAATTTTTCTCCTTTCTGATTCTAAGTCATAAGAAGGCAGATTTTAGGTCAATAAAAGGAACTGCTTTTTAACATTTGGAGCCATCAAATGAAGAAATAGGATACCTCATAAAGTGGTGACCTCTCCATAAGCACCCCCAGTCAGAGGTGCTAGAGAAGGGCTTCAAGCATTGGATAAAACATCGTATTACATTTCCTTTAAGATTCCTTTCCACACCATAATTCTGCGATTCTTGTATTTCATTTCTCCACTATTGGAGAAGGTTCTGCTCTATGAAATCAAATTGGACAGTTTAATAAAACGTTTTCTCTGATATTAAAAAGGCTTCTCCAAGACTTGTGCCTAGAGCAGCAATTCCATTCAGAGAATCAACCATGACTTCACTTTAGAGCTCAGCACACTTTTTATGCCTTTAGTGCTTCTTGCATCAAGACCAGAGTCAATAAGAAGGCTGGCCTCTCACATTCTCAAATTTCATACTTTGAGATATTTATTCTTTTGCCTTGGAATTACTGACATCCTTTCCTCTACCACCAGTATTAGAAGGACTCTCAAAAAACCTATCAATGCTGATAATACTTTTTGCTTCAGGTCTTTACAGCCAGGGTCATACCTTTAGATTCATTCAGTGTCAATCAATGAATCAATCAATAAGGCATTTATTAAATGCCCACTGTTTCAGACTCTGTGCTGAGTATTGGTATACAAAGCAAAGCAAAGGACAGTTTCTGGTCTCAATGAGCTCATATCTAATGGAGTAGACAACAAATAAGAAATTAATTATAAGCAAGTTCTATCCAGGATAAGTAGAAAATAAATAATGAGAGGGAAGGTATTGGAATTAAGAAGAGTTAGAAAATACTTTCTATAGAAGATGGGATTTTAATTGAGGAGGGAAGTCAAAGAAGGCAATAAGTAAAGTTGAAGAAGAAAGATATTCTAGGTATGGGGGACAATCAGATAACACAGCCAGCTGAGAGATGGGTATCTTATTCATGGGACAGCAAGGCCATTGTCATTGGATCAAAAAGTACATGATGGGAAGTAAGACATAAGAAAATGAAAAGATAGAAGGGACTAGGTTATGAATAATTTTGAAGGCTAAAGAGTATTTTATATTTGTTTCTGGACGCAATCAGAAGTCACTGGAGTTTATTGAGTCAAGAGGTAAGATGATTGGCTTTAGGAAAAATCACTTTACTGACTCAGTATTTTTTATTCTTGGTTTCCCACTTACTCCCTGCTGTTCTTAATCAAGTCCATAGAAAATGGGAGGTCATCAAAAGACTGCTCATCTACCCTAAATAGACTACTTATTTCCTAGACATTATACAAGATCTGCATTAATGTGGGTATAATGTGGGTAAATATGAGATTGACACATTTATGGAAGCTAGTGGTCCCCTGTGAAATGTGAAGATACTTCAAAAAAGAATTTTTAATCTTCAGTGCCATTTGAAGACTAGATCAGAATAGTTGATGTGGATCATTTTCCATTTCCTTCTCCAGTGGATTAAGGCAAATGACTAGCCTAAGGTCACACAACTAGTAAGTGCCTGGGAACAGATTTTAATTTATACCTTATTTCTTATGATTTTTGATTTTAACCCATAACTCATTCCTGGCTCAGTGCTCTATCTAGTGAGCAATCCAGCTACCTCCTTGCATATAATAGGCATTTAATAAGTGCTTATTGACTGAGTGACTTTTGTTTTACAGGCATTACCCAATATGATAATCATAGTGATTTCATCATGACTATATGGTAGCTATATGAAGTAGATACCCAGGCATATATTATTTTGCTTGCTGTTTTAATAATGAAACTGTGACAAAGAAATAGTAAATTTCTTATTTAAGGTCATGTAGCTAGTAGCTTGAACCCAGGTGTTTCCCAGCCTCAAAGTCAATATTCTTTTTATTATGCATTCTGGTTTCTCTAAACAAGGACAGGCACACTCTGTCAAAGATTGATTGATGAGGTAATTATTCACTTCTGTTAAAAAAAAAAAAAAGAATACAGTGTTGGCAAAAACAATGCTATGGTAGGGTCAATTAATTTCATAAGGGAATTGTTTAAAATGTTCTAAGTGAGTGATAGGTAAAATCATGCTTTACAGTGATTTTTTTGTTAAAGATAATATCACAAAATGATATTGCTTAAGGTGACTTAGGTAGGATATGTGTATTCCTGAGTGCTACAAGGGAGGTTTCAATTTGGGGGGGCAAATCATTTACATTTCAGTTTTCTCATCTATAAAATGAGAGAGTTGATTTAAATAGTCTCAGGTCCCTTCCAGTTTTTGCTCTAGGATTCTATTTGTTATTGTCTTTTCAGTTATGTTCCACTCTCTATGAACCTATGTGTGGTTTTCTTGGCAAGAGATACTAGTATGGCTTATCGTTCCTTCTCAAGTTCATTTTGCAGATAAGGAAACTGAGGCAAATAGGGTGAAATAATTTGCCTAGTGTCACAGATCTAATTAAGTGTCTGAGGCTGGATTTGAATTTAACTTTTCCTTACTCCAGGCCTGGGTATTCTGTTCACTTTATTATTTAGCTATTCTGGCAGTTCTCTTCAAAAGATGCCAGGGCAGAACATTTTGCACAGAGATACCTTTTGTATTAAAAATTCAATTTTTTCTCCATCAGTTTTCATATACTTCAAGAGCATGGGGGAAAAACCTAGCTCTAGCAGCAACTATGTTGGAAAAGGACTGACATTGGGCATTTTGACAAAGGCAAAGTGGTATAAACTAGATCCTGGTATTTTTAGTGATAATAAGAACTTCCTATAAGTCATGTTAAAATGCTCTGATTAGGAATATCTGTATAGAAGACAGGCAGCTCCAGAAATCACTGCCTATCTCCTTTCCTAATTATAGATTTCAAAGGCACCCACAATACAAGAAACTTTGGATCAAATTTTGAGAGGCTCTAACACATTTCATTATTTATATTCTCAGGAAAATCAAAAGACATATATCTGTCTGCCTGATTTCTGAGTGGTGGTGGTTGTTGTTTTTGGCAGGGGGCAAGATATCAGACCTATTATTTCACTGGTATAGGGAATTCCAAGTGAGAAAATCACTCTTAACAATGAAGATTAGCACCCACTCTACAATTTCTTAGAGATACCAAGAGGTCAGTCAGTATAGGTCATAGTTTGGATTTGAAATTAGTTCATCTTAACTCAGTTGCTTAGTTATTGTAGGTTCTTGCCAACAATGCTTTTTCTGCCTAGTAGTAGGATAAAGATCTTCATCAGGGACTTTTTTGATTGGAAAGGCAAGTGGGGCTGGTCATGTAATAAGAATATGGGCCAATAGCTGGACAAGCCCTTAAGTGCTGGCAATTAAGGCAAGCACCAGAAAATGGGAAGGGGCAGCTCCTTCTGAGGAAATGGGATAGACACTAAAATGGCATTCAAGTTTCTCACAAGATCAGGAAGGTCAGTGCTGAGTTATGGGACCCTGCAGAGAGGGAGTACCCAGGCCATCTCGACCTTTGGTGCACAATAAGTTTTCTGCCACGTTGCAGAAACACCCTTTTTGGCAAGGAGCAATAATTTGTGATCATGGGAACAAGTATAAGCAGAAGGTCACAGTCAGTGGCTACATAAACAAGGATGCCTGAACAGGGCCTCTTGCTTGTGAACCAGTTGCTGAATTGCTGGATTGACTCTCCTCCCATTGGTAGATACCATGCATATGCAAAGCCCACAAGCTGCTTCTCTGAATGGTGATTGGGGATTGTCTAGTGTTCACACTCTGATCACGCTTGCAAAAATGTCTATCAACAAGGCTGTATGGCATAATACACTGGAGCTCTTTTCACACTCTATGAGTCTCCTGCCTCATTCATCTTGCCTCTGAGATCAAAGGGCTCATATGCTTTGAGCTCTTAAAAGACAATTGCAACAGTTCAGTACCAGAATTTTTAGGAAACCAGATGCAAAAGTTGAAATTCAGGGCTGTAAGCCATGCCAAGTCAAGAAGCAAGATGATATTAATAAAAACTGCAGCAGCATTTATCTTGCATTTTAAAGCTTGTGAAAAACTTTTAAAATATTATTTTATTTGGTATCATAATAACCTTAGAAAGTAGATGCTATTATTATTCCCATTTTACAGGTGAGGAAACTGAAGCAAACAGAATAGTTTGACTGTCCTTGGTCACATAATCAATAAGTATCTGCAAATTTGAACTCAGGTCTTGACTCCATTATTTTATCCATTTTACCACTCAAGAGAATAGGAAATACTGCAGGATTGACTGTGTGATTCAGTCTGTCACTGTAAAATTTAATACTTTGAGAAGTCACTAAACTCTCTGGCCCCATCCTGTATTCAAATTCCCTGTTTAGTCACCTCCCTCATATTGTCCCTGATGAGGTACTTAGATCACATCCTTTTTTGACTTAGCTATGATAGTAAGGATATGGAATTGGATGCAACACTCACAATCATGAAATATTGAATCAATAGACCAAACAATTGCTTAATCAATAAATATTTGTTAAGCACCTACTATGTATCAGACATTGTGCTAGATATCAGGCATAGAAGCACAAAGAAGAAAGAAATCGCAGTTCTTAAATTTAAAGGAGACAACAAGTACATATCTAAGTATTCCTAGAATAAATAAATAGTTAAGTACAAAGTAGTTTGTCAATAACAGGATAGATGGTGAAACTAGAAAGATTAGTTCTGGAGACAAGGTTGGGAAAAATTTTAAAAGCCAAATCAAGAAGTTTTTTTTTTTTCTTTTTTCATCCTGAAAACCACAGAAGTTTAGTGAGTCAAATAGTGACATGATCAGGTTTGCACTTAACAAAAATTACTTCAGCCACATATTGTAAAATGGACTGAAATGGCAAGTCACTTGAGTCAAAAAGACCAATAGGAGCCTGTTGCTATAAATCTAGGTGGGAAGTGACAAGGGCCAGAATGGGTGATTCCATGTATAAAGACAAAAGGAGAAATGTCAGAGACTTGTGGAAGTAAAAATAGCAAGCTCTGACAATTTATTGGAAATATGGGGGGAGGAGTAAGAAGTAGGGAAATGATACCTTTCAAAATTCAAGGGATCCTGGTAGTGCCTTTGACAGAAATGGGCAAGTTTAATAGAAACATATACTGAGTTCTCTTTTTGGATATATTGAATTTGGGATGTCTCCAGAACCTCTCATTTCAAATGTACAATTAGCCACAGATGAGAACTGTATGGGAAGAGAAAGCATGTGGGGTTTAGACCTTAGAGTAAACACACTGATGAGATCACTAATTCAGTAAAGTTCCCTAAAAAAAGAAAATATAGTTGGCAGGACCCCAAAACTAAATGATTCAATTAAAATGTAATCTTCTGTGTCTAGTTTCCTTCAAAGCTCAGCTTAAGTACTACCTCCCAGAGGTAGTGATCTCCTTTTGTTGCTAGAGCCTCACCCACTCTATTCTAACTCCCATCAGATTACTTTGTATCCAGTTTAGTTTCTTTGTATATACATTTGTGTGTGTGTGTGTGTGTGTGTGTGTGTGTGTGTGTATACACATGTTGTCTTTCCTAATAAAAGCTTCTTGAAGAAGGGGCAAATTCATATTTTGTCTTTATATCTTTAAGCCTTCAGTCCCAGAGCCTAACACATAGGCAGTGCTTAATAAATGCTTGTTTATCAGTTGTTTGATATCTAGGCTTAAATATCTTTGACAAATCATAGCCCTATCCTGGGAAAACAATATACTCTACAATCACTCCTAAATTAATTAATGAACATTAATCAATCAGTCAAGCCAATTGTATTTATTAAGTATTATTTATTTATTGTATTTATTAAGTACTTACTATGTGCCAGGTACTATGTTAAGTCCTGGGGATAGAAAGACAAAAGACAGTCCCTGACCTTGAAGAGCTCAAATCCCAACGGGGAAACAACATGCGAACTGTCATGTATGAGCAAGATAGAGAAAGGATAAATTTGAGGGTTGTCTAAGAAGGAAAAAAGTAAAATTAAGGAGGACTGAGGAAGGCATCTTGAAAAAGGAAGGATTATAGCTGAACCTGAAAGAAGCCAGGAGGTCATGATGAAGAAGAAGAGAATTGCAGATATGAGATAATCACAACCAGTGAAAATGCCCAGAATGGGGAGAAAACATTTTGTGCTCAAACAACAGCTAGGAAGGTTCTATCACAAAATCGCAGAGGACATGGAAGGGAATATGGGATGATAAGACTAGAAATGTAGGAAAGATCCAGGTTTTGAAAGGCTGGACATAAGAAGCTTAGAGTTCCTTCATAACCCCTCTTGACCTTATCTCCGTCTTCCTTGAAAGAAAGTATAAAACATCTAACCTCCATTATCCTTGAAGATCTGTTTTTCCTTCTTGCTTCTGGGGCTCCCAGGTATCCCTTCTCAGTGATGAAAAGGGCATCATGTGAGTAGTGAATTTTGCTTTTGAACCTATTGGACTAAGTGTGAGTCCAGGGGCTCAACAAGAATTCATCTATCTACAACTTGAACGAAATTTAAGCTGAATGTTCACTTACTAGCTGTGTTAACCTGGGCAAGTTGCTTCATCCTGTTTGCCTTGGTTTCCTCATCTATAAAATTAGTTGGAGAAGGAAATGGCAAACCACTCCAGTATTCTTGCCAAGAAAATCCCAAACAGAATCCCAAAAAGTCTGAAAGGACAGAAAAATAATAGCAACAACAGCAAGAGTTAAAGAGAGAAACGACAGGATAAGTTACCCATCTGGTGAGTTATAGTGGAAAAATAAGAGAACAAGAATCAGGGCACTTGAGTTTTAGTCCTTGCTCTGACACTATATATCTTGCTGTGTAACCTTGCTCAATCCCCTTGTCTGGACCTCAGTGTATGATAAAAATGAAAGTTGGACAAGATGACATCTAAAATTCCTCCCAACCCTAAGATTAGCAACAAAGGACTGAAATTGTTTGAAAAAAAAAAAAACAACATGATCTCTAACTCTGAATTTCTTAAAATTATTGGTGTTCTTGGTGTACATAGAAACCCTTAGGAAAGGGTTGGAGCATGTGATAGAATTTCCATAACTGGGAAGATTTTATCAGTTTGACAGGTTAAAAAAAAAAGTTGTTTGCAAAGCTGGCAGTAGATAATGATAATTTAGAGCCATCATTCAAGAAAATACTAGTTCTTATTTTCTATACCTTGAAAAGGAGGAAAATGTTTTATTTCCACAAAGCAGCACCATTGAGGGATATGTTTAGAGGGATATGAGGTGTCCTGAATAAATAAAGTAGCACTTTAGCTGTGTGACCTTGGAAATGACACTCAGGCATCCATTTCCTTATCTGCAAAATAGGCTAAAATTGTGAATCATTATATAAATATAAAGTATTGCTTTTAACAAAGTACTTATTCTGAATGTGATACAGTGGGAAGGGGACTAACCTGGGAAAAACAAGAAAATCTATACTAAAGTCCCAACTTGGACAAATATCAACCATGTGGCCATGTAACTGATCACTTCATTCCCTAAGACTCAAGGTAACAGAAGAATTGATGATCTCCAAGGGTAAAGGTCATAGGCAGTTAAATATCACAAGACCTGGAGTGAGGAGGACTCATCTTCATGAATTCAATTGTGGCCTTAGACACTTACTAGTCGTATGAACAGGAAGTCACTTAACTCTGGTTACCTCAGTTTCCTCATCTGTAAATCGAACTAAAGAAGAAATGACAAACCTTGCTAATATCTTTGCCAAAAAAAAACAAATGGGATCAGAAAGAATTGGACACAACTGAAAAATGACTCAAAACTGGTGAATCTCCACTCTAAAATAGTGAATAAGTTCAGAATAACAAAGAAAACTACTTGTGCTAATATTTAGCGTATATGGCAACAGCATGTTATCAAGGTGTCTAGCTTATGTTAACAAGTGTCTGCACTGTAATATCTAAGGTTTGGCATTTCCGGTTATAATAAAAGATAATTATTCCTTTGGCTTTTACTGATTTGATTTTTATAGTTTGCAATGGCTTTGCCCCAAGACTGCTGATCCATCCATATGATGACAAAGTTGATTTCTACAGTCTGGTGTGTTTCCATAATGGACACACATGCTTGCCTCTCTGAGTACTAGATGCTATCTGTGTTTATAGGGGCTATAAACTACTGGTTCCTTCTGTTCTTGAATGGCTGCTGGGCTAGGAAGTTCAAGATAAGAGATGGTCTCCTAAGATTCCTGGTCCATAGAATTACAGCATTCTCTGACTTCTATGATGCTGAAATGTGTGGTAACATAAAAGATATTAATGGTTTTTATTTATGGTTGGAGGGTTTGGAAGGGAGCGTAAAGAGGGAGCAAAAGTGCTTCTACTGACCAAAACCACTCGCTTCCTCAGAGACTCTGGATTCTGTTTACTTCAGCAGGGACCAGCCCCTCTATCTGTAGGGCTCGCTCCACTGACCCAGCATTTGGTCTTTTCTCCCCATGGAATATTCATTCTCCTATTTTTATTTTCCAATCTCTGGAACAAGTCCTTGCCTTTTAGCATTTTCTCTAAATGTCAAATTTCTTGATGGATTACTATTGTTCTAAAGTTTAAAAAAAGACAAGAGCCCATCAGCAGGACCTGAGATATACAGTAATGTCAATGAAGGACTCCTTTTTTGGGGGGAACTTTATTCAGCTTTATTCAGGTGCCTCTGTAGTCAGTCTGCCATCTGAGGGACAGTGCTGCCAAAGTATACATTCAACAAGCTTGTCTTTCATATAGGGACTCCTGCCTATTGAAGTCTGAATTCAGGCAAGCCCCTATCACTTTGACCCTCTTAGCTGGATTACAGCTCCCCCCGGGAGACCTGGATTCGGGAATGGGAGGGAGGTCCTGGCTGTTGTGACTCATGGGCATTGCAGCAACCCTGGAGAGCTGGCAGGGGAGAAGGAAGGATTGTATTGCACTGGACTCCTGGCCAGGCAAGGGTGGGCTCAGGCTTCATTCTTAATAGGTAGCAGAGAGCCTGGCTGAATATTGCAAGGGAAGTGCCTAATGCCGCTAGAGAAAGACATCAATTTGCCAGCTTCGTTATTTTCACTCAGTTCAAAGCTATGAATAATCGTTTCAATTTTCTTAGACTGCTGATAAGATTCTAGTGGAAACCGCAAGCTTTGTGCTGGGGGCCCCAGGCCAGAGCTCCCCCACACTTATCTCCAGCCATCAGCAGGCGCTGTCTTTCTCCTTTCCCTCTGACCCCAGCCTTTCCAGAAGGGTCAAGCATTCAATTTCAGGCCCCTTTGTGCTGAAATGCTTTTTCTACACAGATGAGATCAGCTGATTGCCTTTCCTTTCAGGGTCTGCTTAACGGTCCCTTCTGAAATCAGCTTTGAACTTCTTTATGAAGAAGTTTACAGGGCTCAGGCCTCCTGTGGGCCATTTAGAGACCATTTATTTGGCTTATTATAACTTGACCTGGAATCAGGAACCCAATAATTTCTTTATCTTTTGGAAAGTTACTTTTATCAATTTGCCAATTCAAACTGCACCAGCATTTGTTAAGGCTTTGCTATGTGCCAGTTACTGTCATAGGTGCTGAGAATGCAAAGACAAAATAATAAAGCTCAAGTTCTCATGGCGCTTACATTTGAATAAAAATGTACTGTGTATGTAAGATACATACTATGTAAACAGAAAGTACCTTTTTAAAAATAAACAAAACTTACACAGAAGGGATGGAGAAATTTAAAAACCAAAGGAATGAAGAAAATTCATGCAAAGGAGAGATCACTTCAGCTAAAGGAGTTCAGATCTGAGCTAAACCTAAAGAAATCTATGGAACAGAATAAGAGGAAGAGCATTTTAATCGGAGGATACAACTTTTACAAAGTCATGGAAACAGGATCAGCAATAAAGCAGGGGACAGCTAGGCAGTGCAGTAGATAGAGCACCAGACCTGAATTCAGGAGGACCTGAATTCAAATCTTATCTCAGACATTTAACACTTCCTAGCTGTGTGACCCTGGACAAGTCACTTAACCCTAACTGCCTCAGGGAAAAAAAAAAAAGGAATGAAGCAGGGAAGAAGAACTAGGCCTGTTTGGCTGCATGTAATCAAGTTAGAAAGAAAAGTTATCCTGCATAAATATGCACACATATATTGGATTTAACATATATTTTTAACATATTTAACATGTATTGGAGTACCTGCCATCTAGGGGAGGAAGGTGCAGGGAAAGGAGGGGAAATTTTGGAACAGAAGGTTTTGCAAGGGTCAATGTTGAAAAATTACCCATGCATGTGTTCTGTAAATAAAAAGCTTTAATAAAAATTTTAAAATTATAAAAATTTTAAAAAAGAAAGAAAAGTTATCCTATTATAAGGGAATAAGTGCAGTGCATTTGTGAGAATCAAATGAAATAATAATTATAAAATGCTTAGCCCAATGCTTCAACATAAATTTCTTATTTTGTCTCCCTGCCCCATTTTCAATTACAATTTACCAATTAATGGAAAGACAACTCCTTTATATATCATGAAAGAAATAGGGATAGGGACTGGGTCTATTTCATTTCCAGGTGGAGAATTCCATACACCATTGTAGATCACCATCTTCTTTGTATCTTTACAATTTAGATCTCATATCCTCGAGCACAGATAAAATAGGCAATTTTCCCAAGTCTTTCTGGCTTTGAGTCATTTCTCTACCACCTGGGCTAGATTGCCTCTCCTAATCTGAGTCCCAAAACACAAACTTTACCTGCTCCTAAGTACTGGGACTCCAATTTCCTTCCATATACATAGTGGCTACCTTTCAGTGCCTGAGTAATCAGAAAACTTTCCTGGTCTGTACTTGATCTGGAGTTCTAGACCTGGAGGCAGAAAAACCTGAATTTGATTCTGGCTTTAGATATCTTACTAGTTGTGTGACTCTTGCCTCAGTTTCCTTAACTCTAAAATGGGGATAATAATTGTATCTGCTTGGTGTTTTCTTTTTTGAAATTGAAATAAAATATAATTTTTAAACCATTTTGCATATCTTTAAGTGTAAATAAATGCTATGTATTTTTTAACATTCACTGCCATACTGTGACTCAGTCTTTGAAGGAAGAAACACTGTAACTGAGTGGTTTCTGGTTTGTTTGGAATTACCACCCCCACCCTGATTGTATTGACATCTCCCTTTCTAAATCAAACTGTTATTCTCAATGCAAATCTTACCCTTCCCCATTCAGTTTGTAAAGTATCTGTTTACCAAGGAACATTTTGTATTTACTTATCTTGCTATCTAAATATTAAAAGACAACAGAGTAAGATGGGACAAGTCAAAGCACAGTTCTGATGTGAGATCTCTGGGCAGGTTTCCAGCTTCAGGCTTGAACTGTTTTCTAAGCCAGAAAATCATCTCAAAGTAAGCTTTTGTACTACTTCAAAATTAGGGTTCTTAATGTTCAATTCATTGGGTTGGGTCTCTTCCTTTTATTTTTCTCTGTCTTTCTCACATACACAAATACATTTCACTTAAGCCCTATTTCAGTGTATTACTAGGTTCTTAAATGTTCTACCAGTAGAACCCAGACTTCAGCAGGACGTACTAAGCTAAAAAGATTCAGAGAATAGACTCAGAAAGGTCTTCTGTGTCTCTGTCTTGATAACTCGAAAGACATTCCTCACTGAAAGACTGGTCATTAGATGATGAATTTTCTGGTCATAGCAGAAATACACAAAAACATCTTCAGAGATCTGGTAGTGCTCTAATTCTCATTGGTAGAGAAAATACCCACATGGATGAAATCATGGAACCTTGAATTATTGGAGTATACAGACACTCTCCAAATTATCAATATTCAACTATTTCTCTATATACAAAAAGCCAAAAAGACTCAACTTTTCTGTGTTCCCTCCATGCTCTGGAGGAAACAACTAAATAGCCCAAATGATTTCCCTAATGTTTATAGAAGACCAGAAAGCCCCTTGATAGTTATAGAAGACCAGAAAGCCCCCCTAATGGTTATGGGAGATCAGAAAGGCCTCAAGTTTCTTCTGTATAGGGTGCCTTCTCTCTCCTTTGGGATGACAATGTACAGGCCATGCTATTCTGCCCATTTATTTTCTCTCTTCTATTTTTCACATTAAGTTAACTTTATTCTCTTTCTTCACATGTACACACATATTACCTTACCCTTAATTCTTCAGCTGTAGAGAGTATTCCAGCATCTCTGGTGAGAGAGCTCACCAAGACTTTTTCATCCATCTTTGCTGTCCATCTTCATCCAATTTTCACTTTTGGCTCCAAGAAACTGTAGCATCCCCGCCAAAACCCAGTAAACTGACTTGGCAGACAGGCTAAATCAAGCAAATGGACCTCAAAACCATTGGTGAATTATAAGGGTGTTTACCCCAAGAATGTGAAGACTTTCCCCAGTGGAATGGGAGGATGAGAATAATTTCTTCTGACAGCCACAAAGATGTCTAAAGCATATGTTGTGGAAACTTAGAGCTTTTGTCAGGCTTCAAAGACACCATTGCATTCTGGACCATTATCAATCATTTTGATTTTTGTCTTGCCACTGGATTTTGATGACTCTGGATGTGAGAATGAAGATAATTTTGTGCAACTCTGCATCACTTTAATTCAATTCACTCTTACGTCAAGACATCATCTTATGGTGTTATTGATTTTCACTGAAAATCAAGAATAAGCAACAATTCTTTGGGAATATTAACCATGAAAATAACTATAACAACAAAATGACTATGACAATAGCAATAGTACATATTTCCAGAATGCTTTAATCTTTACTCTTTTTTTTTTTTTTAGCTCAAAATAGTCTAATTGTGGTTTAGGAATACTACAAATTATAAGCTGATGAGGAAAAGAAGACTCAAGAAAAAATGTCAAATTGGTCATGGCCAATGTCACAATCTAATGGGTGAGACAACAAACAATTATGTATAAACAACTTATATGCAGGAAGAATAAGAAATTAAGGGAATGAAGTCATTATTTGAATTAAGAAGGGCTGGGAAAGGCTTCTCTTAAACTATAGTATTTTAGATGATATTTAAAGAAAGCCAGAGAAGCCAGTAGGTAGAAATGAAGAAAGAAAGTATTGTAGGCATAGAAGACAGTTGGAGAAAATGCTTGGAGCCAAGAGATGAAGTGTCTTTTTCCTGGAACAGATAGGAGGCTGGGTCCCTAGATCAAAAAATATATGGCAGAGAATGAGATATAATCAGAGCAAAAAAGTAGGAGAGGGCTTTGAATGCCGAGCAGAGAATTTTGTATTTGATCCTGGTGGCTGAATGGAATATGCAAATGTGATCTATCAATTAATAATCTACATTGTGATTAAATAATAACTGGGAAAATTTTTTGAACAAAACCAATGAAAGAATATATGTTGCATGGCAATATAAAAATATTGCAAGAAAACATTTTTCTTCTTCCTTTTTTAAATAGGGGAGAGAAACTGAAAGAGAGAAAAAAGAAAAATTAATAAAAATAATTACATAAATAAATAAATTACATTTTCTTGAGGAATCTTTGGGAAAATTTTTTGATTTTCAAAAGAGCAAAGTTTCCTCATTTCTGTTCTCATATACAAATAAATAACATCACAGAGAGGCTTCTCAAAAATTAATGTATTTTAAAATGGGCATTCACCTTTCTTTATGGTTACAATTATAGATTCATAGGCCTGGAAGAAATCTCAAAAGATGGTCTAGGTTATTTTTTTATCCTCAGGAAAAACCACATCTAAATCAACCTAAGTAACATGTGTCTGCTCTTTGCTTAAATTTCTCCCTTGACATTTCAGTGCCTTAGAACCTTCAACATCAGAAAATTCTTCTTTGTATATGTTCCAAGTTTTTCATGAAGTAACATAAGTCCATTTTCTTCTGGTCATTTTCCTTGGGTATGGAAAACAGTTTATCAGTCTTCTATCTATCATAACAATTCATGTATTTAAGGCCAGGTAAATCTCTCTTAATACACCTCTTCTTTGTTAATATTTTGGCTTCCCTGAATGCTTTTTCCAAAGCCTTTTAGCTATTAGAATGTATATACATTCAACCATGAGAAATAACATTTTTCTTTGGGAACAGAGAGAAAAAAGATTCCATGTTTCCCAGAGTAGAGCTAAGAGCTTTTCTGGGAAACTGTAGGCTAGACCTGGGATTCTCAAATACATAGAACAAAGGTTCTATGGGACTAAATATATATTATCTAGTTGTCAGTTGCCAGATCTTATCTTTTCTCTATTCACAACTCTTAAATATATCCTCTTTCCTCTACTCATATGGTCATCAATCTACTGCAGGTTCTTATTACTTCTCACATGGATTATTGCAGCATGCATGTGCCTATATAAGTACATGTTTTCTCTCTCATTAGAATATAAGTTCCCTGAAGGCAGTTATTTTTATTTTTTTTTTAATTTGGTTCCCTCAATGTCTTCAATCGTGCTTATTCAAGATAAATAATATTAAGTTCTCAATACATACAACTATGTATTTTAATACTTAAAAGATGGCTCCAGGTTGCAGAAATTTCATAGGAACATACAGAAAGTCTATTTTATAGAATCCTATCAAATGTATATATATGTTTTTATATCTGCATGATTTCATATTTCATATTTTAGAAGAAAAATATTGTAATCTCAAAAGATTTTCACAAAATTATTTCTATCATTTAGAACTCCATGGTTTTGCAAAACCCAGGCTGGAAAATGCCATTCTAGGAAGATCAGATACAAGAAGGCAAAAAGTAAATAAGTGAATAGGAGTTCGAAGTGATTCTTCTTTTTTTAAAAACTTTTTTTCCTCTATAGTATTTTCTTTTCCCAAATACATAGGAAGATAGGTTTTAACATTCATTTTTTTAAGATCTTGTATTCCAAATATTTCTCCTTTTCTCCCTTCCTTCTTCCCTTCTCCAAGACAGCAAGCAATCTGTTATAGATTAAATATGTGTAATCCTTTTAAACATGTTTCTATATTTGTCACATTGTACAAGAAAAATCAGACCAAAAGGGAAAAAAATACAAGAAACAAGCAAACAAACAGATGAAAATACTATGCTTCAGTCTACATTCAGTCTCCCTAGTTCTCTCTCTGGATATAGATGTCATTTTCCATCACAAGTCTATTGGAATTGCCTTGAATGACTATTGTTGAGAAAAGCCAAGTCCATCACAGTTGAACATCACATAATCTCGTTGTTACTGTGTACAATGTACAATGTTCTCCTGGTTCCATTCACTTCACTCAGCATAAGTTCATGTAAGTCTTTTCATAGGCTACAACTTATTCATCCATTTTCCAACTGATGGGCGTCCACTTAGTTTCCAGTTCCTTGCCACTACAAAAAGGGCTTTCCACAAACATTTTTGCACACATGGGTCCTTTTTCCTGTTTTATAATCTCTTTGGGATACAGACCTGGTAATGAGACTGCTGGGTCAAAGGGTATGCACAGTTTTATAGTCCTTTAGGCATAGTTCCAAATTACTCTCCAGAATGGTTGGATCATTTCACACCTCCACCAAATGATTCTTCTAAAGGAAACACAGAGCAGGGGCTAGTCATTATACATAGGAATGGGTCATGACTCTGACTTGAGTTCTGGTTAAAGCTATTGCAGGAAGGACTTGAGGGTTAAAGTTTAAGAAAAAGGTCTAATAAAAGGACATGATAACAGTTATTAAATGAGCCTAGTGAATCTTGACAGAACAATGGATATTCATATAGATATTATTGCTACTGGCCAGGATGTAATAGCTGACTAGAGTATGACTCCATTCTTAATCCCTGTGACCATTCAGACCAAAACCCCTATGAGATACCTTAGGTCTATTTGTATTGAACAGACCAAAACCCCTGAGATACCTTAGGCCTATTTGTATTGGACTCCCTATTAGAATATAAGCTTCTGGGTGGAAGAAACTCTCTCACATTTTTGTATCCCTAGTACCTAGTACAATACTTGGCATATAGTAGGTGTTTAATAAATTCTTGCTTGCTTTTTTCCTTCCTTTCATATTGAACTGAAAAACAAAGGATTTTACCTCTTGACTTATAAGACTTGTCTGTTTAAGGTGGAATGAAGCAATGAAACCACAAGCTAAACAGTCTCTAAATTAATGTTCCCAAGCTTCTATACGTATGTAGTATTAATTCTTTTGTCGGGAATATTCAATTAAAAACCCAGAGTCCAATTCTGTTCCTTAAGTCCAAGAAAGGACCCAGTGACTAAATAAAAGTGGACAATAGGAAGTTTGACTGTTTGTTTGTAAAGGGACCTCAGACTTTCCCCGGGAAAAGACCGAGTACTTTGCCAGGAACAACATAAGTGACCCTGCAGGAGGGTAACCTCTTGTATTTAGACAAAACACAGGAAGCTGTCTTCAAAGGCACAGGGAAGCTACAAAGGTCTAAGGGTCTCGAAGTGGGCAAAGTCAAAGAACCAAAACAGCAGAGAAAGAAAACACATGAACTTTTAACCCGGCACGGGTGACAACCTTTGAAGAGAGGTCGGTCCCAGAGGAAACATTCTCAGTTTCCCTTCTACTATACAAACACACCTGCCTTGGACACTTGAGGAAGCTCCTGAATTTTGGTCCCATCCACAGAACTCAGAGCTTACTTCCTGGCATGTCTGGAAATCTTTGTTCAGGCCTCCAAAAAACTTCAGACTTGCTGAGTTTTCATTGCTGAATGTGGCCTGGAGTCTGGGAGTGCCTCTAGGGGCTAAGCAAATGAAGGGACATGAAAAGAAAGTAAGATAACATTCAGAAATGTCTCTCACACAGCATGTAATGGAAAATAATCACGCGGAAAATAAATGGCAACATGTCCTTCGGGGACTGTACGCTGCTACCCGGTGACTGGCTTTCTATTCTTCTGGAAGGAATTATGCGGTGATGACTGTCCCTGTGCAGGCACTTGGCTCAAGTTTCCTCTACAATATCCTGACTTTGGACACATGTGTCTCTGCAAGATATATGTCCATTGGATTGGGAGAGCACAATAGCTGCTTGGTGGCTTGTTGGAAGATTGAATGCATAAAGCAAGGCAGCAGTTTTTATTTTTAAAACTCAGTCTCTTTCAGACTGGAAAATGAGAGAAATAATACAGCTGGCTAACCAGGGGCTTACACAGTCACTTTCCTCCCGAAAGTTTGAAGACCTCTTGAGAAATGTGATAATTCCCTAGGCAAATCACACTAAGACTTTGCATTTATTCTATATTGTATAATAATAATAATAATCTGATTGCCTACCTAGGGAAAAATATTTTCTGTTTGTTTCATAATGTTTGAGGGGGAATGGGGAAGAAGCAATGGACTTGGTGGAGGCAGGGGGTACTCTTCCTTCTCTTCTTTCCTCCTCTTAGGTTAACAATAAAGAACACTTTTGTAATGCTTTACAATTTACAAAATTATTTTAAAATAGGATCTCATTTCAGCTTCACAGTAATCCTTGTGTTAGTCCTATTTTTCAGGTAAAGAGAGGCACAGATAGGTGATATGACTTTTGTGTGGTCACAGAGCTAGAGGATCTCAGAGACAGGATTTGAACTTGTATCTTCCTGACTCCAAGGTCAGCATTATATCCAGTGTACAATTTGGCTTCTCAGAATGCCCTTGATGTAAGACATAGTGTCCAAGGATGAGCTCCTGCCCCCACACTCACACACATACACTGAGTAGGGCAGGGCAGGGTGTGAAGCTGAAGTACTCAATGTCACTAGCACTGCTCTACTGGCAACAGATTTGGAAACAACATGATAGTGATCTCAGATGGTTTAAGAAATGGGTTACTAATACCTGGAGAAGTTCTTACCTGTTCCCACCCATGAACCTCCACTTCTGGAAATGTAGAAGGTATTGTACTCCAACATGGAGAGTTCCTGGAAAGCAAAGTATGAAGCTGACGAAACTTTAAGTGAAAGAGTGTGAGACTGAAAATTGTGACCTGCATCCAGTGCATTGCTAAGATTCATCACTCTTCTTATCTAAAGGATGCATGTGGTCAGGGCAATACATCTCCAAGGTGAGAGTTTCACTTAATGGTGAACTTTCCATTGTTTTCATTTGTGTCCAACTCGCTGTAACTCCATCTGACATTTTCTTGGCAAAGATACTGGAATACTTTGTGATTTCCTTCTTGAGTTCATTTTACAGATGAAGAAACTGAGGCAAACAGAGTAAAATGATTTGCCCAGAGTCATACAGTAAGTGTCTGAAGCTGGATTCGAACTCAGAAAGATGAGTCCTCTTGATTTCAAGCCTAGTTCCCTATTCACGTACCACTTATTGATGAATTTAATGATCTGCAAAGTGAGAATTCCTGGAGTCTGTATGAAAGTCTTTGATATAGTGAGTAAAATCAGGCTGAATGAAGTGCCCAGAACAAGAAAGAAGCGATAGTCCCTCTGTTCTCTGCCCTGGTCCCTCCACATCTAGAGTATGGTGGTCATTTCCAAGAGTCACATTTCACAAAGCGCACTGATAGCTTGTAGTACATCCAAAGAAAGAATATCGTGTAATGATGAGGGAATTGGAGATGGGAACAATAACCACAGGAGAATAGATAAAAGGCCTGGGGACATTTAGTCTGGAGAAGAAAGGACTCTGGAGAGATATGTCAGCTGTCGTCAAGTAATTGGAGGGTTGTCACATGGAAAGAGTAGGTTTACTTAGTTTGGCTCCAGAGCATAGAACAAGCATCCATTTGGACAGGTGACTGAGAGATAATTTTTGGCTCGATTTAAGGAAAAACTTCCTAACATTTAAAACTGTCAAAAAATGGCAACATGCAGTGGAAGACTTCTTTAGGTACAGGCTACTTTGGGGAATATGGGGTTTAACTATAATAACCTCTGAAATCTTTTCCAAACTTTAAATTTCCTTCAAATATTTATTCAAATGTAAATGAGCTATTCCAAAGAAAGGTTCCCATCATTCTCAGTAGCATATTCAAGTGGAAAACACCTTGGCCTTGGAATTAGGAAGGTGTGAATCCTAATTCTATTTCTAACTTTTACTAGGGGCAGTCAGGTGACACAACGGATAGAGTTTTGGACCTGGAGTTAGAGAAGATCAGACTATAACTAGTGAATCTGGGCAAATCATTTAACCCTATTTGCCTCAGTTTCCTCAATTGTCAAATGAACTGGGGAAGAAAATGGTAATATCACTCCAGAGTCTTTGCCAAGAAAATCCCAAATGGGGTCATGAAGAGTAAGGTGTGACTGGAAATAACAACAAGTCCCAGCTGATTTGTTGGCAAGGTAGCCATGGAAACAATTGATTTAAAAAAACAAACATAATTAAAGAAGTCTCAGACCTCCAACCTCAGCTGTGGCACTGGAACAGCAGAAAGTCTACATCTGAGATCCACCCCCAGAATAGGAGAATTAAAAGTGTGAGTGTTCACTGAGTTTAGTTCGATGCCTTTGCTTTGTGCTATGACTAAACAGCATTATGAAAACAAAATATCAAGGGCCCCCAAACTAAAAAGCTCCATTCTGGGAAACTATTAGCATACTATCAATAGTTCATCGGTGTATCTCAATAGTTTATTTTCCACATAATATCAATAGTTTATTTCAGTACTCAATCTACCATATCACATAACAATCTAAAACAAATGGATTTTCCCCATTTAAGTCAGCAATCTTTTATTAAGCACACACTATGTGCCAGACATTGAGCTAAATGCTAAGGAATAAGTTTGATTAAACTTTTAATGGGTAATCTGGAAGATCACAGATCTAGGCTTAAAAGAAACTACAGTCACAACCTCTCATTTTAGATTAGATTAGAGGAAATGGCATGTCTTACCTGGGATCAACCAAACAGAGGGGTCAGGGATGGATTGGAACTCAGAGCATTCAACTCCAGAACCAGCCCTTTTCCCATTATAGTGTGCTTTTTCAGATTCAGTTCAATGAATTTTTATTTTGTGCCTACTATGTACAAAACCTTGTGCTAAAAACATGTTTGATATTCCACCAAGCAAGACTCTGCTTGGAAGCAAAATGGCACAGGAGTCATTGCTTCTAAGACTATTATTCTAGGCATCACATTAATTTCTTTTGTTGTATTTTTTTATGCGTTCCATTATTTCCTATGATTTCTAGAGCTCCTAGAGACTTTTTTTTTTAATGACTTCTCCACTCCCAACCACCTTCTTTTTTTTTTTTTTTTGGAATTTCCTGTCACAGTACAATAGAATACATTTTTGTATTTGAGAAATAGTTGCTTAAATGGTTTCCTCAACACTGTGTCTCTCTTTTTTGCTCTATCTCTTTCTGTCTCTGTGCCTGTCTCTCTTTCTGTGTCTTTATGTCTCTGTATCTATCTCTTGGTCTCTCTGTATTGGGTCTCTTTATCTCTCTGTCTCTATCTCCACCTTCCCTCCCTCCCCCCAATTTTCTCTCAGTTTCAAGAAATACTTTATTACATGCAGCCCTGAGAACATTTTTCTTTGTAGCTCTGGCTTGGGGCTTGAGTGATGGAGAGAAAAACAAAGCTATTGTCACAGAACACGATCTGGCAATGAAAGCACATGTCCAAAGAGATTGAACACAAAAGCAGGGAAGGAAGAAAGAGGGGAAGGCACTTTCATCAGTCTCCATCACTCCCTGGGGCAAGCTAGAGAGATAAGGCACCTCAGTTCCGTGTATGGTAAGCTTCATCCTCACTCCCTTTCTACAAGGTTCTGGTGTGAGGATCATTTGTATGCTGAGGGAAGGTGGAGCATTGGTAAAGTAACTGCTTTTATCCTTCTAGAAAATTTATGGCTAAACATTGGAAATTACCCTGGGAAGTAGTTCTATAAATTTACTGGTTACACCCACTTCCTCTTGTCTTGAAACTGAAGATAAATCCAACTTGGTAGAAGGTTAAAAAAGAAAATCAAGGATGTAATTTGATACCAAATTCTTATCTTATTGGCAACTCCCTAAGTCTTATATGAGCAACTTTAATTGTTCAACATGGTTGACTGATTGTTGACTGGAAAAACACAGTTCCCTTTCAGCAAAGCTCAAAACCTGCTGCAAGGACCTACAGAGGTCCTCTTGTGACATAAGCCAGCAGTCCGGCAGGGAAGAAGAGTCACCCTTCTTATGACCTCTCTGTGGAAATGTGAAGGAGCCTGGAAATGTAGATGATATTGTACTCTAACATGGGACCTCCCTGGAAAACAAAATGTGAGGCTGTCTATGTCATGCATTTGGATTTTAAATGACCCTATGACTTGTCAATAAGCTGTCATTCTGAAGTTTTTAGGAATGTTGAATAGGAGATTGTAAGATCTGAAAATTGTGACCTGTGTGCAGTTCATCACTGAAACACTGATTTAGCAAGATTTTTTATCTTGCTAAGATCTTTTAAGGGTAACAACTGAATTCCCCAAGTAATCCCCCAATTCCCATCCCTTGTCCACATATGACCTCCTAGAAGCTAGCCAGGATTCAAGGAATGTTCTAGAGAGGCACCTATTGAAAATTATAGTTCATGAGCCCACTGATGTGTTGTTTCACTAAGTCAACCAAAAAAGACATATTATTTCAATGCAAAATCCATTTGATCAAACAGCTTAGCAAATTAAGTGAAAAGACACTTCATATCCACAAGAATATATACTCTCATAGGTTTCCCTATCTTTGGTTATGGGAATGAACATGCATAATAATCCCATATAGCTCAGGAACATGAATAAAGAGCACAACAATACGGATGCATGTGGCCAGGGCAATACATTTCCAAAGCACCTGACCCTACAGACTCTACGAGTGTTCCCTGGTGAGCTCATCACGCTTATCTCTGGAAAGAATCTTTGTTGTTGCTAAGTTTGCTGGTCTTTAGCGCTAATGTTTCTAGCCAAACTTCTCTCTGGAATCATCTGTGGTCTTCACCTTTTGGGGCTCTCTTCTTTCTGCATCTCTTGCTGGGATATAACTATTGCTAAGCCATTTCCTTACAAGAAAGGGTTAAGAAGTTCTAGTCAAGAAACTCCATACCATCACTTTCATAATAATAGTTAACATTTACATAGCCCTTTTAGATCTGTAAAGTACTGTAAGTATGTTATCTCATTTGATCCTCATAACAACCCTGTGATGTAGATGCTTTTGTAATCCCCATTTTATAAATGACAAAGCTGACTGTGAAATCAGCACTTTGACAGCCACCCTCAGGTAGCCAGCAGCCAGGTAGACTTAAGTCTATTCTTTTTATTAATTCTTCTTTTGCTACAGGTGCACAGTCCCTGGCCCCAAGCAGACATCTGACTTAGAGTTAGGAAATTCCTTTTGATTCCTGTCAAATCCAGGATTATTAGACTGTATCTCCTCCAACTATTTCAGGGACTTGATCCAAAAAAAATAATAATAAAATAAAATACAAAAACCAAAAACAAGAACAAAAAACCTTCAAAGAAATGAATAGTACGGGTATGATGAAGCTTCCTTTATCCTTCATAATTTTTCTGGTTAATATATGAAGGCAAACCCTGGGTAAGAAATATGTATCCTTTGTTTGAAATTTCTACTTTTATTATAAATAGTTCTCAACAACCCAAATCACTTGTCTTTGCTTACCATTACTGCAATAGTAATGGTAAGCCTCCTGACATAAACCTATATTAAGCTTGGGATTTAGTCAATCTAACCAGAATATAATGATAATATGGCAATTTCCTAAAGTCTATGAAATTACCTGCTGCTGCTGCTGTTGCCATTGCTATTGTGGCTATCATTATTTTAATGGCAGAGAAATTTTGAATGCTATGGATAAATTCATTTACCTTGGCAATATACTTTCAAAGGATGTATACATAGGTGATGAGGTTAACATATGCATTGCCAGAGCTAACTCAGCATTTGGGAGGCTCCAAAGGAAAGGGAGAGAAGAGGTATTAGGCTTCCTATCAAGCCTTTGATGTCTGGACACTTTACCAAAGCCATGCTAGAAAATTCAACTGCTTCCATTTGAACTGTGTTAGCAAGCTTCTGAAGTTCACCTGGCAAGATAAAGTAATAGACACTGAACATTCACACTCTACTGCAAAGGATGCAGTTCCATGGGCTGGCCACATTGCTCAAATGCCAAATGTATACTTTCTTCAAAGACTATTTTACAGAGCACTTACACAAGGCTTCCCTTGGAGTTTACATGGAGATCAGAAAAAGCAATACATAGACTTTCTCAAGGTCTCTCTGAAGAACTTTGGTGTCAGTTGTGAGACATGGGAGACACTGGCACAGGACCATCCAGTATGGAGAGCTTGCATTAAGGAAGGCACTATGATCTATGAGCACAGAATTGCAGTAACTCAAAAGAAATACAAGAAACTCATCTCTATCCCAAATAGTCACCCACATTCAGACACACTGTACACTCCCAATATCATGATGTCATTTTGATCTTCTTCAAGCAAGAAGGACAATATCATTATCTAATGGTGAAAGACAAAGCCCAATAGCTTATTTGGCATCATCTTAAAACTTCTGCCTTATATTCTAGTAGAAAATAGATCTATTTTACTTCATGAAAGTATCAACGTATCTCAACAAATGTTCATTAAATTGTGAACAGATGATCAGGTTGCATACTACTTTATAGAGAGTATAAATGCATAGGACTAATTTTTAAAATTAGAGTTACAACAAAACCAATCCTTTACATTTAAGTGTGTGTGTGTGTGTGTGTGTGTGTGGTGTGTGTGTGTGAAATCATTATTGTCTTCTATAGTCCTTAGGCACAAAAGGTAATCACTTCACATATATAACTATTATTAATATTATTTTTATATAGTTGTTACTGTTTGTTTCCAACTTTCTGTGACTCCATTTGGGATTTTCTTTGCAAAGATAATGAAGTAGCCATTTCCTTCTCTTTTTATAGATGAGGAAACTGAGTTAAGTGACTTGTTTAGGATAACTCAGCTATTAAGTGTTTGAGACCAAATTTGAACTCAGGAAGATTACTCTTTCTGATTCCAGAACCAGCACTCTGTCCACCATGTCACCTTACTATACCAACTTTTATATGTACAAAATAAATTTTAGGTGTTTTCTTCTCATTTTTTGCTAGCTTTCTAGCATTCATAGTTAGTGTCAATGTTAAAAATTCCAACCTGAAATCCATGATACTTACCAACCATCCACAAAATACAACCTAACACTCTAATATACAAAAAGTCAAATACTTTGAAGACAACAATCCAGTAACTAGGTGGTACAATGCATAGAGCACTGAACTTGTCATCAGAAGGCCCGGATTCAAAACTAATTTCAGATAGCTATGTAATCCTTGACACATCACTTAATCTCTGCCTACCTCAGTTTCCTCAACTGTGAAATGATGATAATATAATAGTTCATACCTACCAATATTTATAAAGTATTTACCACAATAGTTGACATATGTTAAGTGTTTAACAAATACTTATTCTGACCATTTTCAGAAGGAGAAATCAAAGCTGTCAATAGTCATGTGAAAAATGCTCTAAATACTAGTGATTAGAGAAAGTAAATTAAAACAACCTTGAGGTACCAATTCTTACCCATCAGATTGGCTAACATGATAGAAAAGGAAAATAACAAATGCTGAAGGGGATATGGAAAATTGGGTATGTTAATATACTGTTGGCCGAACTCTCTGAACTGATTCAATCATTATGGAAAATTTGGAACAATAATTTGGCTAAAAATCTATGTGTACCTTTGATCCAGCAATACTACAACTAACTCTATACTCCCCAAAAAGTAAAAAAAAAAAAAAAAAAAAAAAGGAAAAGGACCTATAGAGACAAAAATATTTATTGCAGAAATTTTTGTGATGTCAAAGGATTAGAAATTAAGAGGATACTCATTAATCCAGGAATTGATAAGCAAGTTGTAGTATTTGATACTATAAGAAATGATGAAAAGGATGCCTTCAGAAAAACTTAGGAAAATTTAACATGAACTGAAGCAAAGAGAAGTGAGCAGAACCAGAAAAACATTGTGCACAGTAATGGCAATATTGTAGCAATGATCATTTGTGAAATACTTAGCTACTCCAAAAAGACAATGATCCAAGATAATTCAAAAGCAGTCATAATGAAAGTGCTATTCACCTCCCAAGAGTGAACTGATGTAAATTGACATACATAGTTTTTTTTATTTTATTTTTCTTGCTTATTTTTGCAACTTGGAGAAATATGTGGAAATATGTTTTGTATGACTTTTTGTGTGTAATGAATATTTTATTTTTTGCCTTCTCAATAGGTAGGGAAGTACATCAAGGGATAGAATTTGGAACTAAAAAAATGTATTAACCAAAAAAAAAAAATAGACATAGAAAAACTAAAATAATTAAATAAATTCTTGTTCCCTTCCCCTTTCCCAACAGCTGGATTCTCTTGCACTTTGCTTCATAAGCATGTCCTATCTTCCATATACACCCATCCTTCAGGCCTTAGGGCTGAGGTTGGCTATGCTCCAGCCATGAAATCCCTAATCCTACCACTTTTCTCCTCTTATTTTCTACCCCACCCACCACAGCTACTTAGCTTCTCCCTGTTCCTCTGTTCCCCCACCCACGATGCAGGAAAAATATGTTATTAGGCTGTGGACTGCCTGTAAAAAGATGACAGTATAATTACCATACTGGGATTGGGAGTGGGTGGACAGGAGGATAAGAAGTAGCATTCAAGGACAGAGCTCAGTGAGAATAGGCTCTGGTCTCCTTCATTATTGGATGGAATGGAGAAAATGAGAGTTAAAGGAGAGGAAAAAGGGCTAGTCTCAAAACTCTACTGTTCCTTTTAACTGAGTTCTCTCAGGTGCTTTTAAAAAGGTGGGATTAAAATAATTTCTCTCTAGAATTAGAGAAAATAGACGTTGGATTCATAGACCACACCATCCTACCCCCAGGAATCCATGGATAGATTTCAAGGTATCTGTGAATCATTTAAATTATCTTTATACCTATTTCATTATAATTAATTTCTTTTGTAATTCTATATATTTTCTTTTTGCATTTGAAAACATTATTCAAGAGCTCCACAGGCTTCCCCAGACTGGCAAAGGAATCCAGGACACAAAAAAATCAAACTCTTGGCCTGGCATATAATATATGATTTCAGAAGCAAGCAGGAAGCATCCTCACCTAAGAAAAATCATCTCCCTCATCTGTTTAATATTGACTCAAATTTCCTTTAATTAGAGACAACTTTTAGACCATAATTAAAGAGGAAAGGCTTGAAAATGCAAATACAGTCAGTGTTCAGTATTTCATATTTGACAGCGGAAGCTCCCTGGGGCTCAAAACACTGGCTGGGTAGAATGGAAAGAATCTTTCCCAATAGGTTGTCCACCCATTAGAAACTTTCAAAACTTAGAGCAGAAGTTCTTAACTGTATCATATATGTCATGTTTTCCTTTGGCAATCTGGTGAAGTCTATGTATTCCTTCTCAAATGTTATTAAATGTATAAAATAAAATTTCAAAGAATTAGAGAGGAAATGAATTATTTTGAAATATAGTTGTAAGAAAAAAAGTTAAAACCCCAAGTTAAGAGCCCCTGTCTTGGAGTATCACGCTTTAGTGGAGGGGATGTGGAATTTGACAACCTTGTCACAATCTCTAACAAGATATAGCTAGCTCATCATCTGATGTAAATGAACCACTATTCCTGGCCCACATTTCTCTACCCCTAAATAGACTAGCTCTACTCCAACCAGCGCCATATCTGATTACCATTATTGTACCACCATGTTTTCCTACACCTCTTCACCTTCAATACACTTAAACTAGCACCAGGAAACAATGTATGCTGGTGATCTGATTACCACCACTATACTACTCTGTTTTTCCCTTTTCATAGATTTCATTGAATCTAATAAGGAAATCACATTAAAGATTATCTAATGTTCTTTCTAACCTTCCTTCAAGTTGCTATAAAGGGAAACTAGGAATTATGCTATTCTCTAGTCAGTATGTCCAAATGTGACATGTTAGTTTTGTCTCAGCTACCAAAATCAGAAAGCATAAGACATTTTCAAGGAATGTTGTCATCCAATTTTCAGCATACACCATATGAAGGGGAAAAGTCACATAAGATTAGAGAGGTAGATGAGAATCAAATTGTGAGATACCTTGAATACCCAGATGAAAAAATTTGGATTTTATTTGGAATACATAAAGTTATTTATTTACATTGAAGAAAAACGGAAACTTTTTATGAAATGAAATGTTGTAAAAATTAATAAGATTAATGTGGCAGCAAGTATATAAATAGATTGAAGTGAAATGCTGAAGATGGGAATACTAGCAGCCTGAGGGAATTGAACAGGATGATGGCAATGAGAGTGGAAAGGAGGACATGGTTAGAAGCAGCATGGCATAGCAGATGGAGAATTGGCATTGGAGTCAGGAACACTTACATTCTAGTCCCTCTGCTGGCATAATCCTAGGTAATTCATTTAACCTCTCAATACTGCAGACAACTCTCTTACGTTGCACAATAGTGGCCTATCTGCCTAGGTAGAAGGAATTTCTCTACCAGGTATTCCCCACTATACAATCACATATCCTATTCAGATAATAATAATAATAGTTATAATTACAATTATATTTATGTTACACTTAAAGATTTGCAGAGGCAAGCAGGTGGTGAAATAGATCCAGTGCTGAGTCCAGAATCAGGAATATTCTTCTTCATGAGTTCAAATCTGGCCTCAACTTCTTACTAGCTATGCACTGGATAAGTCAATTCACCCTGTTTGTCTCAGTTTCCTTATCTGTAAAATGTGCTAGAGAGAAAAATGGCAAACTATACATTTGTCTCTGCTTTGAAACTCCTCCAAAAATGGGCCACAAAGCGTTGGACATGACTATATGGCAACAACAAAAGATTTGTAAAACATTTTATGCATATTATGTCTTCTCCACAGCAACCTTATGAGATATGCCATATTATCATCCCCATTTCCTTTCTTCTAATTATTCTTTGTTTATTTGAATATTAATTTGGGGGGGGAGGAGGAAGCTTGATGTCATAGTGGATAGTGTACTGTCCCTGTAGGCTGGAGAATCTGAGTTTAAATCTGGCTTCAGACACTGTACACTTCCTAGCTGTGTGAGTCTAGGCAAGTTACTTAACTCCAATTGCCTCACAGAAAAACCAAAAAAAAAATTTTTTTTAATTTTGAGTGTCCAGTTGTCTTTCTTCTTCCAATTCCTTCCCAACCCATTGAGAAGGTAAATAATATATTATCCTATTTTCTGTTTTTTAATAATAGCTTTCTATTTTCAAAATAGATGCAGATAGTTTTCAACATTCACTTTTGCAAAACTTCGTGTTCTAAATTTTTTTCTCTTTCCCTTCCTCCTACCCCCTTCCCAGATAGCAAGTGATCCAATATATGTTAAGCATGTATAATTCTTCAATATATATATTTCTACAATTATGCTGCACAAGAAAAATCAGATCAAAAAGGGGGAAAATGAGGAAAAAAAAACAAAAAGCAAGCAAATAGCAAAAAAAAATACTATGTTGTGATCCACATTCAGTTCTCATAGTCTTTTTTTTGGATGTAGATGGCTCCCATCATAAATTTATTGGAATTGGTCTGAATCACCTCATTGTTGAAAAAAGCAATATCGATCAAAATAGATCATCACATATTCTTGTTGTCGCTGTTATTACCCCTATTTCCAAAGAAGTTAAGTGACCTATCAAATAAGAATATGAGATGGGATTCCCACTTAGGTCTTCTATATTTCAAATTAAGGATTCTCTTCACTTGTGGAACAATCATATGAAATGTCCTTGGGAAGTGAGGGTGGTGAGCTGCATGTCAGCATCTCTTTGTGACTCAGGATAAACTAAGTGCTTTTAAGTATCAATTCTTACTTTGGGACTTTGACTGGTTGAAACAGGGTCCAAATCAAGTAATTCCAAATTTAGGGTTTATATTTTCTAATTCCCACTTAACCAGTAAGGGAGTATAAAGGATTGGGGGCCAGTGAGGAAAAAGATATTCTAAGAATTTCTGAGTACCTTACCTTTTTGATAAATATCTCCCTCTTCCTATTTTGATCAACAACAAACTTTATATTGCTTCCTGAAACCTCTATTGGAACAAAGTTGAAAGCATGTCCTGAGTATTATCAAGTGTAGCCTGAATTAAATTTAAACAAGTTATCACCAGACTAATGTCTATCACATTAGACATGGTACTCACTATTTAAGTGGCCAGTGTGAATATCCATAAATAGAACAATTGCTGAGTGTGGCAACATTGACAAGAAAAGAGCCAAAAGGTATAATGAGGGCAAATCTCCCTCAAAGAGGCCTCGCCTTCAGCCCAAGGAAGCCTTGTGTAGGCTGAGACAACCAGCTGTGTTTACAGGCCAGCCCAGCATGAAGGCACAGTGCCAAAGGGTTAACACCAATCTGAGTGGTGGCTGTTTACTTGGTTTAAACCATAAAGAAATATCTACTTCCCCAGTCTTTTGTTCTAGAAATAAGATATGACCATATAATAGAGAATTAGAGAGAGGTAGAGCTAGAGAATCTCTAGTTAAGACCTTGCAATGTGTAAGCAGTTTTAAGTGGCTTCATCTCAATTTCATCTGCATTTTTGTGTTTAAAAAAATTGGCAATATAGTTCTTCTTTGTTTGGGGTGCATATTTTCTTTCCAGGGTTCAACTATGCTTGTATTTTTTTTTATTTTAGTTTTAAATTAATGTGCTAATCACTATCCAATTCTGAAAGCTTGTTCCAGATAGTCTGCAGTAAGACTAATCCAGTCTTCTAGGTAGAGAAAAATGACCTAAGAAGTGTGATCAAACCCCACTGTTTTGTGTCAACCTCCTCCCAAGATTCCCTATATTTGGATCTAGTTGCTCAAGGAAAAATGGGAGGCATGAATCTCTTCCATTTAAAAAACCTTTTTCTCTTCATAAATCCTTGGACCACAAGTTCTAGGTTCTGCTCTTAACTAGCAGCTATGTAATTTTGTTAACTCTTCTTTAATAGAACTCTTTAATAGAGCAGATAAACTTCCCAGCTCTAAAATGCTGTGAGATCTGCAATGGAAAATCCCTGTGACACAAAAATAAAGATATCAATAAAATTCATTTCAATAAAATACCATCAAGAGCAATACGATGTTTCCTAGCGTCCCTTCCAGTTCTAATGTTCTTGCTATCATTATACAAATTTAAAGCCCATTAAAATACCTTGAAAGATAGATAAGTGGTCAAAAGAATTTTTAAAAAAAGTTCTCAAGGAAAAAATTTCAAATTATTAAGAACCATATAAAAGAATGAACAGCTAGGTGGTTCAGGGGATAGAGTGCTAGACCTGGAGTCAGGATGCTGTGAGTTCAAATATGACCTTAGACAGTAGCTAAGTGATCCTGAGCAAGACACTGAACCCTGTTTGCCTCAATTTTCATATCTATAAAATGAGCTGGAGAAGAAAATGGCAAATTACACCAATATCTCTGCCAAGAAAACCCCAATTGGGTCATCTAGCTTAGGTTGGAAAGAAGTAATTAAGAATTTGAATTTAGATTGATATGTATATGAATTTGGAGAAGTGGATGAATATCCTAAAATGATTTTGCAAAGTCAAGTAGGAGGATATTCTCTGTTTATGTACTCATTCTTCCTTAGATAGATAAGTGGTGCAGTGGATAGAGTATTGAACCTGAATTCAGGAAAATGTGAATTCGAATCCTGCCATAGATATTAGCCAGACAAGTCACTTAACCTCTCTTAGTAAAATACAGATAATAATAGCACCTAGCTCCCAGATTATCTGTGAAGATTAGATCAAATAATATTTGTAAAGAACTTAGCATAATACCTGGCCCAGAATAAGCAGTTAAATATTTATTTCCTTCCTTTACTGGGAAATTCAGTATATTTTTGGCCATGAGCCAATTAACTCATTATTTCCTGGTGAAATAAATAGCTTATTTCATAGATGAAGAAATGCAGAGTGTAAAGGGCTTTTCTAGGTCATACTGTTATTTTGTGTTCAAGTTAGGGCTCTGGTCTTCAAGTTTACACCTCCCAGTTTTCTTCTAATATACACAATAGATTCAAAAACACAATGCCATAAACCACTGGTGTCTGCACACTGCCCAAGGGCAGTATTTGGTGTGATACTCCCAAATGTAGCTTAGAACTAGATTAAACATAATTGTGAAATATTTAACAAAATACATAAAAATATGATAAAATATAGATCACATTACAGTTTAAAATGAAATCAATGTGTGTGTACTGCGTAGATCCTTAGGTATCAGTTTGACAGTACTGCCATAGAAGATAATTTAGGAACTGAGAGGAACCTTGTTGTTATTCAGTAATGTCCATCTCTTCATGATCCTGTGGACTCCAATATTATCCATGAGTAGGGTTTTTTTGCGGGGGGAGCAGGGGAGGAAAAGATACTGGAATGGTTTGCTATTTCCTTCTTCAGTAGATTAAGTGACTTGTCCAGTGTCACACAGCTAGTGACTATCTGAGGCTAGATTTGAACTTATGTTTTCTTTACTTCAGGCCCAGTGCTCTATCCACTGAGTCAACTAGCTCTCTCAGAAGGGATTTACAGGTCATCTAATCCCATCCCCTCATTTTTCAGATGAGGAGAAAGAAGCCTAGTGAGTTTTAGTCCTGCCCACAGATACACGGGTAATCAATTGTAGAAATACCGTTTAAATCATGGGCATCTGAAACTAGATTTTATACTTTTTCCAATGGACAACTTTCCCTCCCACGATACTATTTTATATATATATATATATATATATATATATAAAACCAGGAGCTGGCATAGACACAGCTGTGGCTTAGCAGATATAACCTCTCCATGTGCAGAAGCTGAGGAGCTTGCTCCCAGATTGCAATGACAGGTAAGGAAAGTGTTTTGGAGAGACTGTTGAACATGTGTGGACCTTCTGTAATAGCCAACCACATGTGGAAGCCAGAGGGGTTTCTCCTTGTGAATGGCAGGACTGTCCTGGAATGGTTTTACTCTGAGTGAGGGACCTTGACTTATACATTGTTGTGGCACAGGGCATTATTGTGGCTGCCCCTGGAAGAAATGAGACAAGTCTGATTCGAGGCACTAAGGATGCCGATCTCAGTGGTAGCAGCAAACATTGAGAGAACCTTGAAGTTCTCCAAAGTGGAGCAAGTTTCATGTGGAACCTGATGAACACAATCAGCAGCTAAGTGACAAAGTGGATCGAGTGCCTGCCTTGAAGCCGGAGGACTCATCTTCTTGAGTTCAAATCTGGCCTCAAACACTAGCTGTGTGAGTCTGGGTAAAATGATTAACTCTGTTTGCCTCAATTTCTTCATCTGTAAAATGAGCTGAAGGAAGAAATGGCAAACTAACTGCTCCAGTATTTTTGCCAAGAAAAGCTCAGATGATGTCACAGAATCAGATATAGCTGAAATGACTGCACAATAGTAATTCCTGAAAGTTAAGTAAAAATGATTCCAAAAGGACTAGTGATGGCTTCCATTGTCCTTGGATGATCAGAGAGAGAGAGAGAGAGAGAGAGAGAGAGAGAGAGAGAGAGAGAGAGAGAGAGAGAGAAGTTAAAAATCTCTAAATCTAGAATGCTTCCATAACCAAATTTAGACAAGGCTCCACATATGGCATTTTTGCTTTGACTTACTCTCCCAGAGCCAGGCAGGATACATCTCTCCCCATCCCCATAGTTCTACTGTATCAAGAAAGCTTTGAGTGTCTCTTTTTCTTTAATGTTATTTGGAGCTTCCAATGACTATATTCCCATGAGGAAGGAATGTTATCCATTGTTAGGAGTCATCGACTAGTCCTAGTTCAAGGTATCACTTTAGCATCAATTAACTTTTCAAAGTGATAATTATTTCAAAGATATGACAAAAAATGCAAATATTTCCACCCACACCTCGAGGGAATACTCTCCCTTACATTCATCAATCTCTAGGCAAAATAGATGAATAACTTAGCTCAGTTCCTACATAACATTGTTCCCACCAAGTTCCTGGTACATGTCAGATGAGTTCTCATCTCGCCTTTGATGCCTTTGGGTACTGAGGGTCACTTATTGCTGATTCTGGCATCAAGACCAAACTGGCTCTAGAGTCCAGTGTCTGGGAACCAAAGGATGCTGATACCTTATGGATTTTCAAACTCACAAGGTCATGGCATCTCTGCTCCCTTCACCTAGAATGGAAAAGAATAAATACAGAAGTCAATGACCAAGATCTTTTTGTCAGCCTGTGTAACCTTATAAGGAATAGTTTTTCCTTGTAACCACATGTTTTCATTAGGTCCACACCCAAAAAAGTCACTGAGATTTTCTCAGGAGTAAAAGAGACAAAATAGATTGTGGTTGATGCTGACAGGCCCTTTTTAATGCCTCCACAACCAAGCAAAAAGCCTCTTATTCAACAAGTGGCTAATTGACCATAACCAGTACCAAATGTCTATATGTGCTTCACAGCAACCCCAATAAGTTGTTGCCCTTACGCAATATTGTTAATCTCTCAGACACAAGCTTCCTAACTTCTTCATAAGCCAATGGAGTCTGTACATATGCTAAATCTCAGTTACTCGTACTTTCTAATGCCATTACCTGAGCTGCATTTTGACAGCTCCCAAATCTCCTTGATGTGGCAATGGATTTTTTGTCTTTATTTAGACTTTTTACAGCTAATAGGATGATATTCAATGGCTCATCAGGTAAAAAGGGAAGTTTTTTAATTAAGTTTTGTTCTTTTCCTCAGTCTCTTATGGCCCATTAACTTCAGAGCTGAGAGGAGGGAATGATCCAGGATAAGTGGTATTATTATTTGGGCTTCACCATAATAGCAGAATCTGGAAGTTATACTCCCAGTTATTTCCATCAGTTTTTATTGGTCCCCAAAACATTAGGAAAGAATGGGGAATTCTGTCCATCTCTTCTGAGATATCTTTCTGTCCTGAGCTTAGCATAATCATGCTGCTATTAAACAAGAGGTAGGGGGGAGGGCAGAATGAGTTACCTTTTAGCCCCTAGGAATATCTCCCCTCTAGGAGTCTCAAAATGCCATGGATTTTTAAAAAGTCATCATCTGATTACATTTCATTACACTGAGAAAAAAAATTGTTTTCGTTTATATGCTTACCCACAGAGGCCCTACAATTGGTGTATTCACCAAGTCAATTAGAGTCAGTAAATTACTCAGACACATAAAAGTAATGAACTTTTCTGACATAATTGTTTTCTAGAAAGCTCAAGGTGTCTAGAGAGCTGCAAAATCAAATCAGCTGACTTATCCCATTCCTATTCTCATTCACGTATGAAAGCAAAGTTTATTTTTCTTCTTCACATTCCTGCTTTCTAAAATATCATCACTATTATCATTATCACCACTACTATTATGGGAGTAAGGCATTGTGATTCTGGAGTTGGACAGACTTGGCTCTAAGTCCTTCTTCTGAAATATAATGCCTTTGAAACTTTGGGCAAGTCACTTAACCTCATAATGTCCCAGGAAACCTTCCAAGGCTCTAAGTTACAGGTGAATCACCCATTCACATTGGTGGAGGGATCTTCCCATACTAGAAGCACCCCACAACTTTGGAATCATGGGTATGGAAACCTAAAACACATGATTTCATTTCTAAGATTTTCAGAACTAGACAGAGGCATCCTATTCCATCATCTCTTTGCCTCTAGGCAGGAGTTTTTTTTAAATTCTCCCACATAATTAGTGCAGAATAGGAGTAGCAGTATTGTCACCACATGCTAAGAGAGGTGGCCTGAAAAGGGGCTCAGGGCCCTACCTCTCTTAACTTGTTATATCCCTTTCCTCATCTATAAAATGGGGATAATAAGTGTCTTCTGCGCAGTGTTCCTATGAGGATCAATAAAGTTAGCAAGTAAAGTGCACCATAAATATTAGCTATTCTCATCATGATCATCATTATAGGAGGCCTCTATCTTTACTGAAATACATTACACTTTTTGTTGTTTGCTTTTCATTATTAAGTTTTCCCATGAGGTCTTTGTTCCCTTAATAAAAACATCTATTATGGAATAAAGGAGATAAGCAAATAGCAATTTTATTGCTAACTGGAGATACATCTATATCTTTATGTATGTTTATATTTATCTATACCTATATCAATCTCCAGGTAGATGCAACAGAGATATAAAGATATAGATATTCATACGTATATGAATATCTATATCTTTATATCTCTGTATATATATATATGTATATATATATATATATATCCATACACACACACACATATATATATATATATATATAAATCTAGGTGATAACTACATAAAATATATACATACATATATCTGTATATATATATGTGTGTGTATAATATATACATACATAAATAGATATAGATAGAGAATTATATGTGTGTATGTGGGGGGTAACATGTATGTATATGTGTATGATCAAACAGTAACAAAGTATAAGTGTATAGTTATATACGTATGTGTGGTGATACATATGTGTATACACAGATATATGCACACATATATACACATATATGTATAGTGATTATATTTATACACATTTTATTTATTTATATTTATACACATGTTTATATGTGTTTATGGTGTGTGTGTGTATATATATATATATATATATATATATATATATATATATATGTAGTAATACAGATAAAGGTATATGTACATATATGTGTGGTTTTATATTTATATAGTTTTATATATGCATCATATAAATATATATAGTTTTAAAAATCAGATAGTAACCATATATTTTATATGTATGTGTGGTGTTTTATATATGTATGTATGCATATATTAAAAATTCCACATACATATAAATGTTTTAATATATATATATATATGTATATACAATAACCAGGTCAAACAAAATGTATATATGTATATGTTTATATATGTGTGTATATATATATATATATGTTTGTATATGTGTATGTATTCTTAATTGTTCACAAAATTAGTTTTTTATACTCTCTCTTGTTTATATATTAAAATATTTGTGTTTGTTGATGATTATTAGGTTCACAATTATTAAGATTTTTTTTTGAGAGCTAAAAATTTTGTATGCACCAATATGAAAACATAAGGATTCTTTTTGGTTAAATTTTCTGATTAACTTCCCAGCTTTAAAACCTTTGATGACTTTCAATTCCTTTCCAAATAAAGTTCCAACCTCTTACTTTCTAAATTATGATCCAGATTCTGACTCCAACCTATGTTTCCAACCTTATTTCACGAGAACTCTGTTTTACCTACTTTGTATGCTAGCCAAACTGTTCTACCAACACTGCTTTTTTCAATGTTGTTTTTACTCATGCTTCTGTTTGTTATGCTTGAATTGCTGCTCATTCTTGGTTTCCACATGTTGAAATCTTTCTGATTCTTCCGGACCCATCTTCCCTTCAAAGCCCTTCTTAATTCCACCAACCGGGAACACTCTCTGATTCATTGGAATCATCCTACTCTTCTGCATCTATTTCTTTCTACCTGGTGTTATGATCATTTGTGTACATTCTTGAATGTAGAGGCCATCTATTATTATTCCCATGTCTTTTGCCTTGCATGTAGTAGGTGCTTGATAATTCTTTGTTAAGTTGAATTGACACGGGCAAATGTCATAATTCCAATCAAAGAGCTTTAGTGACTCTATGATAGAATATAAATTCCTTCATTTGGCATTTAAGCTCTTCAAGGAGTGATTCCAATATCTGTTTCCAGCTTTATTGCATACTATTCCTTGTTCCTAACCCAACTGAACTACTAACTATTCCTTAATTTTATATTGCCCTTTCTTCCCTCCATGTATTTATAAACTCTTTCTCCCATTTCCCATGCTTGGAATGCCCTTCCTCTGCAACTCAGCCTGCTCATCTCTTTCTCTCTTCCCTCAAGACCTAATTCAATTGTCACCTCTTCTCTGAAGCCTTCTCTAATCTTTCAGCTAATACTTCTTGGACTGGACTTCTCTTTGACCTGAATTATATTCTACAAACTTGTATCAAACTTGTTTGAGCATGTACCTTATTAATTTCAATTATATTATAAATGTATTGAGGACAGGAACTATACTATATTTTATCTTTCTACTCCGAGTTCACTGACTTGTATTTAATATATGCTTAAGATAACATCAAATTGAAATGAATTGAGCTGAATTGAAGATATGTCTATTTGGATCCTGAGAGTACTATGTAGAAATTACATCTTATTCTCTCTTTTATAGTATACCATACTTAGTAGTCATTATAATAGCAAATGGATTGAGTGCTCATAGCATACAGTAAGCTCATTGAGGCTTAAACTATGTCCTGACCTTCTTCTCTTTTCCCCATGGCATTCAGCCAATACTAATCACATCATAAATTCCCAATAAATCATTGTTTGTTTAATTACTTATGACCCTATGTTCCACATATTGAATAAATCAAATGCAGTCATCTCTTCTGTTACAATCTGTAACAGGTTGTTTCTTTAATCAAATGAGATCAAATGAGAAATGTATTAAGTGTTTAGCACAGAATCTGGCACATAATAGGTACTTAATAAATACTAGTTCGCCTTATTTTAAAACTCAATTCATGTACCACCCCCAGTACAAGCCTGTGCATCATGATGTCCTTAAATGTTCATTCTCTCTATCTCTCTTTGAATATGTGTGTGTGTCTGTTTCTGTTTCTATCTCTCTCTCTTTCTTTTTTTTCTTTGTCTCTATCTCTTCATTTTTCTCTTTCTCCGTCTCTCTCTCTCTCTCTCTCTCTCTCTCTCTCTCTCTTTTTATGCTTCTCTCTCTGTCTGTCTCTTTTTTTTTCCCTTTCTCCCTCCCTTCAAGTTGCCTTATGGTTGCTTGCCAATATATATATCCTACCTCCCCATAATACCCTTGTAAGCCCCTTGAGTTGGGAGACTTTCATTTTTGTTTTTATATCCCCAGTGAATTGTATAACATAGGCAGTTAATAAATGCTTGAAGTATTGGATGGGATCATATTAAATGGTTCTCACTTTCCCCATGCTTCCAAGTTTCAATCTATTGCCAATTTCCAGTATATGCTGTTATTTTTTAATATATCGTCCATGACTACTGTGTACCCAAACAAAACCATATGCTATTATTTTTGGAGGCCATCACCAGTATGAAATGAATTGAGAAAACTTGGCTTTCAGCCTGTTGAAATTTGAGTAATCAAGTGGGTGTATACAGTTGGTCCAGTTGGGCAATTTTTATAAAGATGTGTGGCTCCCTTGATTTTAGTTCCACATTCTTTGGGCATTTGACTGGGCAACCTTGAACTTCTAGGTTCTAAGAGTCTGGGAGCTCCTGAGTGTATTAAAATACTTGTAAATTCATCTCACTCTGAAATGTTCACACCTTAGTAAGTCAGATTCATTATCATGGAAATAGGTGTAGTATTTGACAAACATGCACATACATTTTCAACAATCCCATTTTCCATTTCCACTTAACCTGTCAAGAGGCAAGTTATGTATATACAAACAAACAGCTTAGTATACAAATGATTGTTCAGGAAAAAGATTCACCAGTGCATAAAGAAAAGACATTTACATCTAGAAATCTGATCCTAATGTGAAACAAGCTAATCCTCTGAATATTTTTCTCCTGTTTAGAGTGCCTTCCAATGACACATACTTACTTTTTCCTTCTAGCTTTTTTTTTCATATTCATCTTATCTGAGAAAGCTTTCCTATGTAACTTCTACAAATACACTGCTATCCTGATGAGGTTTAAATATATTATATTGCAACAATTTATGGAAAACCACTGATTTCAAAGCAACTATCATACACAGAGCAATAAAGATATGAGGGAGATATAATATGTAATTAATGTGAGAAGGAAAACAATAGTAAAAATTGTCATTAAAAAATTATATGATGAAAAGAGAAAAGAGTTGATTGTGTTACAAGAGCAAAGGATGAAGGTAAATAATCATACTACTCAAATGGTACTCTGGCCATGTTGGAATAAAGTAAAGGTTCTCCAGGATTTTGGATAGACCCTCTGGATAAGAATAGCACAGAATGGGCAGGCATCAATGGCATATGATCTTCACATTGAAGGGAATTCTAAAATCAATAAGATCATAGATTTATTGTGTGTGTATGTATGCATATGTATATATGTGTGGGAACATACATACATACATGTATCTGTCTGTGTAAATAATTTGTTTTATGTATGTACTATGTTTTAATCTTCTCTCTCCAGCTAGATATAAGTGACTAAAATCAAGTCAGTCACTTGAGGATGGGCATCATTTATTCTATATTAGGAGGGAGTACCTCAGAGTTTATACTAGCAAAATGAATACAGTCAGGAATCAGTAAATGTTTTCTGAATGTTGCATAATAGGATATAATGTTCCTTAGAAGATTTTTTAATTAGTGGGGAAGGCACGGGAGTCCAGAAAATTTGAGTTCAAAGACTAAAATGCTTCATCTTCTGTGAAGTGATGATATGATGTAATACATCATGGTGTGGTATATGGAAAGAGCCCTGTACTTGGAGTCAGAATCAAAATACCTTGGGTTAATTCCTGACTCTGCTAATATTGATAATATAATCTTGGCCAATTCCCTTAACCTTTCTGAGAATCAATTTTCTCATTTATAAATTGCGGAAAGAGAAAGATAGCATCTACATTACATTAAAGAAAAAATGCATATAATTTTTTGTAAATACTATAAAATGTGAAGTATTATTATTGTTATATCATCACAATTGTCACTGAACACCAGCCATGTGACCAGCACCACAGTGAAAAGCATAAGAAATATCTGAAATAATAAATAAATTCATCTTTGTCCTCAGAGTATCTCTAATCTAGTTAAATAGCATATAAGTTGTAACATAACAAGAAAAGGGGTAACTATAACAGTATATGTAATTAGGAGTAAATATGTGTAACAAAGGTATAAATACAACCAAAACTCACAAAAAAGGGAGATTAGTGTAGATTTGTATAGTCAAAGGAAACTCAGACAGTTTACTCCTGGAGCTTCAAGATGCAAACAAAATTTTTTTAATAACATAATTTTTATAATTATTTAGAATTCAGATATCTGGCATTTTTATTTTTATGGAATATAACTATAAACTAGAAAAGACGTTTATATAAAATCTCAACAATAAAAACTGATGCCTAAAAGCTCATGCACTATAAATATAGGAGACAACTTAAATCCCTCACCCTGAGCTGATTTTATTATTTTGTTACATTTTACATACAAGTCTAGGAAGAAAAGGAGGGGAAGAAAAAGGTATGAGAGAAAAGGAAGAAAGGGAGGAAAGGAGAAAGGGGGAGGAAGGAAAGAAGGGAGGGAAGAAGGGAAGGGAGAAAGGAAGAGAGAGAAAGAAGAAAGGAGAGAGGAAGGAAGGAGAGAGGGAGGGAGGAGAGAAAAAGGGAAAGAGAGAGGGAGGGAAGAGAAAGAAAGGGAGAAAAAATTAGTTTAGTGAGTTTGGAATTACATGCAATGTTCTGAACCACATAGTATTACATCCTTGTAATAAAAAAGGGATAGAGTGAATATTTGATCATCTTTTTTTCCCCAAGTTCTGTTTTGTTATTCTATCCTATTCTATCCCACCCTATCCTACTCTATTATGTAGGAAATCACTAAAATAGAGGCAGCATAGAATCAAGGCTAGAGAGCCAACCTCAGCGCCATGAAGATTAAGTTTCAGAAAAGTCTTAGAGAAGATTCTAAATGGGTTAGATCCTGACTGTCACCTTCTGACTGTGCAGGTATCTTTGTTTCTAAGTGTTATCAGCAATTCTCCCAGACTCTAAGTTGCAAAGCAGGTGCAGATCTGCCCTGGTTCAGGATGCTCTCTATATTAATGAAATCATAATTCTGTTCCAAAAAACATTTCCCAATAATGTCAGAATGCTTTAAATGTGTAGGGAGAAACATTCCTACTTCATCAGCAAATTGTAAATATTGACACACCTGAACCTAAATTCAAGTAGAAACCCCTCAAGCATTTACTATGCTAAACTAACTCCATAAGTTGAGTTGATTCTCTGTGAATGATACCTCAAACCCTACACCACCCCACTATTGAAAGGCAGACAGGCAGGATGGGACAGTGCAAGTCAGAAAACAGAAGAACCCCTCCAGGATGTTTATTAACCATGACCATATGTAGCTTGCAAGCACATTTAATGAGCACGATCTGACTGAACATAAGCCCAAGAAGCAATGCTTCCAGTAAATGGACACTAACAATTTTCCATAAAAAATGTATCAAGTAACAGACTCCAGAGTCCGTCTAAATTGCCTGCTGCTGCCTAAAAGGACAGGCACTATATGATGCTTTTTAACCATTACAGGAACTATATAGTTACTTTGTAGCTGACATTTCTAGCTTCTCTCAGACAAGTCAGATGCTGTGTTTTCTCATCCATGTCAAATGGTAGTAAGAGTTGCCATTTATTTGAGTGACTTTTTACTAGAGTTCCTTGCTGATACTGTCAGGCTAATCTTCACCACGTACTCCAGGGTAAAGAATGAACAGATTATTTATCTCCATTTTACAGGAGACACTGAAGCAAAGACCCAATAGGACTGGTCTGTCCCAGTACGCTCAATGCACTGAGTCTTAATCCAATAGTTAGTCTGTAGTCAGCAGCAATATGAAAGCCAATATCAACTGGAAATGTCAGTGGATCTTTTAGCTTCTCTACATTTCTTGTTTTTCCCTGTTAGCCATCAACAGGAACATAAAGAGGGTGAGAAGTATGGAGAAATAGTGCAATCCAGCATTTTCTCTCCAGGTCATATTTAAAAGAATATTAATGTTATTATATACAATGTTCTCTTAGTTCTGCTCACTTTGCTCTTCACCATTTTGTACAAATCTTTCCATAAGCTCTTCTCAGATCCAATGACTTCCACAAAATAGAACAGGCTGATTTCTATGGTGTCTGGACTTAAGGCAAGGTTTTTAGAGCTAGATCATAAGTTCTGTTTTGAAAGGTTCCTTAGCAGTCATAAATATACAGAGGAAACTACAACTCAGAACTGTTATGGGCACAGAGAGAGTCCACAGCTAGGATTTGACTTATCATAAATACACAAATCAAAAACAAAGGACCTGTGAACAGAGACACTGTCTGTATCCAGAGAAAGAACTGATTAATAGAAAAAGGGGATAGAATAATTTTACCTATGTGTATGTACATCATAGATCTGCAGCTTCTTGTGTAATCATCTTTTTTATACAATATTGTAGAAATACTTGTTTTATTCTATAAATTTAAAATAATTTTTTTTAAAAGGAAAAGGATAAAATAAAAATGAAGAAATGGATTCTGGGGGGCAATCACATGTGCCCAACTTAATGTTCTGTTCTCTCTTTCCATCTAACTCACAGTATTGTGGTGAAGCTAAAATGAGATAATTTGTATATTTGCTGTGCAAACTAAGGAGCTGTGCAAATGTCAATTATTTGTAATATCAACAGATAATCAAAAGCAACCTTCTTTAATACAAAATTTGGTCCTATCTTCCCCAAGGAGGAGGAACTTCAAATCTGAAAAGTGGTTGAATGATCTCACAGAATTGGAAAGTGAAGTGTCCAAAAGGAGAGGATCATTGTAAGGGGTTTTATAGATCAGCTGTCATATGCTTCTCATTTTGCACATGAAGGAATGGAGTCCCAAGGAGGTTGGGTGATCTGCTCAAATGGCCACAAAAGTAGTCATCAGTAGAGTCAAGTCAAATAGATCATTTAACTCCAAATTCAATGCTTCTATCACCATACTCCCTCCTGTCTTCTATATTATGTTCTATAAAAATAAGCTTTTTTGCAAAACCAGGAAAACATTGTACACAGTAATAGTAAAATTGTAAGGTGATCATCTCTGAATGGCTTAGCTATTCCCAGCAATACAATGATCCAAAACAAATTTGAAGAAGTCATGATGGAAAATGCTATCACTCTCCAAAGAAAGAACTGATAGAGTCTGAATGAAGATTGAATGATGCTTTTTTGGCCTTTTTTTGGTCTGTATTTTCTTTTGCAACATGGCTAATACAGAAATACATCTTGCATTACTACACATATATAACCTATATCAAATTGCTTGACTTCTCAACAAGGGGAGAGAGGAGGGAGGAAGAAAAATCAAACTCAAAAATTTTTTAAATAAATGTTAAATTTTTTGTATGCTATTGTGGCAAAATAAAATAAATTTTAAAGAATGTAAAGTCCTTAACATCAGAAATTATTAATTTTTGTCTTTGTATCCCTAGAAAACTAGTATAATGCTATAAATGCTTATTGAATGGATGAATGAATAAATAAATATTGAAATCCTTTTATTCTCCCAATTATTCTCTAACTGCTGCATCAGAATAATAGGCCTGAAGCCTCTTCCATCCAAGTAAGGCTCAGGGAGCAAATAATTTAGTCCTACTTGAGACTCATTAGATGTGATCTCCTGAACCTCTAATTCAGGAGTTCTTAGCCTAGGGACCATGAAAAAAATATATATATATAGAAAGAGCCATATACATACAATCATACATACATTATGCTATTTCAACATAATTGTCTTCTTTTATAATTTTATATATTTTATATTATGGCATTAACAGCATTATTCTAAGAAGGGATCCATGACAGGACCTGCTCTAAGGGATTCAGTTCTTATTATAAAACCTGCCACTTACTGATTACACCAGCAAATTGGAGATATTGTTGATTTAATTATCACATATCTCCCTGGCATGCCTACTTTTCACCTCTCAACTCTGCCAAATATTACTGGCAAAATGCTTTTTCTTCTCTCATCAATATGACTATTTCCCCCTTGATGAATCCCTATTGCTCCCAGCATCATATTTGGACTACTCTTCTCCAGTATGGATATTCTCCCTTACTCTGTGTCTTTCAACTTCTTCACTGATATCTTGGACTTGAATTAGGCATACTCACCAGTCTGGAGACTTGTTTAAAAGCAGGTCTTTTTAATTAGTTGGCCCTGAGAGAATAGGCCAGAAGTGTTGGGGGTGGCCCTGAAGAGTGACAAATGCTTCACAACAGAGGATATAAATGGGAATAGAAAGACAGATTATCTATCCTTCTGCTTTTCTTCTTTCTTTCCTACTCCAAATCAGTTATTTGCTGCTCAGGAAAAAAAAGAGAGCTAACAATAACAATAATAATAATAATAGCAATTTTTGATGTTTTAAGGTTCACCAAGTGCTTTATAAATATTGCCTCACTGTATCTTCACAACTACCCTAGGAGACAGGTGCTATTATTATAGTCATATCTATAACTATGTCCTTTTAGTTGAAATACTGGATGGATCTAGAGAGAAAGGAAAGCAGAAAGAATATTGGCTTTGATGAGGGAAGTCCTGGATCTGAATCTTGATTCTGCAACATGCTATTGTGGGACTTTTTCCTCTGTGAGACTCCCTTCCTCATCTGTATAATGATGGGATTGGACTCATTGACTTCCAAGAGCTCTTCATCTATCATCCTTTAATCTGAATTATGAACATGCACTTGCCTCCTAATTATGCCTCTTGGCCTAAAATCAAGCCTTTAAATCCCTTGTGCAGGAAAAAGAGGTGACACATACATTATGATTTGGCCTATGTACCGAACACATATATAGGTACTGGTCATCAATATTGCCTGGAGACTGGGGCTTCAAGAGGATCATTGATTATTTGACTGGCTGGTTTATTCCATGCAGAGCCAGAAAAGTTTGATCCATTATGACACTGTATCTTCTGTGTTTCACATTGGAAAATGACTTCTGGCAGAATGCATCTTCCCCATTCAAAATAAAACAGCTTGTAAAAAGGTCTCATTAGACTTCCTGGACATCAAATAGCTATTACAAAAGAGACTGTGAATGAGTTTCTGCATGAGGGAGATATGGAAGCATACGGAGTAAATTTCCCTTCAAAATGCACATTGTCTTTAGAACCCAGTGCTGGCAAAACACGCACTGGGTTCTACCCAATGAAAATGGTTGGAGGCATTTGGCTGAACCCAAAATGCCAGAAGTCTTCCCAATGTTTAATGCAGCAGGGTTGATTTTTCCAATGCAGCCAGATTGCAGGTTGCTAGGGGAGAATCTCATTATGTCATCCCATAGAAGAATCTGTTCCAACATGCCAACTTTTCTACAGTGGGATCAAAGACTTTCTCCTCTCTTTCATCTTTTCTTCTCTATAGTATCCCAGGGTTTCTAAGTTATTAGCTGGGGTTCATGCTTTCCACTGGGATCAGCAGAGTTTATCAGCTTGCCTAGGGTAGGGTGAGTAACTCAGGCTGCATAAACAAATACCAGCAGGAACACAGATTGACTAATTATCCATTGTCATAACATTAATTTGGTGTGGGATGTTAGAGGTATTAGGTGACCTCATTTTAGTCCAGAAGATGACATCTTCTACTATTATCGAGCTGGATAGAGATTCTAGCTCTAATATTTTTAAAAATAACAATCACAGTTCCATTTTTTATTGCAAAATTATTTGATAATACAAAATGGTTTCCTTAAGCCAACTGCAGAAAGCTTCTAGTAAGGGTTTAGTCTACCAGTTCACAAGATTTAGAAAATGATATATAATGAGCATGATTTGAGTAGATAATACAACTAATAGGTAAAAGGGCTATGATTATAAATTCTCTTTTCACTGTGCTGTCTCTGTACCTTATGTGATGTGTTTAATAATATACTCAAAACTCTGGATTTTTTTGGAGAGAAATTATGTGTGAAAATACACACACACATACACATACATATATGTTTACATATACATACAGATAGATATGGATGAATGGATAGACAGACATATAATTCTAGGATTGCCCAGGATGTTCTATTTGCTGCATTCTATGGGTGACCATGTTTCATGTTGAATTTGTAATGTCAATTACAAAAGAACAGGTCATGGTTTGTATGATTCTTCTATCCTCAAAGGGGAAATAGGAGGAATAAAGGTGTATCCCAAGTTAACCTTGGCGTGGGGAAAAACCTGGGCTGGTCCAGAGATTCTCCAGATTTTCAGATAGTTCAATAAAATCAGGAACTTCAGGAAATTCAACAAGACTAAAAGATAATAAAATCCTAGTTCTAGAACCAAAAGAGATCCCATAGAAAAAAGCATTTATTAAATGCCTACCATGTGCTTAAGCACTTAAGATTGGTTTAAGCACATTACAAATATTATCCAATCCATACATTACCTAATCCAGTCTCTCATTTTGCAAACAAAGAAACTAGGGTCAGGTAAAATTAATTTATATAAGGATACATGGGTAGGATTTAAAAGCAGGATTTGAACCTACATTCTCCAAATCAATGCTCTTTCCGATCATACCACACCAAAGTCAAACTGGGATATACTCACAAAACTTAATAAATAGTGATCCAAAATTTCCTGGGCCTGATAAGAAAATGAACACATTCTCCCTAGGGTTCTTCCTAGAGTACTAAGGAGTAAACATTTTTTGGTAGACATAATTTTTGGTGAGATATGATTTGGATAAAGTGTATTTTGAATCCCTCCCAACTCTAAGATTCTATAATGTTGTGATTATCCTAGACTTTAGGGTCAGACTTTTTGAATGAGGGCAATCTCAATCAAAAATAACTGAGATAGCTGGTCTTTCCCCTTAATTCAGAGAATTTGTTTGAAATAAGAGCAGTCTTGGAAACATGGTGGATAGGACAAGCAAACAATTCTTTACATCTAGTTCCATGCAATGTGTCTGGAACAATTCCATGATGCACCCAAACCCTAGGTATTAGATAATTTGCCTAGGAACACTTCTTTTGTAGTTGTATCAAGACAATAAGTAGCAAATACATCTTTCTTTCTGTTCTGTAAACTTATATGACTGTGCTTGAGAGGTCAGAATTAATTATCTCTCATTTGGCTGATAGTACCTTGAAGCTCTCTTTAGGCACTCACTTAATCCTTATGTCTTAGCAGGGAAGGAGGTGATGAATAATAACTGTCACCACTTCCTAGGTAGAGGCACTAAGGTCATAAACAAAATGCCTGGAGAGGAAGAGCAGAAGAAAGATAAGCATCGATCTAGGGTCATCCAGCTAACTAATGATGACCCCCAAATTAGAAAGGTCAGACCTCCATCTTAGGCCATGTCCTCTGTCTTAAAATAACCTTTCTCTTTCTTCCTTTGAGAAAGAGTTGGTATTTGTCCAACTGAGACACTAATGAAGTTTCTGAAATTTGCTTTGAAGTCTTTGGAAAGAAGACCTTGGGTGACTATGGGATGAATGTCATGGCAGATACAGGGTTAGTTCTAAATGCAAATTTGGCATGTCCCAATTACCACTTTCTGAGATGGCTACTCAATAATTTTCTTTATGTTAGAAAACCTCTGAGCCTTATTTCATCCCATTCTGAAGATGAGTCCTTTTGAGAATATTGTTTGTGGGAGGGGGATGGTAGAAAGAGTAGCAAACTTGAAGTCCAAAGATCTGGGTTCAAATCCCAGCTTCGCTATGATAGCAAACTCTTTGAAGGTAGACACTGTTTTCATTTATTATAATAGCTGAGGACATTGCATAAAACATATCAGATATTTATCAAATGGAAATCACAACTTTGGGAAGCTTCAGTTTCTTTAATTATAAAATAAAATAAATGCAAGCTTTTATATTTAGATTAGATAGCTATGAGGTCTCTTTTGGCTCCAACATTCAATGATTCTATAATTAAAAATGAAAATACTACAGTCTATTTCCATAAGAAGAAATGGCTCTGCATCATATGTGCCAAGCTAATGAAGGGTTAAAATTTTGTAGAATGAGTTAACCTGAAATCTTCCCATGACTACAGCTGGCGGATCTAACAAGCATCTCTTTAGAAGAAACTTTTGACCTGTACCTTATAAGCTCTATTAACCATACTGGAAATGACATGTCATGCAATTAGACCAAATACATTAATATCAAACATCGGTGACTCCAGCAGAGAAATAACCCAACAGTCCTGCTGGGGTGATGCCAGGATGCTCATGGATGCTAATTTGTAATGTGAGCCCACCTGCGTGAGCCTATCATCAGAGTGGTAATTAGCAGTTGGGAGAATTCCACAGATCCCAAAAGCTTGTGGGTTTTGCTTTTTTTTTTTTTTTAAACATTTATTCTCAGGTCTAGAGTCAAGGGCCTGGACTATTACCCCTGACAAACCAGGAAAAGCTGCCAATAGGCACTCAGTGGTTCAGACAATTAGTTCATTTCCTTAAACAATGTTGACAGACCCCTGTCTTTCATTAAGCTGCCTGGAACTCAATCCTTTGATGCATCCCAAGGGGAAAATCAAGAGTGAAGGAGTTTGTTTCCAGACAGTTCAACAACAACAAAATGAAGAAGTACCTGAAGAATGATAATTAAATCATTTCACCAAAGAGTGAATTTAGATAAATGTCCCAAGAGCCCATCTATACAAATCAGTCTAGAAAATCCTCAGTGCTAGCCAAGGGCACAGTGTGGGTTTCTAATGTTGCTAAACTTGAAATTCATTTTTCTTTAAAAACATAGTTATAATGATTTGAAGACCAGTATTGGAGTGGGTATGATTTAGAAAATTCATAATACATATATAAACACTTACCTCAAACAGCCAGCCTCTTTGTTTAATCAGTTGATGTTAATATTCAGATACTTTTTGTATCTTGTTGCTTAATTTTTTTTTTTGCAATCCAGCAATCAAGTTACAATAAAGTTAGTACTTATGCAGAAAAAAGAAATCCATTTTTCTTGATATTTCAAGTATCCAGGAAAATAATATTTAACTAAAGCAATAATTTACCTCAACACATATTAAGATTTGCAATATAATTTATATATATTATTTCATTTGATCTTCAAAATAATCTTAGGAGGCAATGGCTATTACTATACTTATTTTACATTTAAGAAAACTGAGGCTAAGAACAATCAAATGACTTGCTCAGGATCACAGAGCTAGCTCATGCTGAGGTAGCATTTGAACAAAGGTTTTCTTAATTTCACGTCTAGTCCTCTATTCTCTGTACTACGTTGATGCCTCTTTTTTTTTTCTTTTTAAAATGCTTATTCCTCTAATTTAAAAAAAATAGCTATCATTTCCTGAAATCTCCCATCACTTCAAGAGAACTTTTTCTTTTAACCGTTAAATACAGTCAAGTTAAGCAAATAAGTACATTGCCATGTCTGAAACTTGATGTCCACCTCTCTGAGAGAAATAGGAGGTATGGTTTACCATTATTCCTCTGAAGTTATGGCTAGTTATTATTTTGAGGAGAGTCCCAAGGTACTTCAGTGCTATGTTCCTATACATCATTGTGGTCTTTTTGTAAATTGTTCTTTTTGATTCTGCTTGCTATACTTTGAATTAGTTACATCAATCTTCTTGAATTTCCAAATTCTTCATATGCATCATTATGCACAGAAATATTCTGTTGCATTCAAATATTATATTTTGTTTATTCATTTCCCAATTGTTGGGAACCCATTTTCTTTCTTGTACTTTGTTGTCACAAAAAGGATTGCTAAAATGTTGTTTTAAGGAGTCAGATGTAACTGAAACAACTATACAACAAAAATACGTGTTTTTGTGAATAAAACATCTTATCTTCTCAGGAAACAATAGTCAAAAGATAATATGCTATCTGATAGTGTAAGCATTTTTTCAACTCTTCCTTTGGGAAGGATTTTTGACTGTTTTTAGTGGTAGGGTGGTAACTAGGGGGTATAGGCAATAAAGCACTGTATTTGTTGTCAGGAAGTTCTAAGTCAAAATCCTGCCTCAGACACTTACTAGCTGTGAGATCTTTGAATGTTTAACCACTTTGAGCCTCAGTTTTCTCATCTGTAAAATGAATGGGTTAGATTCAATGGCCTTCAATGTCTTTTTCAACCAAATGTATGATTGTATTAACCTATAAAAGGATCCTGTTATCCTATAAAAAAGAAGTAATTTAAGCCAAGGAGGCTAATGAAAAGAAAGAATTCTATATTGCCTTCAGCAATTCAGACTTGCAGAAGTAAAGACTAATGACCCTAGCTTGAGTGAAAATATTTATTTCTGTTTCTTCATTTTTTGACAAGCAAAATGGCCCCATAAAGAAAGTTCAGAGTTTTCTTTGCTTATTCTTTTTTTAAACAGGTCTTTTTGAAGTTTATTCAAGTATCATCTTGACCAATATCATCTCAAGAAACCTTCAGATATTTAAATATTTTGAAATGATTTTGTCTCATTCTGAGATGTTAAAATGCTTTACATTCAACTTTGATGCAGTCCTAGAAGAGCTTAACGGTGATTATTGTTCCCATTTTAGAGAGAGGGAAAATGGAATTCAAAGCTTCATAATCAGGTTCCCAACTTTGGAGAATATTTAGAGGAAGACAAAAGTGGCAGTGAAGAGCCATTGGAAGAGCCAAAGGCCATTGCAAATGTATTAAAGTACTAGAGATTTGAAGGCCTGGAGAAGAAAAGGTTCAAGGGGGAAACAAAAGCTGCTTCCTGGTGTCAGAAGGTCTCTTATAGGAAAAAAGGACTACTCAGAGTTGACCACAACCTAATACTATGCTAAGCTCTGAGAAAATAAAAACAAGTAGAAAGAAGGACAGTTCTAATCTTGAAGTAACTTAGAAGCAATAAATAAAAGAAGACTGAAAAGGGGGAGATAGAGGGAAAGGAGAATGTATCCACATGTGGCAGAGTGGATTAGATATGGAGACCAAGAGTCGAATTTAGAGAAGAAAAGTCATGGTTGACCAGGGCACCTTCCTTAAAATGGAGATTTTGGAAGAAGTCAACCAATCAGAGGGAGGGGCCGGAGGGAAAGCATGTCCTTCCAGTGTGATAAAACCAAAGGAAGAGCAAACTTCCAGTGTAAGAAGATTATTGTGACATGGTAGAGAAAGTTCAGCGTATAAAGAGAAGACCAAGGGAAGGAAAGATTGGTCTTCTGTTTGCCCCCACAAAGGGTAAAAGTAGGAGGATTAAGTAGAAATTTCAGAGTTAAATTTAGACTTGATGTCAGGAAAAAAACTTTATTTTTCCCTAATTATTTTGCTATTTTATTTTTCCCTATATTTATACAAAAACAATTTTAACATACATTTTTAAAACTTTGAGTTCCAAATTCTACCCTCCCCACCCTGCATCTTTCATTGAGAAGGCACAATTTGAAACAGGTTATACATGTGTAGTCTTGCAAAACTTTTCCATATTAGTCATGTTGTAAAAAAAACAGACCAAAAGAAAAAAACTCAAAAGAAATAAAGTTTAAAAAGTTATGCTTCAATCTGCATTCAGATCCCATTAGTTCTTTTTCTGGAAATGGATAATGTTTTTCATAAGAAGTCCATAAGTTGTCTTAGATAGTTGTATTGCTGAAAATAACTAAATCTTACTTGATTTTCAAGATACTTTTTGAGTTCTTTCATGGCCTAAAACCAATTAATATTTTTCTTGGAGGTTTTGAATGTAGGACTTTTGACTTTATACCTTCTTCTGAGTATGTGTTTTTATCTCCCTTGTCACTAGAGTAACTTTCTATAGTCAGAACTTTTTCTATTGTTTGCTCATTTTTCTAGCCTATTTCTTGACTTTTAACTCTTTGATGGTATCCAGAAGACCACATTGTCCCAAACCTCAGGGATTTTGTGCTACTATTTTGAGAGATATTTCTAAAGACTTATAAGTTTTCAGTTCCTTGGAAGTTGAGTGGATGCCCATCAGTTGGAGAATGGCTGAATAAGTTGTGGTATATGAATGTTATGGATTATTATTGTTTTATAAGAAAAGATCAGCAGGATGATTTCAGAGAGGGCTGAAGAGACTTACATGAATTGATGCTAAGTGAAGTGAGGAGAACTAAGAGAACATTGTTCATAGGAATAGCAAGATTATATGATGATCAATTCTGACGGATGTGGCTCTTTTGAACTGTGAGGTGATTCAGGCCAGTTCCAATGCTCTTGTGATGAAGAGAGCCACGTGCACCCTCAGAGAGGACTGTGGGGACTGAGTTAAATCACAAAATAGTATTTTAACTTTTCTAAATGTTGCTTGTTTGCATTTTGTTTTCTTTCTCATTTTTTTCCCTTTTTGATTTGATTTTTCTTGTGCAGCATTATGATTGTGGAAATATTTATAGAAGAATTGTACATGTTTACCATATATTTGGATTACTTGTGTTTAGGGGAAGGAGTGGGGGAAAGGAGGGAAAAAATTTTGGAACACAAGGTTTTGCAAAGGTGAATGTTGAAAATTATCTATTCATGTGTTTTGCAAATAAAAATATTTAATAAAAAATTTTTTACAGAAGTTTTCAGTTCTTTTATGGTGGTATGATCTAAGAAGAGATGCATTTCCTAATCTCTCTGCCAATGCTCTGGTCTATGAGTAAGGATAAACACTCTTTTCTGCTTTGGAATTGTAACAAGGTTTCCTGTGCTCACTACAGCCATGAGCTGGAGGTATTTCTGCTTATCCTGGTATCCTTTTCCTCTTTTTACAGTCTCTTTGGGATACAGACCCTATAATCTCCTTCTGACCAGTTGTTCAACCTCCTTGCTGTCTATGGGCTAAGCTGCTCTTGCTGCTTATTCAGTAGCTCCCAATAGCTGCTCCTAATTTTCTGGATCTTGTCTGTACTGGTACGGCCTTTCCTAGACTGCGTTCTAATCTCACTGAAACACAACAGACCTTCTATGTTATCTTTGGCTGGAAAATTATTTTAACTCATCCTTTTGTGAGTTCTATTGCTCCAGGAATTGGTTTATACTATTATTTAAAGGTTTTCATACAGGATTTTGGGAGAATACTTTTTCTCTACTGTCTTAGTTCCACCCTTCAGACAAAACTTCTTAGATTATGTTCATAGGACAAAATAGTCAGTGATTATATTAATCTAGTGTTTGACAGCTTTTAGGATAAAACTCACTATAATATTTTGGGATAAAAAACTCACTATTTGACAAAAACTGCTGGGAAAATTGGAAACTAGCAGAAAGCATTGACTCACACCTAACACCCTATATCAAGATAAGGTCGAAATGGATAAAGAGTGATAATATAAGCAAATTAGAAGAACAAAGGTATAGTTTACCTCTCAGATCTGTGGAGAAGGAATGAATGTGTGGCCAAAGAAGAACTGGAAATCATCATTGAACAAAAAATAGGCAATTTTGATTATGATAAGTTAAAAAGTTTTTGTACAAACAAAACTAATGCAGGCAAAATTAGAAGGGAAGCAATAAATTGGGGAAATATTTTTACATTCAAAGGTTCTGATAAAAGCCTCATTTCATATAGAGAATTTATAATATAAGCCATTCTCCAATTAATAAATGGACAAAGAATATCAACAGACAATTTTCAGATGAAGAAATTAAAACTATCTCTAATTATATAAAAAGTGCTCTAAATCACTTTTGATCAGAGAAATGCAAATTAAGACAACTTTGAGGTATCACTGCCCACTTCTCAGATTGGCTAAGATGACAGGAAAAAACAATGACAAATGTTGGAAGAGATGTGGGAAAACTGGGACACTAATACATTCTTGGTGGATTATGAATGGATCCAACCATTCTGGAGAGCAATTTGGAACTATGCTCAAAAAGTTATCAAACTGTGATCCAGTAATGTTTCTACTGGGCTTATATCCCAAAGAGATCTTAAAAGAAGGGAAAGGGACCCATATGTGCAAAAATGTTTGTGGCAGCCCTTTTTGTAGTGACAAGGAATTGGAAACTGAGTGGAAGCCCATCATTTGGAGAATGGCTCAATGTGTTGTGTTACATGAATGTTATAAAATATTATTGTTCTATAAGAAATGACCAGCAAGGTGATTTCACAAGGCTTGGAGAGACATATAAACTAATGCTAAGTGAAATGAGCAGAACCAGGAGATCATTATACACAACAAAAGGAAAATTATATGATGATTAATTCTGATGGATGTGGCTCTCTTCAATAATGAGATGATTCAGACCAGTTCCAGCAATCTTGTAATGAATAAAGCTATCTACAACCAGAAAGAGGAGTGTGGGAACTGAGTATAGATCACAACATAGCATTTTCACTCTTTGTTGTTGTTTGCTTGTATTTTTTCTCATTTTTGTCCTTTTTGATTTGATTTTTTTTGTGCAGCAAAATAATTGTCTGAATGTGTTTGCATATATTGGATTTAGCATATATATTTACCATGTTTAACATATATTGGATTACTTGCTTTCTAGGAGTGGGGATGGGAAGACCGGGGAAGAGAGGGGGGTATTGAAAATTTATCCATGCATATCTTTTGAAAATTTAAAAGTTTTAATAAAAAAAACTTCTTAATTATAGTGGGCCAAAGTGAATGAGATGGAAGTCTTCAAATAAAGTTTGGATGTCCACTTGTCAGGATTGCTGCAGATAGAATGATTGTTCAAGTATCAGTTGGACTGGATAGATGGTCCCTGAGGTCCTTTCTGGGATGGTATGAAATTGATTAGCTGTCCAAACAATGTCTACACTGCCTAACTCCTAATCATCTGCCCAAGCTATTCTATCACATTTCCTTCTAATTACTTTTTTCCCCTTCCAATTACTTCTTAACCTAGTCACTGAAAATAATAGCTGCTTTTTACAAATTGGATACTAAATGTTTGAATAGGGTAGTTTCAGTTGCTAGCCTGAGGCTTTTAAACTTTCTTTGGCAGGTGAAGGCTGGTCCTATTCATTTCCAGAATAATTTTTCCTCTAGTTGACAGCAAGGTTAATCTTTAAGGTAAATGCTCTATTTCTATCAAAAGCACTTTGGCTATTTAGGAATACAATAATCTGTGTGCCTAATTTATAAAGGTCTAAAAGAGCTTTTAATCTTTTCCTTAATGAAGCCAAAATGAAAATGTGTCATAGTGGAAGACAAACAGGTGAAAGCATTTGAATTATTTGGTGCCAATGGAACCCAACTTTCTGTAGTTGTTCCAGGGAATGTCTTGGCTCATTTGCTCTTGGCTGGGAGGTAATTCATTACCCCAATTGTAACTAGCCTGCCTGAGTGCTCATTATCTCATATCCCCCATTTCCCAATCAATCACCTCTCTGGTTGTCCTGCCTAGGCCTATTCTATTGAAATGTCAGCTAAAGTTAGAATCTGCTTAAAAAGTCAGGGTCTCATTATCTTTAGTTCCAGGTTAACTTAGTCTCATCATTTTTTAAAGAAATCATTAAGTTAACTGAGGATTTTCTAATAATGTCTGAGTCGGGGCTTACACTGCATTTTGATGAGAATTCCCTTTTAACACTGAATCCTGGGTAAAAATGAAGATGCTACATATTGCTCTCAGCCATCTAGAAAAAAATAGTTTTATTTTTAGATTTCTAAGCAACTTTATAAATGTACAGTTTTCCCAATTGAGTTGACATTTCATAAAGTTGGTATTCTCTGAAAGGGAGTGAGAAGGATTTATCAAAGAAGGGAATCCAGCATGATGCTAACACAGATAGCTTGATTCTATTTACATCAGGATTGAGGTTGGTGACTGGGTTGTTTATTTTAAAAAACAGAAATTCTTCCTATCCTTCTCTATAAACTTGGTCAGGAGGAATATATCATCATTTATTCAGGAAAATTTTACAGTGCTAATTAGCCCTTTGTTTGTCTTCCCTAATTACTTGGAAATTTTTCAAGGAAAAAAAAACATTTGTAAGGATGGCTTTTTAATCTCTTTTTACTTATCTCTACCTCTAAACATATCTACATGTTCCTCCCAAACCTCTGGGAGAGGGAAAACTAAGCTTTCCGGCCTGGCAGTAATGTACAATGAAAGATTCCTGAATTTTGAGTTATAAGACATTATTTTAAATCTCAACTCCACAACCTATTATCTGTACAGTTTTGAACAGTCACCTCATTTGTCTCATCCTTACCTGTTGCCAGACCAGAAATGAGAGTTTCTGGCTATTGCTCCAAATGCCTCTTCTTTATCAAGGAGCATTCATTTTGCCCTTATTGAAAACATCCTTATGAAGAGAGATTCCAGCTAACCCTATAGAAGAATGTAGGGAGAGAGACCTGTTAGTTTTTGAACTCCGTCTCTTCCTTAGTAACCTTCATTTAGTACAAATGCTGGTTATTTTAATTTCATTTCTTACCCTAATCTCTAACATCATAAGTCATCAACATAGTGGTGCCTTGAATTGATCCATTTTATTGGTAAGAATGTTTTGGCTCATTTCTGATAATGAGCATTAGTTTCTTCTTTAGAAATTGTTGCAGTTCTTCTTTGAGGCAATGAATGTAAGCTTTATCATAAAGGAGACTTATAGAATATTCATCACACAACTTTGAGCAAAATCAATTGAATGGACCCTATAATCCTCAAGAATGTAAGTATCCTCAGCCTCCCTGCAAAGGATTTTATGGAAACATATCATGGCAGGTGTTTTGAATTATTTACTTCCATACCACAACCAGATCAGATCTCATCATGTTGTTTCCCCATGTTAAAATCATGTTTTAAAAGTTTAAAATTTTTAAATTTTCAAAAGATATGCACGGATAAATTTTCAATACCCTCCTCCCTGTCTTCCCATCCCCACTCCTAGATAGCAAGTAATCCAATATATGTTAAACATGATAAACATATATGCTAAATCCAATATATGCAAACATATTCAGACAATTATCTTGCTGCACAAAAAAAAATCAAATCAAAAAGGAAAAAAAATGAGAAAAAATGCAATGGAAACATTGTTTCCATGTTTCAATTCTCCCTAACTTTGTCAGTCTCCAAAAGGCAGAAAACTACTTCTCTCCTGGGGAATCTAGGAGTATTCCTAAAGGGCTGCAACCATCTTCTTGTACTGTCACTCAAGAAACAGCATGGAGGATATTCCCCAATCAAACTCCATTAGTCATACAGATCTAATTAGCTTTTTTTTTTAATTTTTTTTTATTTAATGATTACTTTATAATGACAACATTATTCCTTGCACTCGTTTCTTTTCCGATTTTTTCCCCCCTCCCTCCCTCCACCCCCTCCCCTAGATGGCAAGCAGTCCTTTATATGTTGGATATGTTGCAGTATATCCTAGATACAATATATGTTTGCAGAACCGAACAGTTCTCCTGTTGCATAGGGAGAATTGGATTCAGAAGGTATAAATAACCCGGGAAGAAAAACTAAAATGCAGATAGTTCACATTTGTTTCCCAGTGTTCGTTCTTTGGGTGTAGCTGCTTATGTCCGTCATTTATCAATTGAAACTTAGTTAGGTCAATAAAATATTTTCTTGGAAGTCTGATTGGTATAGCACTAAATAAATAGATTAGTTTAGGGAGTATTGTCATCTTTATTATGTTCGCTCGGCCGATCCAAGAGCACTTAATATTTTTCCAATTATTTAAGTCTGACTTTATTTGTGTGGAGACTTTTTTATAATTTTGCTCATATAATTCCTGACTTTCCTTTGGTAGATAGATTCCCAAATATTTTATGGTATCAACAGTTATTCTGAATGGAATTTCTCTTTGTATCTCTTGCTGTTGGGTTTTGTTGGTGATGTATAAAAATGCTGAGGATTTATGGGGATTTATTTTGTAGCCAGCTACTTTGCTAAAATTATGAATTATTTCCAATAGCTTTTTGGTAGAATCTCTGGGGTTCTCTAGGTATACCATCATATCATCTGCAAAGAGTGATAGTTTGGTTTCCTCATTGCCTACTCTAATTCCTTTTATATCTTTCTCGACTCTTATTGCCGAGGCTAGTGTTTCTAATACGATATTAAATAATAATGGTGATAGTGGGCAACCTTGCTTCACTCCAGATCTTACTGGGAAAGGTTCCAGTTTTTCCCCATTGCATATGATGCTTACTGATGGTTTTAAATATATGCTCCTGACTATTTTAAGGAAAAGTCCATTTATTCCTATGCTCTCAAGTGTTTTTATTAGGAATGGGTGTTGGATTTTATCAAATGCTTTTTCTGCATCTATTGAGATGATCATGTGGTTTTTGTTTGTTTGGTTATTGATATAGTCAATTATGCTAATAGTTTTCCTAATATTGAACCAGCCCTGCATTCCTGGTATAAATCCTACTTGGTCATAGTGTATTATCCTGGTGACAATTTTCTGTAATCTTTTTGCTAATATTTTATTTAAGATTTTAGCATCAATATTCATTAGGGAGATTGGTCTATAATTTTCTTTCTCTGTTTTCAGCCTACCTGGTTTAGGTATCAGTACCATATTTGTGTCATAAAAGGAGTTTGGTAGGACTCCTTCAATCCCTATTTTTTCAAATAGTTTATATAACATTGGAGTTAATTGTTCTTTAAATGTTTGGTAGAATTCACATGTAAATCCATCTGGTCCTGGGGATTTTTTCTTAGGGAGTTGATTGATAGTTTGTTCTATTTCTTTTTCTGAGATGGGACTGTTTAGGATATTTACTTCTTCCTCTGTTAGTTTGGGCAAGCTGTATTTTTGGAGGTATTTTTCTATTTCATTTAAGTTGTCGAATTTATTGGCATAAAGTTGGGCAAAGTAACTCCTAATTATTGCTCTAATTTCCTCTTCGTTAGTGATGAGTTCTCCCTTTTCATTTTTAAGACTAACAATTTGATTTTCCTCTTCGAGAATCTCAAGGGAATTAATGAAAAAAAAATCAAATGAAGGTGGCCTAGCTGTACCTGATCTAAAATTATATTATAAAGCAGCAGTCACCAAAACCATTTGGTATTGGCTAAGAAATAGATTAGTGGATCAGTGGAAAAGGCTAGGCTCACAAGACAGAATAGTCAATTATAGCAATCTAGTGTTTGACAAACCCAAAGCCCCTAACTTCTGGGAAAAGAATTCATTATTTGATAAAAACTGCTGGGATAATTGGAAATTAGTATGGCAGAAATTAGGCATGGACCCACACTTAACACCATATACCAAGATAAGATCAAAATGGGTCTATGACCTAGGCATAAAGAACGAGATTATAAATAAATTAGAGGAACATAGAATAGTTTATCTCTCAGACTTGTGGAGGAGAAAGAAATTTGTGACCAAAGATGAACTAGAGACCATTACTGATCACAGAATAGAAAATTTCGATTACATCAAATTAAAAAGCCTTTGTACAAATAAAACTAATGCAAACAAGATTAGAAGGGAAACAACAAACTGGGAAAACATTTTCACAGTTAAAGGTTCTGATAAAGGCCTCATTTCCAAAATATATAGAGAACTGACTCAAATTTATAAGAAATCAAGCCATTCTCCAATTGATAAATGGTCAAAGGATATGAACAGACAATTTTCAGAGGATGAGATTGAAACTATCACCACTCATATGAAAGAGTGTTCCAAATCATTATTGATCAGAGAAATGCAAATTAAGACAACTCTGAGATACCACTACACACCTGTCAGATTGGCTAAGATGACAGGAAAAAATAATGATGAATGTTGGAGGGGATGCGGGAAAACTGGGACACTAATGCATTGTTGGTGGAGTTGTGAACGAATCCAACCATTCTGGAGAGCAATCTGGAATTATGCCCAAAAAATTATCAAAATGTGCATATCCTTTGATCCAGCAGTGTTTCTATTGGGCTTATATCCAAAGAAATACTAAAGAAGGGAAAGGGACCTGTATGTGCCAAAATGTTTGTAGCAGCCCTGTTTGTAGTGGCTAGAAACTGGAAAATGAATGGATGCCCATCAATTGGAGAATGGCTGGGTAAATTGTGGTATATGAATGTTATGGAATATTATTGTTCTGTAAGAAATGACCAGCAGGATGAATACAGAGAGGCTTGGAGAGACCTACATGAACTGATGCTAAGTGAAATGAGCAGAACCAGGAGATCATTATACACTTCGACAACGATATTGTATGAGGACATATTTTGATGGAAGTGGATTTCTTTGACAAAGAGACCTGAGTTTCAATTGATAAATGACGGACAAAAGCAGCTACACCCAAAGAAAGAACACTGGAAAACGAATGTGAACTATCTGCATTTTTGTTTTTCTTCCCGGATTATTTATACCTTCTGAATCCAATTCTCCCTACGCAACAAGAGAACTGTTCGGTTCTGCAAACATATATTGTATCTAGGATATACTGCAACATATCCAACATATAAAGGACTGCTTGCCATCTAGGGGAGGGGGTGGAGGGAGGGAGGGGAAAAAAAAATCGGAACAGAAATGAGTGTCAATATAATGTAATTATTAAATAAAAAATTTAAATAAAAAAAAAATAAAAAAATAAAAAAAATAAAAAAAAAAAAAAAAAAAAAAAAAGAAACTTAGTTAGGTCTCTTTGTCAAAGAAATCCACTTCCATCAAAATATGTCCTCATACATCTAATTAGCTTTTATAAAGGAGTATCTACTAAAATATAGAATGAAAATAGTGGGTACAAAAACATCCTCCCAAAATCTGATATATGCCTTCCTATAAATAAATCTTTTCTCACTTACAGGAATCCTCATGAAGGGTATGTAACTCTCCACAGATCTGGGGATTCTGTTCTAATTTCTCTAATGATATAACCAATGGGGCAGAGAGTGAAGAGTGCAGAACCTCCCTCTGGTCTCATTCCTGCCCCAGCCCCTTGTTTCTTATGAAATTTTGGCTTCTCAAAAGACTCCCAAAGCTTAAATAACTAATGCTAAAATCTCTTATTCTAAGATACTTCTCTGAGTCATTTTCCAATCATCTGACTCTTTCTGACCCCATTTAGGATTTTCTTGGAAAATATATTTGAGTAGTTATCTTTCTCAAATTCATTTTACAGAGGAGGAAACTGAGGTAGTGACTTGCTCAGGGTCATATAGTTAGTAAGTGTCTGAAAACAAATTTGAACTCAGGCAAATGAATCTTCCCAATTCTAGTACTGGTACTCTATGCATTATGGAAACACCTAGCTGCCCTAGAATGTGTCTAATTCTTTCAACAAGTCTCAACATATTTTGTCATCTGATTGGCTCAAATCATTGCCTGCTTCTTCTTTTAATTAAATGGCATTATACTAAGCACTTTACAAATATGTCATTCAATCCTCATGTTAACATTGGAAAATAGGTGCTATTAATATCCCATTATACAGATGAAGAAACTGAGACAGAGATTTGCCTAGTAAGTATCTGAGTTCAGATTTGAACTCAGCCCAACAGGCCCAGTATTTGATCCACTTTGCTACCTAGTTTCCTTTTACAAATTTGATTGATGGAAAAATTTTGTAACTCCAAAGAGGCTTTCTCACTTGTTAAAGATATAAGAACGGGAGACTATTTTGTTATTTACCATTAAGTGGAGTTGAGGGTGGAAAGGGATACTCCACTTTCATTTCAATAAATGCACAATCCTGTCCAAATGATTAAATCCCACCATGGCCTCATTCAAATCCTTGCCTTCTCATCTTATCCCTTATCACTCTCCTATAAAGAACCTTCTAATTCTTGGGAGACTTTCCTCTAGAGCTGTTACTATTCCATAGGTATTACAATTACAATTTTTTGTACCATTGTAAATACCATTACAATATTTTCATTTGTTCTCTCTTGTTCTTAATACATGAACAGTCAACTTCCTTGTTTAGTCCTACATTTCATGGATGATGTCTGTGACATTTCTTGAATGTATTTCATTGCTGGCAATATACTCTAACTTGTTTATGGCTAGCATTCAATCCTGTGTAGTCCTTTCAAGGATCTGTAATTCTGGTTCTTCAGGGGATGCAGTGATTTGTAGACACAGAGAATAACTGGAAACATTTCTGTGTTTAAAGATGTGATTTTGTGTCCAGGAGCAACTTGGTAAGATTGAAAGTATGAAATCAAAGCTGCTCTTTTTTCCTACTAAATTCTGTTATGATCTGTAATGCCTTTTGAAGATATAATAATTGATGAGCTGATGATCCAACTGCATGCTGCATTCTAGGGAATATATATTCTTTATTCATTTGTATAATTTGTTTTTCCTGTGATTATTGTTGTCAGTCTTCCTCCCTCCCTTCCTCCCTTCCTTCCTTCCTTTCTTCCTTCCTTCCTTCCTTCCTTCCTTCCTTCCTTCCTTCTTTCCTTCCTTCCTTCTTTCCTTCCTTTCTTTCTTCTTTCTTTCCTTCTTTCCTTCCTTCCTTTCTTTTTTCCTTTCTTCCTTCTTCCCTTCCTCCTTTTTTTTATTTCTTTCTTTCCTTTTTTTCTTGGTTGCAATGTTCAGAAATTACTCTCTTATTGACTACTAGGAGATGCTTACTTCTCTGGCCTTCAGCTTCTGCAAAAAAATGAGGGGATTGGACTAGTGACCTTTGAAATCCCTGCCAAAATCTAAGTATATGATTCTATGAATATCTTGACCAGGCTGCTCCTCAGCCAGCACACATCATGTGATCCGTATACCATACACCGAAACTATAGCTTAGCGAAATGCACCAGAGTTTGCATTCTTTTGACATAGCTTTCAAAATCCTGGGTTAACCTTTTTGCTGTGATGAGGCATCAGATTAGGGCTTTTGGATGTCAATATGCCTAGAAATAATTATCACATTCTTTCCACAAAATTGGGTGATTCTTTTCATTTCCCTGTTGCTATCAATGGTACCATTATTCTCTCAGTAGTTTTGGCTCAAAGCTATTTTTCATTGATGTCTCTTCGTCATTCTAATCTCTGCTTTCTCTCCATAACCATACCCTAATAGATTATTATCAAATAAATTTTCCTAAAGCAACACTTTCTTATATTTCTTCTCTTTAAAAACAGTTATTAACTGTACATTGCTTGGAAGATAAAATATAAATTCTTTAGTGTGACATCCTAGATCACAATCTAGTCTTATCCTATCTCTCAAGCTTCAGCTCCTACTACTTGCCCACATGCATCCTCTTCTTAGGACAATAATCTATTTCTGGCTCCATTTCACAGGTGTTTCTACCTCTGGACTCTTTCTTCACATTATTCTTCTTTCACAGTTTCAATCAATTTCTTACATAATCTGCATTGATCAAATAAGCCTAGACTGTTTAAAGATAACCTCTCTGTTAATTTTTGTAGGCAATGACCTGACCCCAAATTATTTCCATAAACTCTTCCATTTCTGAAAACAAAAAGGCACATGACAAAGTCATTTATTTGATTCTTCTTTATCAACATGTGGTTGATTGACTTCATGTGGATGTCACTCATGGAGAACCTTTTGATACCAGTCTTGGATCGTAGCCATTTCACTGGCTCTCTCTGGAGATAAACCTTTTTCATCGCTATGTGACAAATCCAATGGCATATACCTTTTATGGGCTTATACTTTTACTTTTCAAACTGGGGTCTGTTTCATAGAATTATTATATACTCTGAAGATATCTATCTTTCCACTGTTTTTTAACAGGAAGTGTTAATTTTTTATATAGTCCTTTAGGAACTGAGCAAAAATGAGGCCTCTTAAAGGAATGGATGTTTGGGGAGTTTTTTTTTAAGATACCTTCTAGATCCATTGGCTTTAATTTTACTATGCCAAAAGTATATGTATGGAGGGCTACTTGTGGGTTTTCATTTTCTAAATGTGTTCTTATTCTTGTTATTAATGTTTGGCATTCACAATATTATTTTCAGTGTCTAGCACAGTGTTGGCCAGATAGTGAGTGCTCAATAAAAACTTGCTTAATGAAGAAAAGAACATAAACTCTGGTTCATTTACCAGGTTCCTAATAAGAATCAGATAACATGTCTAATGATGTTTAATGAATTTGCCTCTTTTCTAAGTGCTGCTTTCCACTTGGCTTTCCTTGAAATCTGTGGTTTGGCAAGAACTTTGAGTTTATTTGAAGCCAATAGTTGAATGAACTCACTTAGCTTCAGTTAGTCAATCAATAAGAGTTTATTAAACGGCAATTCTGTATCAGTCACTGTGCTAAGTTCTAGGGATGCAAATAGTAGTAAAAGAACTTCTGTAGTTGAGGAACTCACAACTAAAAGGGAGAGAACCATGCAAATAACTAAATACAAATAAGCTATATAGAGGATACATTAGAGTTAACCAATAGAGGGAAGGCACTAGAATTAAGAGAGATTGGGAAAGACTTCCTAAAAAAAAGATAAGATTTTGGTAGATATTTGAAAGAAGCCAAGAAATCCAAAAGGTGAAAGAGGAAATTTTCATGCTTCTTGATAAAGGTAGTAAAGCAAGGAAAAGGAGATTGCTGTTGTTCCTCATTCACTTCATGTAGGTGACAGATCAGGAAGTAGGGTATTGAATTGATCACAACTTTTTTTGATATTTTGAGCTCCTCTGAAGAATTCTGTTTTCTAAATGTTTTCTGATAACAAAGTCCCCTAGCTTGTTCACTGGACTAGACATATATGATAAAAGGAGATTTTCCTACTATTTATTTTGCAATACCACAGCTGAATCAACTCACCGAAGTCAACTCCACTTTGCTTAAAGATTTCCATGGTTTCCCTTATATTAAAGTATCAGCCTGTTCTCACTCTCTTAAAGCTGAAGTCATTCATTTTTTTTCCTTCCAATTTTTTTCAGCAGATAAATTATCTAAAATATATTTTGCCTTGATGGAGGGGGAGGGTATGGATATTAGTGAAATTCAAAACATAGTTGAGCTTCTCATTAGTGGCCAGAAACATGGAAATAAATCTCAGCTAATTCCAAAGGCAAAATTTAATCTCTGCTAACTACTTCCATAACCTTGTCATAGTGGTTCCCCCCACAGGAGAACAGAGATAATCCTCAAATAATAAGAAAGGTGGAAAGTGCAACAGATTTAACAGTCAAGTTGAAGGGTGGGTGAACCACAGACCACATCTGGAGGTGATAATGGGTTGTCCTTTGTATGCACAGATGCAACCACATGCTTTGAGTTTTTTCTGTTGTGATAATGGCTTTGCACTCATGTATCCCTGCCTTCCCTTTTGCAATCAAAATTGCCCATCTGTAGGATGATGAATGGCATTAGAAGGGCGCCCCATAGTAGGCTGGCACAGAATGAAACAACTGACCAGCTCAGAGGCTGAAGCCTCAAACTTGTCCTAAGCACCATGCTTCCCCCCCCCACTTCAGACACCTAGGAGACATCTGAGCAGTCACTGGTTGAAATCATAGAAGGCACTTTGCAAAAAAATATAATGATATCACAGAAACTAATCACTGACAATAGAAGGAGTGAGAGTCCTTATGACAAAGCCTTTCCCTCCCTCAAGACTTCACTCATTTCCATCTCCTACATGAAGCCTTCTCTGATTCTCTGAATAGAGATATCAATATAACTAATAATCCATAACCATGTTCTGAACAATCCTATGTGCCAGGCATGTGATAATCACCAGAGAAACAAAAAAAGACAAAATATATCTCCGGCCTCAAGAAGTTCACACTAGATAAATTTTGGTCTAAGGATATACTCAAGAGGTTTCAGGAAAGTGAGTATCTTATTTTGTCTTGAGGTGAATTAAAAAAAAAAGACATGGTAGATGTTATGAGAATACCACTTTTTAGAATGATAAATATTGAATAGGATGTGGGAAAACTGAGACACTGATGTATTGTTGGTGGAGTTGTAAACTGATCCAGCCATTTTAGAGGGAAATTTGGAATTATGCCCAAGGGGCTATAAAATTGCATTTCTGATCCTGCAATGTCTCTATGGGGGTCTGTGTCCTAAAGACATCATAAAAGAGGGGAAAGAACCCCCAAGTGCAAAAAATGTTTGCAACAGTTCTTTTTGTAGTGTTACCTACTATATTCTAGTTATTTTGTTAAAGTTCAGAGAATGAAGAACTTGCGATTTCATTGGTATAGAACCTCCTCTACCAGGAGAGATCAGTAATTATTTTCTAGGCTTAAAAACTTATTCAGGGTGCTGTCATATGGCTAGTATATATCTGAATCACACTTAAATCTATCTCCAAGGTCAGCCCTCCATTTACTATGTTGTGCATTAGTTGTAGTGCTAAGTGCCAGGAATATATATATATATGTTAGAGGCGGGAGGCGGGAGGCGGGGGGCAGGGTTAGGGTTAGAGTCGGGTTAGGGTTAGGGTTAGATTTAGATTTAGGGTTAGGATTAGGTTTAGGGTTAGGGTTAGGGTTAGAGTCGGGAGGCGGGAGGGGGGAGGCAGTTGATAGAGTCGGGAGGCGAATTTAGGGTTAGGGTTAGGGTTAGAGTCGGGAGGCATTTAGGGTTAGGGTTAGGGTTAGAGTCGGGAGGCGGGTTAGGGTTAGGGTTAGGGTTAGAGTCGGGAGGCGCGAATTTAGGGTTGGGGGAGTCGGGAGGCAGGGTCGGGAGTCGGGAGTCGGGTTAGGGTTAGAGTCGGGAGGCGAATTTAGGGTTAGGTTAGGGTTAGGGTTAGGGTTAGAGTCGGGAGGCGCGCATTTAGGGTTAGGGTTAGAGTCGGGAGGGTTAGGGTTAGGGTTGGGTTAGGGTTAGGTTTGGGTGAGGGTTGGGGTTAGGGTTAGGGTTAGGGTTTAGGCTTAGGCTTAGGGTTTAGTGTTAGGGTTAGGGTTAAGGTTTAGGGTTAAAGTTAGGGTTAGGGTGCGAATTTAGGGTTAGGGTTAGGATTAGGTTAGGATTAAGATTACGATTAGGGTTAGGGTTAATGTTAGGATTAGGGTTAGTGTTAGGTTTAGGTTTAGGATTAAGTTAGGTTAGGGTTAGTATTACGATTAGGATTAGGATTCGGGAGGCATTTAGGGTTAGGGTTGGGTTAGAGTCGGGTTAGGGTTAGAGTCGGGAGGCATTTAGGGTTAGAGTCGGGAGGCCCGAATTTAGAGTCGGGAGGCATTTAGGGTTAGAGTCGGGAGTCGGGAGGCGGGAGTCGGGAGGCATTTAGGGTTAGGGTTAGAGTCGGGAGGCATTTAGGGTTAGGGTTAGAGTTGGGTTAGGGTTAGAGTCGGGAAGCGGGAGTCGGGAGTCGGGAGGCGGGAGGCATTTAGGGTTAGGGTTAGATGTGCGAATTTACGGTTAGGGTTAGGGTTAGGGTTAAGGTTAAAATTAGTATTAGGATTAGGGTTAGGATTAGGATTAGGATTAGGATTATTATTAGGGTTATTAGGGTTAGAGTTAGGATTAGGATTAAGATTATTATTAGGGTTATTAGGGTTAGAGTTAGGATTAGGATTAAGATTATTATTAGGGTTAGGGTTAGAATTAGGATTAGGATTAGGGTTAGCTTTTGGTGAGAGTTAGGGTTAGGATTAGGATTAGGATTAGGGTTAGGGTTAGGCTTTAGGGTTAGGGTTAGGGTTAGGGTCGGGAGTCGGGTTAGGGTTAGGGTTAAAGTTAGGGTTAGAGTCGGGAGTCGGGGAGTCGGGAGTCGGGAGGCGAGCATTTAGGGTTAGAGTCGGGAGTCGGGAGGCGCGCATTTAGGGTTAGGGTTAGGGTTAGAGTCGGGAGCGCGCATTTAGGGTTAGGGTTAGGGTTAGGGTTAGAGTCGGGAGTCGGGAGGCGCGAATTTAGCGTTAGAGTCGGGAGGCAGCGCGCATTTAGGGTTAGGTTTAGGGTTAGGGTTAGGGTTAGAGTCGGGAGGCAGCGCGCATTTAGGGTTGGGTTAGGGTTAGGGTTAGGGTTAGGTTTAGGGTTAGAGTAGGGAGTCGGGAGTCGGGAGTCGGGAGGCATTTAGGGTTAGGGTTAGGGTTAGAGTCGGGAGGCAAGAATTTAGGGTTGGGAGTCGGGAGGCGGGAGGCATTTAGGGTTAGGGTTAGAGTCGGGAGGCAGCGCGCATTTTGGGAGTCGGGAGGCGGGAGGCGCGCGCATTTAGGGTTAGGGTTAGGGTTAGAGTCGGGAGGCATTTAGAGTCGGGAGGCATTTTGGGAGTCGGGAGGCAGGATTTAGGGTCGGGTTAGGGTTAGATAGAGTCGGGAGTCGGGAGGCGAATTTAGGGTTAGAGTTGGGGGAGTCGGGAGTCGGGAGTCGGGAGGCATTTAGGGTTAGAGTCGGGAGGCATTTAGGGTTAGGGTTAGGGTTAGGATTAGAATTAGGGCTAGGGTTAGGGTTAGGGTTAGGGTTAGGGTTAGGTTCAGTGTTAGAGTTAGGGTTTTGGTTAGGATTAGGATTAGAATTAGGGTTAGTGTTAGAGTTAGGGTTAGGTTAGGGTTAGGGTTAGGGTTAGGATTAGGGTTAGAGTCAGGCATTTAGGGTTAGGGTTAGGATTTGGGTTAGGGTTAGGGTTAGGGTTAGGGTTCGGGTTAGGGTTAGGGTTAGGATTAGGCTTAGGGTTAGGATTAGGATTAGGATTAGGATTAGGATTAGGGTTAGGGTTAGGATTAGGATTAGGATGAGGATTAGGGTTAGGGTTAAGATTAGGATTGGGATTAGGATTAGGATTAGGGTTAGGGTTAGGGTTAGGGTTAGGATTAGGATTAGGATTACGATTAAAATTAGGATTAGAGTTATGTTTAGGGTTAGGGTTAGGATTAGGATTAGGATTAGGGTTAGGATTTGGGTTAGGGTTAGGGTTAGGATTTGGGTTAGGGTTAGGATTTGGGTTAGAGTCATGCATTTAGGGTTAGGGTTAGGGTTAGGGTTAGGGTTAGGGTCAGGATAAGGGTTAGGTTTATGGTTAGGGTTAGGGTTAGAGTCAGGCATTTAGGGTTAGGGTTAGGATTAGTGTTAGAGTTAGGGTTATGGTTAGGATTAGGATTAGAATTAGGGCTAGGGTTAGGGTTAGGGTTAGGGTTAGGGTTAGGTTCAGTGTTAGAGTTAGGGTTTTGGTTAGGATTAGGATTAGAATTAGGGTTAGTGTTAGAGTTAGGGTTAGGTTAGGGTTAGGATTAGGATTAGGGTTAGGGTTAGGCTTAGGGTTAGGTTTAGGTTTAGGATTTGGATTAGGTTTAGGGTTAGGGTTAGGGTGCAAATTTAGGGTTAGGGTTAGGGTGAATTTAGGGTTAGGGTTAGGGTTAGGGTTAGGGTTACGGTTAGGTTTAGGGTTAGGGTTAGGGTTAGGTTTAGGATTAGGTTAGGGTTAGAGTTAGCGTTAGGATTAGGATTAGGATTAGTGTTAGGGTTAGGGTTAGGGTTAGGGTTTAGGGTTAGGGTTAGGGTTAGGGTTAGGGTTAGGATTTTTCGCGAATTTAGGGTTAGATTTATGGTTAGGGTTAGGGTTAGGGTTAGGATTAGGATTTTTCACTTAAAGCCAATTCTGAAGGCAGTAAGATACCCACTATATTCTTCCCCCTCCATTCTTTCTGTCATATATAATTGGTTTCCTATGTTTCTTCATGAGATTCAGTACCCCCACTTTACTTTTTTTCTGGTACACTGTTTTTTCCACATCAGTTTCTAGAACAAGGTATACATGTATTCTTTATACATCTTTATATCAGAAATATAGTTCCCTAGATTAATCTTTACCTTTTTAGATTTCTCTTGAGTTCTATATTTGTAGATCAAACTTTTTGTTAAGTTCTGTCTTTTTCACCAAAAATAGGTGAAATTCGCTTACTTCGTTGAATGTCCATCTTCTTCCCTGGAAAAAGATGCTCATTCTCGCTGGGTAAGTTATTTTTGGTTGCTTACCAAGTTCCTTAGCCTTTCGAAATATCATATTCCAGGCCCTTCGATCCTTTAATGTGGATGCTGCCAGATCCTGGGTGATCCTTATTGTGGCTCCTTGATACTTGAATTGGTTTTTTCTAGCCGCTTGCAATATTTTTTCCTTCGTCTGAGGGTTCTGGCATTTGGCCACTATATTCCTTGGTGTTTTGATTTTAGGATCCCTTTCAGTGGGTGATCGATGAATCCTTTCAATGTTCATTTTTTCCTCTGATCCTATGACTTCTGGGCATTTCTCTTTTATAATTTCCTGGAAAATAGTGTCCAGGCTCTTTTTTTCATCATGTTTTTCTGGGAGTCCAATGATTCTCAGATTGTCTCTCCTGGATCTGTTTTCCAGGTCTGTTGTCTTTCCCAGAAGGTATTTCACATTCTTTTCCATTGTTTGATTTTTATGGATTTGCTTGACTGATTCTTCTTGTCTCCTCGAGTCATTCAATTCCAATTGTTCAATTCTGATTTTCAGTGAAGTATTTTCTTCACTCACTTTTTAAAAATCTTTTTCTTATTGTCCCATTGAGTTCTTTTGTTCTGTGGAATTTTTTTCCATTTCGCCAATTTTGTTTTCCAGTTCACCAATCCTATTTTTCAAGGATTTTATTTCTTTATCCACTCTCTCTTTAACTGACTTCTCCAGGCTCTTTTGCCAAGCCTCCCTCTCCTTTTCCCATTTTTCTTCTAGCTCCCTTGTGAGAGCCTTCTTAATTACTTCTATGAGGTTCATCTGTGCTGAGGAACAGATGATCTCCTCCTTTGGGTTAGGGTTAGGGTTATGTTAGGGTTAGGGTTAGGGTTAGGGTTAGAGCGAATTTAGGGTTAGGGTTAGGGTTAGAGCGAATTTAGGGTTAAGGTTAGGGTTAGGGTTTAGGGTTAGGGTTAGGGTTAGGGTTAGGGTTAGGATTAGGGTTAGAGTCAGGCATTTAGGGTTAGGGTTAGGATTTGGGTTAGGGTTAGGGTTAGGGTTCGGGTTAGGGTTAGGGTTAGGTTTAGGCTTAGGGTTAGGATTAGGATTAGGATTAGGATTAGGATTAGGGTTAGGGTTAGGATTAGGATTAGGATTAGGGTTAGGGTTAGGATTAGGATGAGGATTAGGGTTAGGGTTAAGATTAGGATTGGGATTAGGATTAGGATTAGGGTTAGGGTTAGGGTTAGGGTTAGGGTTAGGATTTGGGTTAGGATTACGATTAAAATTAGGATTAGAGTTATGTTTAGGGTTAGGGTTAGGATTAGGATTAGGATTAGGGTTAGGATTTGGGTTAGGGTTAGGGTTAGGGTTAGGATTTGGGTTAGGGTTAGGATTTGGGTTAGAGTCATGCATTTAGGGTTAGGGTTAGGGTTAGGGTTAGGGTTAGGGTCAGGATAAGGGTTAGGTTTATGGTTAGGGTTAGGGTTAGGGTTAGAGTCAGGCATTTAGGGTTAGGGTTAGGATTAGTGTTAGAGTTAGGGTTATGGTTAGGATTAGGATTAGATTTAGGGTTAGGGTTAGGGTTAGGGTTAGGGTTAGGGTTAGAGTTAGGGTTAGGGTTAGGGTTAGGGTTAGGGTTAGGATTAGGGTTAGGGTTAGGCTTAGGGTTAGGGTTAGGTTTAGGATTTGGATTAGGTTTAGGGTTAGGGTTAGGGTGCAAATTTAGGGTTAGGGTTAGGGTGAATTTAGGGTTAGGGTTAGGGTTAGGGTTACGGTTAAGTTTAGGGTTAGGGTTAGGTTTAGGATTAGGTTAGGGTTAGAGTTAGCGTTAGGATTAGGATTAGGATTAGTGTTAGGGTTAGGGTTAGGGTTTAGGGTTAGGGTTAGGGTTAGGGTTAGGGTTAGGATTTTTCGCGAATTTAGGGTTAGAGTTTAGGGTTAGGGTTAGGGTTAGGGTTAGGATTAGGATTTTTCACTTAAAGCCAATTCTGAAGGCAGTAAGATACCCACTATATTCTTCCCCCTCCATTCTTTCTGTCATATATAATTGGTTTCCTATGTTTCTTCATGAGATTCAGTACCCCCACTTTACTTTTTTTCTGGTACACTGTTTTTTCCACATCAGTTTCTAGAACAAGGTATACATGTATTCTTTATACATCTTTATATCAGAAATATAGTTCCCTAGATTAATCTTTACCTTTTTAGATTTCTCTTGAGTTCTATATTTGTAGATCAAACTTTTTGTTAAGTTCTGTCTTTTTCACCAAAAATAGGTGAAATTCGCTTACTTCGTTGAATGTCCATCTTCTTCCCTGGAAAAAGATGCTCATTCTCGCTGGGTAAGTTATTTTTGGGTTAGGGTTAGAGTCGGGAGGCATTTAGGGTTAGAGTCGGGTTAGGGTTAGGGTTAGGGTTAGGGTTAGGATTAGGATTAGGATTAGGATTAGGATTAGGGTTAGGATTAAGATTAGGATTAGGGTTAGGGTTAGGATTAGGATTAGGATTAGGATTAGGGTTAAGGTTAGGATTAGGATTAGGATTAGGATTAGGATTAGGATTAGGGTTATGGTTAGGATTAGGATTAGGATTAGGATTAGGGTTATGTTAGGGTTAGGGGTAGGGGTAGGGTTATGGTTAGGGTTAGGGTTAGGATTAGGATTAGGATTAGGATTAGGGTTAGGGTTAGAGTCGGGAGTCGGGAGGCATTTAGGGTTAGAGTCGGGAGGCGCGCATTTAGGGTTAGAGTCGGGAGTCGGGAGTCGGGAGGCGCATTTAGGGTTAGGGTTAGGGTTAGGGTTAGGGTTAGAGTCGGGAGGCATTTAGGGTTAGGGTTAGGGTTAGGGTTAGGGTTAGAGTCGGGAGGCATTTAGGGTTAGGGTTAGGGTTAGGGTTAGGGTTAGGGTTAGGGTTAGGGTTAGGGTTAGGGTTAGAGTCGGGAGTCGGGAGGCAGCGCGCATTTAGGGTTAGGGTTAGGGTTAGGGTTAGGGTTAGGGTTAGGGTTAGGGTCGGGAGTCGGGAGGCGCATTTAGGGTTAGGGTTAGAGTCGGGAGGCGCGAATTTAGGGTTAGGGTTAGGGTTAGGGTTAGGGTTAGAGTCGGGAGTCGGGAGGCGGGTTAGGGTTAGAGTCGGGAGTCGGGAGTCGGGAGGCGGGAGTCGGGAGTCGGGTTAGGGTTAGAGTCGGGAGTCGGGAGGCAGCGCGCATTTAGGGTTAGAGTCGGGAGGCGCGAATTTAGGGTTAGGGTTAGAGTCGGGAGGCAGCGCGCATTTAGGGTTAGGGTTAGGGTTAGAGTCGGGAGGCATTTAGGGTTAGAGTCGGGAGTCGGGAGTCGGGAGGCATTTAGGGTTAGAGTCGGGAGTCGGGAGGCGAATTTAGGGTTAGAGTCGGGAGGCGAATTTAGGGTTAGGGTTAGGGTTAGGGTTAGGGTTAGAGTCGGGAGGCGCGAATTTAGGGTTAGGGTTAGGGTTAGGGTTAGAGTCGGGAGTCGGGAGGCATTTAGGGTTAGGGTTAGGGTTAGGGTTAGGGTTAGGGTTGGGTTAGAGTCGGGAGGCAGGGTTAGGGTTAGGGTTAGGGTTAGGGTTAGGGTTAGGGTTAGGGTTAGGGTTAGGGTTAGAGTCGGGAGGCGCGAATTTAGGGTTAGGGTTAGGGTTAGGGTTAGGATTAGGATTAGGATTAGGATTAGTGTTAGGGTTAGGATTAGGATTAGGATTAGGGTTAGGGTTAGGATTAGGATGAGGATTAGGGTTAGGGTTAAGATTAGGATTGGGATTAGGAATAGGATTAGGGTTAGGGTTAGGATTAGGATTAGGGTTAGGGTTAGGATTAGGAGTAGGATTAGGATTACGATTAAAATTAGGATTAGAGTTATGTTTAGGGTTAGGGTTAGGATTAGGATTAGGATTAGGGTTAGGATTTGGGTTAGGGTTAGGGTTAGGGTTCGGGTTAGGATTAGGATTAGGGTTAGGGTTAGGGTTAGGATTAGAGTTATGTTTAGGGTTAGGGTTAGGGTTAGGATTAGGATTAGGATTAGGGTTAGGATTTGGGTTAGGGTTAGGGTTAGGATTAGGGTTAGGGTTAGAGTCAGGCATTTAGGGTTAGGGTTAGGATTAGGGTTAGGGTTAGGGTTAGGATTCGTGTTAGGGTTAGGGTTAGGGTTAGGATTAGGCGAATTTAGGGTTAGGGTTAGGGTTAGGGTTAGGGTTAGGGTTAGGGTTAGGATTAGGATTAGGGTTAGGGTTAGGATTAGGATGAGGATTAGGGTTAGGGTTAAGATTAGGATTGGGATTAGGATTAGGATTAGGGTTAGGGTTAGGATTAGGATTAGGGTTAGGGTTAGGATTAGGAGTAGGATTAGGATTACGATTAAAATTAGGATTAGAGTTATGTTTAGGGTTAGGGTTAGGATTAGGATTAGGATTAGGGTTAGGATTTGGGTTAGGGTTAGGGTTAGGGTTAGGGTTCGGGTTAGGATTAGGATTAGGATTAGGGTTAGGGTTAGGGTTAGGATTAGGATTAGGATTAGGGTTAGGGTTAGGGTTAGGGTTCGGGTTCGGGTTAGGGTTAGGGTCAGGATAAGGGTTAGGTTTAGGGTTAGGGTTAGGGTTAGAGTCAGGCATTTAGGGTTAGGGTTAGGATTAGGGTTAGAGTTAGGGTTATGGTTAGGATTAGGATTAGAATTAGGGCTAGGGTTAGGGTTAGGGTTAGGGTTAGGGTTAGGTTCAGTGTTAGAGTTAGGGTTTTGGTTAGGATTAGGATTAGAATTAGGGTTAGTGTTAGAGTTAGGGTTAGGTTAGGGTTAGGATTAGGATTAGGGTTAGGGTTAGGCTTAGGGTTAGGGTTAGGTTTAGGATTTGGATTAGGTTTAGGGTTAGGGTTAAGGTTAGGATTAGGGTTAGGGTTAGGGTTAGGGTTAGGGTTAGGGTTAGGGTTAGGGTTAGGGTTAGGGTTAGGGTTAGGGTTACGGTTAGGGTTAGGGTTAGGGTTAGGGTTAGGTTTAGGATTAGGTTAGGGTTAGAGTTAGCATTAGGATTAGGGTTAGGGTTAGGGTTAGGGTTAGGGTTAGGGTTAGGGTTTAGGGTTAGGGTTAGGGTTAGGATTTTTCGCGAATTTAGGGTTAGATTTAGGGTTAGGGTTAGGGTTAGGGTTAGGATTAGGATTTTTCACTTAAAGCCAATTCTGAAGGCAGTAAGATACCCACTATATTCTTCCCCCTCCATTCTTTCTGTCATATATAATTGGTTTCCTATGTTTCTTCATGAGATTCAGTACCCCCACTTTACTTTTTTTCTGGTACACTGTTTTTTCCACATCAGTTTCTAGAACAAGGTATACATGTATTCTTTATACATCTTTATATCAGAAATATAGTTCCCTAGATTAATCTTTACCTTTTTAGATTTCTCTTGAGTTCTATATTTGTAGATCAAACTTTTTGTTAAGTTCTGTCTTTTTCACCAAAAATAGGTGAAATTCGCTTACTTCGTTGAATGTCCATCTTCTTCCCTGGAAAAAGATGCTCATTCTCGCTGGGTAAGTTATTTTTGGGTTAGGGTTAGAGTCGGGAGGCATTTAGGGTTAGAGTCGGGTTAGGGTTAGGGTTAGGGTTAGAGTCGGGAGGCGGGAGGCATTTAGGGTTAGGGTTAGAGTCGGGAGGCATTTAGGGTTAGGGTTAGGGTTAGAGTCGGGAGGCGGGAGGCATTTAGGGTTAGGGTTAGAGTCGGGAGTCGGGAGGCATTTAGGGTTAGAGTCGGGAGGCGCGCATTTTAGGGTTAGGGTTAGAGTCGGGTTAGGGTTAGGGTTAGGGTTAGGGTTAGGGTTAGGGTTAGGGTTTAGGGTTAGGGTTAGGGTTAGGATTTTTCGCGAATTTAGGGTTAGATTTATGGTTAGGGTTAGGGTTAGGGTTAGGATTAGGATTTTTCACTTAAAGCCAATTCTGAAGGCAGTAAGATACCCACTATATTCTTCCCCCTCCATTCTTTCTGTCATATATAATTGGTTTCCTATGTTTCTTCATGAGATTCAGTACCCCCACTTTACTTTTTTTCTGGTACACTGTTTTTTCCACATCAGTTTCTAGAACAAGGTATACATGTATTCTTTATACATCTTTATATCAGAAATATAGTTCCCTAGATTAATCTTTACCTTTTTAGATTTCTCTTGAGTTCTATATTTGTAGATCAAACTTTTTGTTAAGTTCTGTCTTTTTCACCAAAAATAGGTGAAATTCGCTTACTTCGTTGAATGTCCATCTTCTTCCCTGGAAAAAGATGCTCATTCTCGCTGGGTAAGTTATTTTTGGGTTAGGGTTAGAGTCGGGAGGCATTTAGGGTTAGGGTTAGGGTTAGGGTTAGGGTTAGGGTTAGGATTACGATTAGGATTAGGATTAGGGTTAGGGTTAGGATAAGGATTAGGATTAGGTTTAGGGTTAGGGTTAGGGTTAGGATTAGGATTAGGGTTAAGGTTAGGATTAGGATTAGGATTAGGATTAGGATTAGGATTAGGGTTATGGTTAGGATTAGGATTAGGATTAGGATTAGGGTTATGTTAGGGTTAGGGGTAGGGGTAGGGTTATGGTTAGGGTTAGGGTTAGGATTAGGATTAGGATTAGGATTAGGGTTAGGGTTAGAGTCGGGAGTCGGGAGGCATTTAGGGTTAGAGTCGGGAGGCGCGCATTTAGGGTTAGAGTCGGGAGTCGGGAGTCGGGAGGCGCATTTAGGGTTAGGGTTAGGGTTAGGGTTAGGGTTAGAGTCGGGAGGCATTTAGGGTTAGGGTTAGGGTTAGGGTTAGGGTTAGAGTCGGGAGGCATTTAGGGTTAGGGTTAGGGTTAGGGTTAGGGTTAGGGTTAGGGTTAGGGTTAGGGTTAGGGTTAGAGTCGGGAGTCGGGAGGCAGCGCGCATTTAGGGTTAGGGTTAGGGTTAGGGTTAGGGTTAGGGTTAGGGTTAGGGTCGGGAGGCGGGAGGCGCATTTAGGGTTAGGGTTAGAGTCGGGAGGCGCGAATTTAGGGTTAGGGTTAGGGTTAGGGTTAGGGTTAGAGTCGGGAGTCGGGAGGCGGGTTAGGGTTAGAGTCGGGAGTCGGGAGTCGGGAGGCGGGAGTCGGGAGTCGGGTTAGAGTCGGGAGTCGGGAGGCAGCGCGCATTTAGGGTTAGAGTCGGGAGGCGCGAATTTAGGGTTAGGGTTAGAGTCGGGAGGCAGCGCGCGTATTTTTAGGGTTAGGGTTAGAGTCGGGAGGCATTTAGGGTTAGAGTCGGGAGTCGGGAGTCGGGAGGCATTTTAGGGTTAGAGTCGGGGAGTCGGGAGGCGAATTTAGGGTTAGAGTCGGGAGGCGAATTTAGGGTTAGGGTTAGGGTTAGGGTTAGGGTTAGAGTCGGGAGGCGCGAATTTAGGGTTAGGGTTAGGGTTAGGGTTAGAGTCGGGAGTCGGGAGGCATTTAGGGTTAGGGTTAGGGTTAGGGTTAGGGTTAGGGTTAGGGTTAGGGTTAGGGTTAGGGTTAGGGTTAGGGTTAGGGTTAGGGTTAGGGTTAGGGTTAGAGTCGGGAGGCGCACTTTAGGGTTAGGGTTAGGGTTAGGGTTAGGGTTAGGGTTAGGATTCGTGTTAGGGTTAGGGTTAGGGTTAGGGTTAGGGTTAGGATTAGGCTTAGGGTTAGGGTTAGGATTAGGATTAGGATTAGGATTAGGATTAGGGTTACGGTTAGGATTAGGATTAGGGTTAGGGTTAGGATTAGGAGTAGGATTAGGATTACGATTAAAATTAGGATTAGAGTTATGTTTAGGGTTAGGGTTAGGATTAGGATTAGGATTAGGGTTAGGATTTGGGTTAGGGTTAGGGTTAGGGTTCGGGTTAGGATTAGGATTTAGGGTTAGGATTAGGGTTAGGGTTAGGGTTAGGATTAGGATTAGGATTAGGGTTAGGGTTAGGGTTAGGGTTAGGGTTAGGGTTAGGGTTAGGGTTAGGGTTAGGGTTAGGGTTAGGGTCAGGATAAGGGTTAGGTTTATGGTTAGGGTTAGGGTTAGGGTTAGGGTTAGAGTCAGGCATTTAGGGTTAGGGTTAGGATTAGGGTTAGAGTTAGGGTTATGGTTAGGATTAGGATTAGAATTAGGGCTAGGGTTAGGGTTAGGGTTAGGGTTAGGGTTAGGTTCAGTGTTAGAGTTAGGGTTTTGGTTAGGATTAGGATTAGAATTAGGGTTAGTGTTAGAGTTAGGGTTAGGTTAGGGTTAGGATTAGGATTAGGGTTAGGGTTAGGCTTAGGGTTAGGGTTAGGTTTAGGATTTGGATTAGGTTTAGGGTTAGGGTTAAGGTTAGGATTAGGGTTAGGGTTAGGGTTTAGGGTTAGGGTTAGGGTTTAGGCTTAGGGTTAGGGTTAGGGTTAGGGTTAGGGTGCGCGAATTTAGGGTTAGGGTTAGGGTTAGGGTTAGGGTGAATTTAGGTTTAGGGTTAGGGTTAGGGTTAGGGTTACGGTTAGGTTTAGGGTTAGGGTTAGGGTTAGGTTTAGGATTAGGTTAGGGTTAGAGTTAGCATTAGGATTAGGATTAGGATTAGTGTTAGGGTTAGGGTTAGGGTTAGGGTTTAGGGTTAGGGTTAGGGTTAGGGTTAGGGTTAGGGTTAGGATTTTTCGCGAATTTAGGGTTAGATTTATGGTTAGGGTTAGGGTTACGGTTAGGATTAGGATTTTTCACTTAAAGCCAATTCTGAAGGCAGTAAGATACCCACTATATTCTTCCCCCTCCATTCTTTCTGTCATATATAATTGGTTTCCTATGTTTCTTCATGAGATTCAGTACCCCCACTTTACTTTTTTTCTGGTACACTGTTTTTTCCACATCAGTTTCTAGAACAAGGTATACATGTATTCTTTATACATCTTTATATCAGAAATATAGTTCCCTAGATTAATCTTTACCTTTTTAGATTTCTCTTGAGTTCTATATTTGTAGATCAAACTTTTTGTTAAGTTCTGTCTTTTTCACCAAAAATAGGTGAAATTCGCTTACTTCGTTGAATGTCCATCTTCTTCCCTGGAAAAAGATGCTCATTCTCGCTGGGTAAGTTATTTTTGGTTGCTTACCAAGTTCCTTAGCCTTTCGAAATAACATATTCCAGGCCCTTCTATCCTTTAATGTGGATGCTGCCAGATCCTGGTTGATCCTTATTGTGGCTCCTTGATACTTGAATTGGTTTTTTCTAGCCGCTTGCAATATTTTTTCCTTCGCCTGAGTGTTCTGGCATTTGGCCACTATATTCCTTGGTGTTTTGATTTTAGGATCCCTTTCAGTGGGTGATCGATGAATCCTTTCAATGTTCATTTTTTCCTCTGTTCCTATGACTTCTGGGCATTTCTCTTTTATAATTTCCTGGAAAATAGTGTCCAGGCTCTTTTTTTCATCATGTTTTTCTGGGATTCCAATGATTCTCAGATTGACTCTCCTGGATCTGTTTTCCAGGTCTGTTGTCTTTCCCAGAAGGTATTTCACATTCTTTTCCATTGTTTGATTTTTGTGGATTTGCTTGACTGATTCTTCTTGTCTCCTCGAGTCATTCAATTCCAATTGTTCAATTCTGATTTTCAGTGAAGTATTTTCTTCACTCACTTTTTAAAAATCTTTTTCTAATTGTCCCATTGAGTTCTTTTGTTCTGTGGAATTTTTTTCCATTTCGCCAATTTTGTTTTCCAGTTCACCAATCCTATTTTTCAAGGATTTTATTTCTTTATCCACTCTCTCTTTAACTGACTTCTCCAGGCTCTTTTGCCAAGCCTCCCTCTCCTTTTCCCATTTTTCTTCTAGCTCCCTTGTGAGAGCCTTCTTAATTACTTCTATGAGGTTCATCTGTGCTGAGGAACAGATGATCTCCTCCTTTGGGTTAGGGTTAGGGTTATGTTAGGGTTAGGGTTAGGGTTAGGGTTAGAGCGAATTTAGGGTTAGGGTTAGGGTTAGAGCGAATTTAGGGTTAAGGTTAGGGTTAGGGTTAGGGTTAGGGTTAGGATTAGGATTAGGATTAGGGTTAGGATTTGGGTTAGGGTTAGGGTTAGGATTAGGGTTAGGGTTAGAGTCAGGCATTTAGGGTTAGGGTTAGGGTTAGGATTTGGGTTAGGGTTAAGGTTAGGGTTAGGGTTAGGATTTAGGGTTAGGGTTAGGGTTAGGGTTAGGGTTAGGGTTAGGGTTAGGTTTAGGATTAGGTTAGGTTAGGGTTACCATTAGGATTAGGATTAGGATTAGGGTTAGGGTTAGGGTTAGGATTAGGATTAGGATTAGGATTAGGGTTAGGATTAGGATTAGGATTAGGGTTAGGGTTAGGATTAGGATTAGGATTAGGATTAGGGTTAGGGTTAGGATTAGGATTAGGATTAGGATTAGGGTTATGTTTAGGGTTAGGGTTAGGATTAGGATTAGGATTAGGGTTAGGGTTAGGATTAGGATTAGGATTAGGATTAGGGTTAGGGTTAGGATTAGGATTAGGATTAGGGTTAGGGTTAGGATTAGGATTAGGATTAGGATTACGATTAGGATTAGGATTAGGGTTATGTTTAGGGTTAGGGTTAGGATTAGGGTTAGGGTTAGGTTAGGGTTAGGGTTAGGGTTAGGGTTAGGGTTAGGGTTAGGGTTAGAGTCGGGAGGCGGGAGTCGGGAGTCGGGAGGCGGGAGTCGGGAGGCGAATTTAGGGTTAGAGTCGGGAGGCGCATTTAGGGTTAGGGTTAGGGTTAGGGTTAGGGTTAGGGTTAGGGTTAGGGTTAGGGTTAGGATTAGGGTTAGGGTTAGGGTTAGGGTTTAGGCTTAGGGTTAGGGTTAGGATTAGGGTTAGGGTGCAAATTTAGGGTTAGGGTTAGGGTGAATTTAGCGTTAGGGTTAGGGTTAGGGTTAGGGTTACGGTTAGGTTTAGGGTTAGGGTTAGGGTTAGGTTTAGGATTAGGTTAGGGTTAGAGTTAGCATTAGGATTAGGATTAGGATTAGGGTTAGGGTTAGGGTTAGGGTTAGGGTTAGGGTTAGGGTTAGGGTTAGGGTTAGGGTTAGGGTTAGGGTTAGGGTTAGGGTTAGGGTTAGGGTTAGGGTTAGGTTAGGGTTAGGGTTAGGGTTAGGGTTAGGGTTAGGGTTAGGATTAGGATTTTTCACTTAAAGCCAATTCTGAAGGCAGTAAGATACCCACTATATTCTTCCCCCTCCATTCTTTCTGTCATATATAATTGGTTTCCTATGTTTCTTCATGAGATTCAGTACCCCCACTTTACTTTTTTTCTGGTACACTGTTTTTTCCACATCAGTTTCTAGAACAAGGTATACATGTATTCTTTATACATCTTTATATCAGAAATATAGTTCCCTAGATTAATCTTTACCTTTTTAGATTTCTCTTGAGTTCTATATTTGTAGATCAAACTTTTTGTTAAGTTCTGTCTTTTTCACCAAAAATAGGTGAAATTCGCTTACTTCGTTGAATGTCCATCTTCTTCCCTGGAAAAAGATGCTCATTCTCGCTGGGTAAGTTATTTTTGGTTGCTTACCAAGTTCCTTAGCCTTTCGAAATATCATATTCCAGGCCCTTCGATCCTTTAATGTGGATGCTGCCAGATCCTGGGTGATCCTTATTGTGGCTCCTTGATACTTGAATTGGTTTTTTCTAGCCGCTTGCAATATTTTTTCCTTCGCCTGAGTGTTCTGGCATTTGGCCACTATATTCCTTGGTGTTTTGATTTTAGGATCCCTTTCAGTGGGTGATCGATGAATCCTTTCAATGTTCATTTTTTCCTCTGTTCCTATGACTTCTGGGCATTTCTCTTTTATAATTTCCTGGAAAATAGTGTCCAGGCTCTTTTTTTCATCATGTTTTTCTGGGATTCCAATGATTCTCAGATTGACTCTCCTGGATCTGTTTTCCAGGTCTGTTGTCTTTCCCAGAAGGTATTTCACATTCTTTTCCATTGTTTGATTTTTGTGGATTTGCTTGACTGATTCTTCTTGTCTCCTCGAGTCATTCAATTCCAATTGTTCAATTCTGATTTTCAGTGAAGTATTTTCTTCACTCACTTTTTAAAAATCTTTTTCTAATTGTCCCATTGAGTTCTTTTGTTCTGTGGAATTTTTTTCCATTTCGCCAATTTTGTTTTCCAGTTCACCAATCCTATTTTTCAAGGATTTTATTTCTTTATCCACTCTCTCTTTAACTGACTTCTCCAGGCTCTTTTGCCAAGCCTCCCTCTCCTTTTCCCATTTTTCTTCTAGCTCCCTTGTGAGAGCCTTCTTAATTACTTCTATGAGGTTCATCTGTGCTGAGGAACAGATGATCTCCTCCTTTGGGTTAGGGTTAGGGTTATGTTAGGGTTAGGGTTAGGGTTAGGGTTAGAGCGAATTTAGGGTTAGGGTTAGGGTTAGAGCGAATTTAGGGTTAAGGTTAGGGTTAGGGTTAGGGTTAGGGTTAGGATTAGGATTAGGATTAGGGTTAGGATTTGGGTTAGGGTTAGGGTTAGGATTAGGGTTAGGGTTAGAGTCAGGCATTTATGGTTAGGGTTAGGGTTAGGATTTGGGTTAGGGTTAAGGTTATGGTTAGGGTTAGGATTCGAATTAGGGTTAGGGTTAGGGTTAGGGTTAGGGTTAGGGTTAGGGTTAGGTTTAGGATTAGGTTAGGGTTAGAGTTAGCATTAGGATTAGGATTAGGATTAGGGTTAGGCTTAGGGTTAGGATTAGGATTAGGATTAGGATTAGGGTTAGGATTAAGATTAGGATTAGGGTTAGGGTTAGGATTAGGATTAGGATTAGGATTAGGGTTAAGGTTAGGATTAGGATTAGGATTAGGATTAGGGTTATGTTTAGGGTTAGGGTTAGGATTAGGATTAGGATCAGGATTAGGGTTATGGTTAGGATTAGGATTAGGATTAGGATTAGGATTAGGATTAGGGTTAGTGTTAGTATTAGGATTAGGATTAGGGTTAGGGTTAGGGTTAGGGTTAGGGTTAGGGTTAGGGTTACGATTAGGATTAGGATTAGGGTTAGGGTTAGGATAAGGATTAGGATTAGGATTAGGGTTAGTTTTAGGATTAGGATTAGGATTAGGGTTAGGGTTAGGATAAGGATTAGGATTAGGATTACGATTAGGATTAGGATTAGGGTTATGTTTAGGGTTAGGGTTAGGATTTAGGGTTAGGGTTAGGTTAGGGTTAGGGTTAGGGTTAGGGTTAGGGTTAGGGTTAGGGTTAGGGTTAGAGTCGGGAGGCGGGAGTCGGGAGTCGGGAGGCGGGAGTCGGGAGGCGAATTTAGGGTTAGAGTCGGGAGGCGCATTTAGGGTTAGGGTTAGGGTTAGGGTTAGGGTTAGGGTTAGGGTTAGGGTTAGGGTTAGGATTAGGGTTAGGGTTAGGGTTAGGTTAGGCTTAGGGTTAGGGTTAGGGTTAGGGTTAGGGTGCAAATTTAGGGTTAGGGTTAGGGTGAATTTAGCGTTAGGGTTAGGGTTAGGGTTAGGGTTACGGTTAGGTTTAGGGTTAGGGTTAGGGTTAGGTTTAGGGTTAGGTTAGGGTTAGGGTTAGCATTAGGATTAGGATTAGGATTAGGGTTAGGGTTAGGGTTAGGGTTAGGGTTAGGGTTAGGGTTAGGGTTAGGGTTAGGGTTAGGGTTAGGGTTAGGGTTAGGCTTAGGGTTCGGATTAGGATTTTTCACTTAAAGCCGATTCTGAAGGCAGTAAGATACCCACTATATTCTTCCCCCTCCATTCTTTCTGTCATATATAATTGGTTTCCTATGCCTCTTCATGAGATATGGTACCCCCACTTTACCCTTTTTCTGGTACACTGTTTTTTCCACATCAGTTTCTAGAACAAGGTATACATGTATTCTTTATACATCTTTATATCAGAAATATAGTTCCCTAGATTAATCTTTACCTTTTTAGATTTCTCTTGAGTTCTATATTTGTAGATCAAACTTTTTGTTAAGTTCTGTCTTTTTCACCAAAAATAGGTGAAATTCGCTTACTTCGTTGAATGTCCATCTTCTTCCCTGGAAAAAGATGCTCATTCTCGCTGGGTAAGTTATTTTTGGTTGCTTACCAAGTTCCTTAGCCTTTCGAAATATCATATTCCAGGCCCTTCTATCCTTTAATGTGGATGCTGCCAGATCCTGGTTGATCCTTATTGTGGCTCCTTGATACTTGAATTGGTTTTTTCTAGCCGCTTGCAATATTTTTTCCTTCGCCTGAGTGTTCTGGCATTTGGCCACTATATTCCTTGGTGTTTTGATTTTAGGATCCCTTTCAGTGGGTGATCGATGAATCCTTTCAATGTTCATTTTTTCCTCTGTTCCTATGACTTCTGGGCATTTCTCTTTTATAATTTCCTGGAAAATTTAGGGTTAGGGTTAGGGTGAATTTAGCGTTAGGGTTAGGGTTAGGGTTAGGTTTAGGATTAGGTTAGGGTTAGAGTTAGCATTAGGATTAGGATTAGGATTAGTGTTAGGGTTAGGGTTAGGGTTAGGGTTTAGGGTTAGGGTTAGGGTTAGGGTTAGGGTTAGGGTTAGGATTTTTCGCGAATTTAGGGTTAGATTTATGGTTAGGGTTAGGGTTACGGTTAGGATTAGGATTTTTCACTTAAAGCCAATTCTGAAGGCAGTAAGATACCCACTATATTCTTCCCCCTCCATTCTTTCTGTCATATATAATTGGTTTCCTATGTTTCTTCATGAGATTTAGTACCCCCACTTTACTTTTTTTCTGGTACACTGTTTTTTCCACATCAGTTTCTAGAACAAGGTATACATGTATTCTTTATACATCTTTATATCAGAAATATAGTTCCCTAGATTAATCTTTACCTTTTTAGATTTCTCTTGAGTTCTATATTTGTAGATCAAACTTTTTGTTAAGTTCTGTCTTTTTCACCAAAAATAGGTGAAATTCGCTTACTTCGTTGAATGTCCATCTTCTTCCCTGGAAAAAGATGCGCATTCTCGCTGGGTAAGTTATTTTTGGTTGCTTACCAAGTTCCTTAGCCTTTCGAAATAACATATTCCAGGCCCTTCTATCCTTTAATGTGGATGCTGCCAGATCCTGGTTGATCCTTATTGTGGCTCCTTGATACTTGAATTGGTTTTTTCTAGCCGCTTGCAATATTTTTTCCTTCGCCTGAGTGTTCTGGCATTTGGCCACTATATTCCTTGGTGTTTTGATTTTAGGATCCCTTTCAGTGGGTGATCGATGAATCCTTTCAATGTTCATTTTTTCCTCTGTTCCTATGACTTCTGGGCATTTCTCTTTTATAATTTCCTGGAAAATAGTGTCCAGGCTCTTTTTTTCATCATGTTTTTCTGGGATTCCAATGATTCTCAGATTGACTCTCCTGGATCTGTTTTCCAGGTCTGTTGTCTTTCCCAGAAGGTATTTCACATTCTTTTCCATTGTTTGATTTTTGTGGATTTGCTTGACTGATTCTTCTTGTCTCCTCGAGTCATTCAATTCCAATTGTTCAATTCTGATTTTCAGTGAAGTATTTTCTTCACTCACTTTTTAAAAATCTTTTTCTAATTGTCCCATTGAGTTCTTTTGTTCTGTGGAATTTTTTTCCATTTCGCCAATTTTGTTTTCCAGTTCACCAATCCTATTTTTCAAGGATTTTATTTCTTTATCCACTCTCTCTTTAACTGACTTCTCCAGGCTCTTTTGCCAAGCCTCCCTCTCCTTTTCCCATTTTTCTTCTAGCTCCCTTGTGAGAGCCTTCTTAATTACTTCTATGAGGTTCATCTGTGCTGAGGAACAGATGATCTCCTCCTTTGGGTTAGGGTTAGGGTTATGTTAGGGTTAGGGTTAGGGTTAGGGTTAGAGCGAATTTAGGGTTAGGGTTAGGGTTAGAGCGAATTTAGGGTTAAGGTTAGGGTTAGGGTTAGGGTTAGGGTTAGGATTAGGATTAGGATTAGGGTTAGGATTTGGGTTAGGGTTAGGGTTAGGATTAGGGTTAGGGTTAGAGTCAGGCATTTATGGTTAGGGTTAGGGTTAGGATTTGGGTTAGGGTTAAGGTTATGGTTAGGGTTAGGATTCGAATTAGGGTTAGGGTTAGGGTTAGGGTTAGGGTTAGGGTTAGGGTTAGGTTTAGGATTAGGTTAGGGTTAGAGTTAGCATTAGGATTAGGATTAGGATTAGGGTTAGGCTTAGGGTTAGGATTAGGATTAGGATTAGGATTAGGGTTAGGATTAAGATTAGGATTAGGGTTAGGGTTAGGATTAGGATTAGGATTAGGATTAGGGTTAAGGTTAGGATTAGGATTAGGATTAGGATTAGGGTTATGTTTAGGGTTAGGGTTAGGATTAGGATTAGGATCAGGATTAGGGTTATGGTTAGGATTAGGATTAGGATTAGGATTAGGATTAGGATTAGGGTTAGTGTTAGTATTAGGATTAGGATTAGGGTTAGGGTTAGGATTAGGATTAGGATTAGGGTTAGGGTTAGGATTAGGATTAGGATTAGGGTTAGGGTTAGGATTAGGATTAGGATTAGGATTAGGGTTAGTTTTAGGATTAGGATTAGGATTAGGGTTAGGGTTAGGATTAGGATTAGGATTAGGATTACGATTAGGATTAGGATTAGGGTTATGTTTAGGGTTAGGGTTAGGATTAGGGTTAGGGTTAGGGTTAGGGTTAGGGTTAGGGTTAGGGTTAGGGTTAGGGTTAGGGTTAGGGTTAGAGTCGGGAGGCATTTAGGGTTAGAGTCGGGAGTCGGGAGGCGGGAGGCGGGAGGCGCGCATTTAGGGTTAGGGTTAGGGTTAGGGTTAGGGTTAGGGTTAGGGTTAGGGTTAGGATTAGGGTTAGGGTTAGGGTTAGGGTTTAGGCTTAGGGTTAGGGTTAGGATTAGGGTTAGGGTTAGGGTTAGGGTTAGGGTGAATTTAGGGTTAGGGTTAGGGTTAGGGTTAGGGTTACGGTTAGGTTTAGGGTTAGGGTTAGGGTTAGGTTTAGGATTAGGTTAGGGTTAGAGTTAGCATTAGGATTAGGATTAGGATTAGGGTTAGGGTTAGGGTTAGGGTTAGGGTTTAGGGTTAGGGTTAGGGTTAGGATTTTTCGCGAATTTAGGGTTAGATTTATGGTTAGGGTTAGGGTTAGGGTTAGGATTAGGATTTTTCACTTAAAGCCAATTCTGAAGGCAGTAAGATACCCACTATATTCTTCCCCCTCCATTCTTTCTGTCATATATAATTGGTTTCCTATGCCTCTTCATGAGATATGGTACCCCCACTTTACCCTTTTTCTGGTACACTGTTTTTTCCACATCAGTTTCTAGAACAAGGTATACATGTATTCTTTATACATCTTTATATCAGAAATATAGTTCCCAAGATTAATGTTTATCTTTTTAGATTTCTCTTGAGTTCTATATTTGTAGATCAAACTTTTTGTTAAGTTCTGTCTTTTTCACCAAAAATAGGTGAAATTCGCTTACTTCGTTGAATGTCCATCTTCTTCCCTGGAAAAAGATGCTCATTCTCGCTGGGTAAGTTATTTTTGGTTGCTTACCAAGTTCCTTAGCCTTTCGAAATATCATATTCCAGGCCCTTCGATCCTTTAATGTGGATGCTGCCAGATCCTGGGTGATCCTTATTGTGGCTCCTTGATACTTGAATTGGTTTTTTCTAGCCGCTTGCAATATTTTTTCCTTCGTCTGAGGGTTCTGGCATTTGGCCACTATATTCCTTGGTGTTTTGATTTTAGGATCCCTTTCAGTGGGTGATCGATGAATCCTTTCAATGTTCATTTTTTCCTCTGATCCTATGACTTCTGGGCAGTTCTCTTTGATAATTTCCTGGAAAATAGTGTCCAGGCTCTTTTTTTCATCATGTTTTTCTGGGATTCCAATGATTCTCAGATTGACTCTCCTGGATCTGTTTTCCAGGTCTGTTGTCTTTCCCAGAAGGTATTTCACATTCTTTTCCATTGTTTGATTTTTATGGATTTGCTTGACTGATTCTTCTTGTCTCCTCGAGTCATTCAATTCCAATTGTTCAATTCTGATTTTCAGTGAAGTATTTTCTTCACTCACTTTTTAAAAATCTTTTTCTTATTGTCCCATTGAGTTCTTTTGTTCTGTGGAATTTTTTTCCATTTCGCCAATTTTGTTTTCCAGTTCACCAATCCTATTTTTCAAGGATTTTATTTCTTTATCCACTCTCTCTTTAACTGACTTCTCCAGGCTTTTTTGCCAAGCCTCCCTCTCCTTTTCCCATTTTTCTTCTAGCTCCCTTGTGAGAGCCTTCTTAATTACTTCTATGAGGTTCATCTGTGCTGAGTCTCCTCAGGATTTAGTGTCTGCTCTCTATCTGTGTAGAAGCTGTCAAGGGTTAAAGTCCTCTTCAGTTTCTTGCTCATTCTGTCTAATAATCAAAGACAGACTAGCAAAGAAAAAAAGAAAAAACTGGGGTCTTTCTTTGGGGGAGGGGCTGGGTGTTGTTATCGAGCTTCCTCTACAGACTGCAGGGAGCAGCATTGAGGCACTAGCCCGACTGTACTGCGCCTGCGCTCTGAGATCCCAGAGTGTGCTGAGTCACTGTGTGTGGGGGTGGGGGGGAAGGGAGGGGGCGGCCAGGTCCTGAGAGACTCCAGCTGTTTGGAGTTGTATTCTTCAGCCCGGTTTTTAGCTTCTCTGCTGGGCTGCTGACTTGCTGCCGGAGCAAAGTATCCAAACCTGTAGCGAAGCTCTCCCAACAGAGACGGCTGCGATCACTCCCCACCCCCTCTCCATTCTGCTCCGGTGCTCTTACTGCTGCTGCCTGCTGCCTGCACCCAATCTAAAACCGTCCCAGCCCTCCAGTAAAGACAGACCTTTCTTGGCGAATCTCAAGGATGGCTTCTCTTGGTAACTATTTGAGGGTTTCTTTTCAGTCAAGCATTAATTCAGAGGCTTGTAATGAAATGGATAGTGAGAGAAAGCGTGGACATATATAGGACTGTTTGCCATCTAGGGGAGGGGGTGGAGGGAGGGAGGGGAAAAATCGGAACAGAAATGAGTGCAAGTGATAATGTTGTAAAAAAATTACCCTGACATGGATTCTGTCAATATAAAGTAATTATTAAATAAAAATTTAAAAAAAAAAAAAAGGATTAGGATTAGGTTTAGGATTAGGGTTAGTGTTAGGGTTAGCATTAGGATTAGGATTAGGATTAGGGTTAGGATTAGGGTTAGGTTTAGGGTTAGGTTTAGGGTTAGGTTTAGGGTTAGATTTAGGGTTAGGGTTTAGGGTTAGGGTTAGGGTTAGGGTTATAGTCGGGAGGCGTGAATTTAGGGTTAGGGTTAGGGTTAGGGTTAGGGTTAGGGTTAGGGTTAGGGTTAGGTTCAGTTTTAGGGTTAGGGTTAGAGTCGGGACTTTTGGGTTCGGGTTAGGTTTAGTGTTAGGGTTAGAGTCGGGTTAGGGTTAGGGTTAGAGTCTGGTTAAGGTTACAGAATATATATATATATTTTCCTGGCACTTAGCACTACAACTAATGCAAAGAGAGAGATGGAGAAAGGGAAGGAGGGGTGTGAGAAAGAGACAGAGAGAGACAGAGATAGACAGAGACAGAGACAGAGCACACACATATAAAGGAGATATAAGTTAACCTTGGAGGAGATGGCACTAACAGTTGGGAGTGAGGAAGCTTTGATATTGGGTCTTTGGGGAGTTTAACACTCAAACAAATACACCCATTGCCCCAAATTAAGGAAACTATTAATGGAAACAGGTGTGGAAGAAGGGCTTGACTTCATGTTATTTTTCCCTTAGGGAGGGAATCCATTGCATGGCCTGTGTTTTAATACCTCTTCTATTTTCTGCTCAATTGGAAAAACAACAATGTGGTCACCAGCTGAATAGGCCAAGAACCCCTCCCTCCATCTGTCCTTCCTCCCATATAATGTCATCTAATTTTCCAGAAGTGAGGGTCACTGAAACTAGCAAGCTTGGAGAAAGAAATCAAATCTCATGCTTTGAAAGGAAAACAATATTCTTTCTACCTTCCCCATCACCTGATGCAGAAATGATAGACTCAAAGTATAGAATGAAATATATTTTCTTTTTGTACATAGCCAATGTTGGAATTTATGTTGCTTGACTGAATATTTTTACAAGAGTTTTGTTTTTCTTTTCTTTATTTTTCAGTTATGAGAGGGATGACAGGAGAGAGATTAAATGAATTTTTTAATTGAAAATATAATAAAATTCAAATTCTATGAAGGAATTGGACTATATAACCTCCAATGTCCTTTCCAGCTCTGAATGTATGATCTAATGAATTGTTTCATTATTTGTCATTTATTCTTGAAGAGGACCATGACATCAGGGAGGTGATGACATTACATGCAAGTGAATTGGATTTAAGTCAGGGAGGGTTATACAAGGCCACCTACCTCATTTTCTTCTCCAGATCCATCTGAGTCCAATGGCCAGATGTTAATTACAAGACAATCTTGGAAACTGAGTGGGTCAAGGCCACAATGGAGAGAATGAATGCTCCTTTATTAAATTTTATATTATTGAGCCAGGAACAAAGTCATCAACCTCCATTCACTTCCTCATGACCTCATGAGTGTGCATACCATCCTCAAAATGAAGAAAAAAAGAGACATTGTGGGCAAAGGTCTATAAGGGTTAATAGTCAAGAAGCGTTTCTATCAATGACTAAGATCCTTGAATCTTTCATTTTCATCATTTATGATTCCATACTTCATTTTCCTCTGGGGCAGGTGGAATAGGCAGAGTTCTATTAGCTGATGAAGTTTGTTTTTAACAAAATATTATTGTAAAGTCATATCCATGAACACATTTTCTTTTTAGGAGTCTCTGAATCAAGAAACCATGGATCATTGGAGAGGGAAAGTTCTTTGGAGAAAAGAAGTTGTAAAGGACCTTGAGAGCAGTCTTGAAGTATTTAAAGGGCTGAAAAGAAAGAATGATTAAAGCTTTTACCTGGACCCAAAGGGCAAAACTAAGACCCCAGAGGGGAACATGAAGAGAGATGGGATTTTGCTCAATAAAAGGAAAATCTTCCTAATTAGAACCAGAGCTGTCTCAAAGTTGGAATGGATTGTCTAGCAAGGTAGCAAGTTTCCCATCATTTCAGGGCTCCAAGGTACCACTATTTGGGGGTAAGTAGAAAATCTCCTGCTCAAATTTAGGTAGGAACAATAACCTGTGAGGTCATTTCTTGCTCTGAGATTCTATAATCTTAGGAAACCATTTAGTACAAACCCCTTCTTTTAACAGAAGAAGCCATCTCAACTCAGATTGGCAATTCATTCATTTATAACTACTTACGTGGCAGAGTTTGTGATTAGAAGCCCAGATTTCAGATTCCTAGTCCAGAATTCTTCATTTATACAGTGCTGCCAGGAATCCTGCCTGCCCTGCCAAACTGGAGCTCTTGGCTCATGTCTTTGGGCATGATGTCCAAGTCTATGATTGCAATGAACTCCCAGTATGAAGGGGAAAATAAGTCTCTAACCAATTCTAATTGGATGGCCTTGAGCAACTGATAGTCCCAGAGGTTCTCCTAGAACATGGAGAGGGTCAGTCCAGGACCAAACAGTCAGCATATGAAAGAAACTGGACTTTAATCCAAACTTTTCTGATTCTGAGGGTGGTTCTTTAACCATTTGGCTTTGGAGCACCATATTTAACTACACAGATATATTTATATTTATGTAATGGATAAACAGATTATATTTACATATGTACATGTGTATGAACACATAGACATGTGTATTTTTTAATTTCATATATATGCTATATATACATATATGTATGTGTAGTCTTCTCATTAAAATGTAAGTTCATTGTGACTAAAGATTGTTTCATTCTTTGTACTTAAATTCCCAGTACTTAGGACAATGCCCAGGGTATGATAAACACTTAATCCATATTTGCTGATTGACTGGTTGATGTTACTCTTAAAAAAGACACAAAGGTATCAGTTCTGGTTCCTTCTAAAGGAACCTTCATACCATTAAAACTACTACCGTGTTTCCCCGATAATAAGACCTATCCCGAAAATAAGCCCTCCTCTTACTGTGTAAGATTCCTCTAAAATAAGCCCTATTGAGATTGCTATTGTAGTGAAGGTGATCCCCTGCGCTACACGCTACATTATGGTACCCTCTGTATGCACAATGCCCCCTCCCCTCCCCGGGTGAAACGCACGGACCGCTCCGAGCTGCATCCATTCAGAGCTGCAGCAGTGAGCGCGTCATCCTGTTCTTCCCCAGTGATTTGCTTGCTGGCGCCATTGAGAGCAGTGCCACGGAGGAGAGCTGAGGCAGGAAACATAAAACCCGGTATGTAAGCGGGAGTGAGGGGGCATGATGGAGGATAAAAGGGGCATGATGGAGGATAAAAGAAGAACTCAGGGGGCATGATGGAGGATAAAAGAAAAACTCAGCCAGCACTCACCGTGCTAAAGAAATGAAGAACTTCCTTGCAGAGAGAAGAATAGCTCAAGTAATGATTCCTGCAGGAATGACTGCCTATCTCCAGACCCTTGATATTGTAATAAACAAGCCATTCAAGGACCATTTGCGCAGAAAAGTCAATGACTACATTGAAAATAGAATGGAAAATCAGCGTGGAAACTTTGTGAAGCCCTGTCTGCAAGAAGTCGTGACTTGGGTGAAGAAGTCATGAGATAAAATTACTGACAGCTGTGTCGCCAAGGCACTACAAGCAGGTTACCTGGACAAGACATGTTCATTTAAAGAGAGCTATATTGCTGGACGTGACAGATTGGGTCCACTTCTTCTGAAGAAAATAGAAGCACAAGACATCCAGGACGGAATTCAGGGTATGGACACTTATGACAATGTTGATGAAGAAGATGACATGATCATTATTGAATAAAGATACTTTTTTTTGTTCACATTTACCTGTTTATTAAAATTGCTGTCAATGTTCATTAAAATAAGCCCTCCCCTGAAAATACGCCCTCTGGTGTTTTTCTGTCCAAAAAAAAAAAAAATAAGACAGTGTCTTATTATCGGGGAAACACGGTAACATTAGAACATGTACGCCAGGCCAGAGAAGAACTTAAGTGGTATTTTATTCCACTATTCAGTCTGTTTCTCTACTCATCGGTGTCATTCTCAGGATAGTCTCTCTGTGACAGTTGGGCAGCACAGCTGGCTCTCTCCCCATTGCTGGCAAAGACCCCTGAGCATCCTAGTCCACTAACACAGGTCCACCCGCAGGCTGAGTGACCCCGGCAGATTGATGAGGATACAATCATCCAGCCTCGTTTTATCTAGGTTGCAGACAGTCAGTTACTTGAACCTACTGGTCCTAAATCATGTTTTGTATTTTGCAATTTCTCTCATAAATCATGATGGAAAGGAAAAAAAAAAGAAAGAAAAACGTGTCTGGAATCCATAGCCATTTAAATTATTGCTCTGTCTGGAATGTGTCGTGGGTCAGTAGGTAAGGAGGAGAGTTGTGGAAGTCATCAGTGGTTCCTGTCACCTGAGAAACTGTCAACTGTGGCCAGTGTCTCTGTGTGTGTGTGTGTGTGTGTGTGTGTGTGTGTGTGTGTGTGTGTTTCTCTCTCCCCCCCTTACCTACACACACCCTCTTTAATTACAAACAGAGAATAGTGCATACTACACATTTCACAACATCTGTTCAGGCCTTAATTAATCCAACCCTCCTACAATCACCATGGCAACAATGCTTAACAGACTTGAATGGTTCATTAGGAAGCCTTCCTCTTCATATGTGCTTCCCTTTATAGCCGTTACTAACGTTTTTCTCCATTTGTTCCAGAGTTGATGTGCATGGAAACCAAAGCAATTTGTGCCTCAAGAGACCAGGTGATGAGACCACCTTCTTTCAGCATTACCTTAGCAACACCAATTGCCCAAACTATACTAGAAATAAGGGACAGTTCCAATTTTTTAATAAAGGGATTTCAAATCCCCAGTTAGAATCGTGGTGCTACAAAGAATTCCTGTACTGGAAAACGTGCTTGCCTGGGACACCTTGGTGGTACAATCTATTATTGTCTGAAAAGTAAGGAGCAAAAACTTAAATAATAAGGGGAACTTCATAAGGAGCTATGTTCTCAAAACCTCTATCTCCTCCTGGACCTTAATTAATCATCTATTGTCCCCTCTCCTCACCTACTGACTTGGCAACCAGGGCATAGTTTTTAAAGATGGAAGAAATGGACTGAGAGCTTCTAGGAAAGAAATGGACCTATTGACCTACATGAAATCACAATCTGAGAGACTATTTTATTCGA